>NW_020172677.1:101224-146722 GCF_003031525.2 Neophocaena asiaeorientalis asiaeorientalis
ATATATATATATATATATATCCACAGCCCCCTTGCATCTTGGGTAGGATAATTCTGAGGCATGTGTTTTATAACACTTCCCAGAGTCCCCTTGTGGGAATAAGCTTCAGTTGCCCACTGTGGTGGCTGGAATAGTATATCCTTTATTGATTGCCTTCCATTTCTTGTGTTACCTCCCCACTTTTCTTGCGGTATTGCCTCTACTTGCCAAATAAATTACTCGAATTTGAATTATTATCCCAGGATCTTCTGGGCAATCTGAAACTAAAACAAGGTGCAACCTGGATCTGCTCAAAAATTTCCAGAATGTGGTTGCAGTTCTGGTCCCTTTGCAGAAGGCCTCTTCCTTGTCTACTGAAGTTGGAATATTGGTGCTGAACAGCTGCCAAAGTACAATAGACAGTCCTGCAAAATGTAATCTTCCGCTGCCATCTAAATTGAATAGACAATTTGAAATCACAATTAAAGGACCATAACAAGTCACAAAGTGCTCAAATGAACGTTGTTTCTGTTTCTACCCAATATTACGAGTTATTTAAAGTAACTCTCGTCACAACCTTATTCTCTTCAGAGTACGTGGAAATGAAATGGAAAAAAAAAACCCACATTTTTTTCTATTAGCCATTCAGGGAGCTAAATAGCAGAAAGTTTTAAATTTAGAAGAGGTTACACAGAAACTCAGAGGCTGTGACACAGCAGTTAAAAATACATTAGGAAATGGTGAATATGCCTAGGTCTTTGCTCCATTACCTAGGACAGTGCTATCCACAGTTGTTAAGATACTCATTCCAGAGAATGTCACTTATTTGGAAGTGGGTGGGAGCATGTGATACTGAATATAGTTTAGTATGGGGAGTTATGACAATGAGGTAACATTCTCCATTTTGGTTGTATTGTAGTAGCAAAATAATTTGAAAGAAGGATAAAAACAAAAAAAAATAGGTAGAGAAAATGATAAACTGACTTTTGAAAAGGAGATCCAAGTTATAAAGGACTCATGTGAAAGGTAGAGGAATACTGAATGTGAAATACTGAAAGGGGAGGGTATTCAAAGGGAGAATTAGCATTTAGGAGAAGGGAAAGATATCAGAACTGGACAGCAGAAATGGAATGTGGGAGGTCAGTAAATTTGGAGAACATGTACAGGATACCAAAACCCTTTGTAGGAGTACTTTCACGGACTTTAAATCAGTCATGTCACTCCCTGAGTCAAAACCCTCCGATGGCTGCCCATCTCTTTCAGAATAAAAGGCAAAATCCTCCAATGGGCTTGTACATGATCTTTCCCCTTGTTTCTCTATCCTTATCTCTGCTGACTCTTCCTCTTGTTCACTCATTTCTAGATATTCTGGCCTCTATTCAGGGCCTCAAACATGCCAGGCCCAGTCTGTCCTATCCCAGAGTCTATGTATAGGCTATTCCCTTTGCCCATGGAGATATGCACATGGCTCACTCCCTCTTCTCCTTCAAGTCTTTGCTCGCATGTCACCTTCTCAACGAGGCCTTCTATGATTATTCTATTTAAAATTTCAATCCTTTCCCTGACCGCCTTGCTATATACTTTTTCAAATAGTATTTTTCACCTTCTAACAAAATGCATAATATACTTCCATACTATGTTTATCTTTTATTTCACTCCCCTCCTCCCCCCCAACCAGAATGTAAGCACGTTGAGGGCTGGAATTTTGTCTCAGTTTTTTTCATTGATGTATCTCAATCATCTAAAACAATGCCTGACACAGTAGGTACCCAGTGAATATTATGGAATGAATGAATGATGATGTTGCTTTGCTCTGCTAACACCAACAGCTGGCACAAGATAGTTGCTGAATAACTGAATGAAAGGAGCAATGAACCTTCATGTGCTTGACTAGAAAAATCTTACAGCTGTTGAGATAAAATTTCAAGTTAGTACCAAAATGTAAATTAAAACATTGTTCAAAGGCCAACTAATTATTCCTTCCAGCTACTGGGATTTATAGTTTAATTTTTAGCTGTGAAATATATCATCATAAATCTCTTGAATCCAAAATCCCACTTTCCTAGGCTAGAAGTTAAGAAATTTCCTTAGTTAAAATTTGTGAGATGACTACAGTTTCTAGGAGACAATGCGTGGTATGGTTTAGGGTGACCCAGCCTGGAGGGAAGAGAATATAATATAGTTTCTCTTCTTTCCATCTCAGTGATTCCAAACAGTCACTCAAATCTTTATTTTAATAAAATTTTAAATACTTAAACACAGTGTATAGATACTGACCATGAACATAAAAACATTAATCTTCCAAAATAAAACAGATTATTTTTAAATAAGGAAAATTAATATATAAAATGCATTATGCATATCAGTAATCTAGAAGTACTATGTTATAAAATATTCTAAAAAATATTTGAAAATATAGTAGCTTAAATTTAATGTGAAAAAATTGATTTTTGGCTGAAGTCAGTTTTGAAACAACCTTGGTATTTTTTAAAAAATTAATTAATTTATTTATTTTTGGCTGTGTTGGGTCTTCGTTTTTGTGCGAGGGCTTTCTCTAGCCGCGGCGAGCCGGGCCACTCTTCATTGCTGTGCGCAGGCCTCTCACTATCATGGCTTCTCTTGTTGCGGAGCACAGGCTCCAGATGCGCAGGCTCAGTAGTTGTGGCTCACGGGCCCAGTTGCTCCGCGGCATGTGGGATCTTCCCAGACCAGGGCTCGAACCCATGTCCCCTGCATTAGCAGGTAGATTCTCAATCACTGGGCCACCAGGGAAGCCCAATAACCTTGGTATTTTAACCTTTTCTGAAACAAATGAATCATGTGCAATCTGACCAGATGACTTTTTTCCAGAAATGGCTCAAACTCTAGCCATGTTTCCACCATTACCTTGTGGCAAGAGGGGATTTTGACAAGTAATGACAGTTACTTTGACTTTGTGTTTTTGCCACAAAATCTGTCATTCTGTGCTGATCAGCATTTTATTTTCACTTGGCCATGAGACCAAATATGGCTAATTGGCTTTGGAGCCATGGGATTGGATCAGCCTAGTCCTTCTTAGGTCCTTCCTTTTTAATAAGACTTGCACTTAAGGGTACATTCATATAGATGAGTTGTGACAAGCTACAGTGATCCAAGTTTAGACATTTTATTCTTTCTATCACCAGCTTGCAGTGGCACCAGAAATGCACCATAACCTTCAAAGAGATCATAGTAGATAGTTCTTTGACCCTGGCCACATGTAGTTTTCAATAAGGAAGCCAGTTTTCATGCTGCCTTTCTCCTGGAGAGGATGTTCCTTAACAGCCATTTATATTTTTACTGCAAAAACAAAGCATTAGACTATGAAATGCATCAATCCTTCTTTACACTGTTCAAAGAAAGACCATATCTTCTCATAACTTTTAATCATACAGGAGAAATTCTTCTAGGATATTAAGTGAAGACTACAGATGACAAAAACAATAGATTTCAGTTGTATAAACATAAAAAAATTAGAAAATTTTGACTTTTAGGTAACTTAGTTTTATATTAGCATATCAATTAAATATCTGGAAAATGTCATTCTATGCTGCTGCTTCTGTTCTTGCTGTTGATGATGATCAAGATGATTATCATTCCCATTTTTGTTAGATTCTCTTAAACAAAAGAAAACCACTATTATTGTTAGCTCCTCCTATATATCATGTAGCCAGTCTATGGGATACTCCAAAGAAAAGAGAACACACCCTCTCATAGGAGAAATTGAAGGCTACATTCAAAGAAATGTGTTCTTAAGCCCAGTGATAAATTGTGAGGAGGCTGGGACAAGGCAAGGGATAAGGGTGATAAAGCACTCAAACATTTTGCCACTAATTGCAAAAACAAATGATGCAGAGCCAGGAATGCAAAAGACATATCAAGGCAAGAAAAACTTGTTTAAAAAATAATAGAGTCTGCATATAAAAAGTGATAGAGTCTGCATGTAAAAGCCCTGTCAGGTCATGACACTGGAACAATATTTCCTGGGCTTTCTAACAAGTATTTAAGATTTTTTTTTAAAGGAAACCTGTTCTAGAATTTCTGTTTGCTATGTTTAAAACTAATTCATTACAGTTTAGCACTTCTCCTTAAATCTATATCTCCTACAGCACCTTGAGCATGCTAGTTGCTGTTTTGCCAACCGCAATTCTTTTAGAAATATAACCTCTGAATTTAAAGAGATATTTCTGTAAAATTTATAGAAAAAAAAATTCAGAAATGTTAATAGTGCTTATCTATAAGTGGAGAGATCATAAGCAGCTTTCACTTTATTTTTATGTTCCTTTCTGTATATTCCAAATTTTAAAACGAGGTGTACATACTATTTTCATAATTAGAAAAAATACTGTTTAAAATGAACTAGACTTTCCGGGAGACCAAGAGAAAGGATCACTTGGTTAGTTGATTGAATTTTAATACTGTGGCTGGCTTAGTACTTAAACCCAGTTATGTGTTCATATATTGCAAGTCTTTGCTCATAGTTTTTGTTAGTTGGTTTCAGGAACATTTTGATTGGCCAGAGGGCATGTACAGGGCTAGAAATGACCAGGAATAATTTCACTTGATAGATAGGAAAAGGTGAAACCAGTAAAATGGTTTAGATTATTTCACCCATGCTGATTTGTTAGAGGAAGAGAGAGGGTAATAGAATGGGAGGACACAGACCTGCCTTGGCCATGTGACTAGTCATTAACCCTTTGTAGGCATAAGCTTTCCAAATCTTCCCTCTAATATACTCTTCCTACTTTCATTCCCACCTCAATAAATGTCATCCATTCATTGAGGTTCTCCAGCTAGAAATCTAGAAGTCATTCTTGACACCTTCTTCTCTCTCATTCCTTACATCAAAGTCATCATCAACCATCAACTGAAGAATAAAAAAGTGATATATTTATATAATGAAATATTATTCAGCCGTAAAAAGGAACAAAGTAATGATACATGTTACAGCATGGATGAAGTTTGCAAACAGTATGCTAAGTGAAAGAAGCTGGACACCAATGGCCACATATTGTAAGGTTCTCTTTATAGGAAATATCGAGAATAGGCAAATCCATAGTGATAAAAAGCAAATAAGTGGTTGCCATGAGCTGAGGAGAGGAAGGAATGGAAAGTGCATTAGTTTGCTAGGCCTGCCATAACAAAGTACCATGAACTGGGTGGCTTAAACAACGGAAGTGTATTTTCTCACAATTCTGGAGGCTAGTCATCTGAGATCAAGGTTTTAGCAGTGTTGATTTCATCTGAGCCCTATCCCCTTGCTTGTAGATGGATGTTTTCTCACTCTGTCTTCATCTAACACACCATTGTAAAGCAATTATACTCCAATAAAGATGTAAAAGAAAAAAAGACTACCAGTCATATTGGATTACAGCCTACTGTATGACCTCATTTTACCTTAATTTCCTCTTTAAAGATCCTATCTCCAAATGCAGTCATCTTCTGAGGTACTGGGGGTTGGGACTTCAACATATGAATTTGGGGGGACATAATTCAGCCCATAACAGGGAATGACTGCCTAATGGGCGTGACTCTTTCTTTTAGGGTGATGAAAGTATTCTGGAACTTGATAGTGGTGACGGTTGCAAGCATTGTGAATGTACTAAATGCCACTGAATTGTACACTTAAAATGGTTAAAATGGTGAATTTTATGTTGTGTGTATCTTACCACAGTGAAAGAAGTCGTCACTTAGTCATACTGATTTTATCTTGTAAAATGCCTTGAATCAGTGTGCATTTGCCGTCCTGACTTTACCATTCTAGTCCAAGCCACCATTATTTCTTGCATGTTATGTCAACAATTTCTAACTACTCTTCTCATTTCCACCCTTACTCTGCTCCAATTTGTTCTCTGCCCTGAAGCCAGATGGGTCTTTTGAAAGGTATATTATATTGTAACACTCCCCAGATGAAAACATTTTAGTGATTTCTCATCTTATTTAGAATAAAATCCAAAACTTCTGATTATAGCTACAGACCCATCAAGTTCAGATCTTGGCCTACATCTTAGCTTTGTTTCTCTTTCACAGCTTAATTTGGTGTGATCTCATTCTTAATTTTTGAGCAAGCCAGAATTATTCTCATCTCCAGGCTTTGGCATGTGCCATTCTTCTCACCCCCATTGCCCTCCCATCATTCTTTGCCTACCCTAAGACCTATCATCATTCTTATCTCAACTTAAATGTCATTTCCTCATAGAGACGTTCTCTGATTTCTCCATCTAAATTATTCTCTTTCATAGCACCTTTTTCTTTCTTCCAAATGCATAGAAAAATTAAAATTCACTTATTTATTTATGTTTGTCTGTTTATCGTGAACTATTGTTCTGTTTAATGTGTTTCCTCCATCAGACTGAAGCCCTATGAAGGTAGGAACCATGTTTATTTGGTTAACTGCTATATCTTCAGTGCGTAGCATAGCAGGCAGTACATAGGGAATCGACTAGTTTTTGTTCAAAAATATTATTTGAATAAATAAACAAAAAATGCAGTTAGACTAGAAGATTTCACAAGCTCTATCCACCCAGAGATAATGTGATTGGTAATTAAATTTACATGATTTTCCTTAATTTCAATGATTGCTTAAAGGCTCTCATAAACTGATAGAATCTCACATAAATAATCTCACAGTGCTGTAGTGTGGCTCTCAAAAACTTCCAGTAAAGCACACACTAAGGACGAACTCCTGCTGAAGTGGGAGCAGGACTCAATTAATGAAGAAAGAAGTGGGCATTAATAAAATAGAGTATATAATAGATTTAATCAATAAAATGAGTTTTTTGTTCTCTTTGGTAAGTGTATTAGAGAAAAAAGAGAGAAGAGAAAGTAATTTGAAACAAGGAAAAAGATAAGTAGGGGTATGGAATGTCAAGAAATCTTGACAGAATTCTATGAATAACTTTTTGCTCAAAAAAACCATAATAAAAACAAAAAAGTGAATGATTCTCTAAGAAAGTATAAATTACTTTAAATGACTGAAGAGGTAAAAATTGAATACATCAATAACCATATTAAAAATGTATCCCTATAAAAGACACTAGTTCAAAATGAATTTATAAGCCAGTTCTATTCAACTTTTAAAGATAATTACTCAGTTAAATAAACTTACCAAAGAATTAAAAATGTTTAAGAAAACTTTAAAACTCATTTAATTAATCTGAATAACTCTTATTACAAAAACAGATAACAAAAGAACAAAAAAAATGGGAAAAACTATAGAGTAATTTCATTTACAAACATTAAGTACAAACATCTCAAGTTAAATATTCACAAATTATAGCCAGCAACTTTTTCAGAGAATAATATAAATGACCAGGATTTATTCTGGAAGTGTAATAATGGTTTCACATTGGTAAATCTGTTTATATAATTCAACCAGATTAACACATTTAGAGATATTATACACTTATCTCATTACAAAAAAGGAATTTCTCATGAATCAATACCATTATTAATAGAGTCAAACTAGGAGTAAAGAGGTTCCTCCCTGATTTAGTTAAGAAAATTGTCAGAAAAACTTAGCAAACATCATAATGGTGAAACATTAAAAACATTCCCACTTAAGTTTTGACCAAAATAAGAATGCCTAACACCATCATGGCTGGTAAAACTGGACATCTACCAATGCAACAAGGCAATAAAAGAAAACAGAAATTTTAGAATAAGAGCCTCAAACTTTTATTACTTCATAGAATTGTCTGAGAGAAGGAATGTAACAATAATTTTAGCAAAGCAGGTTGATAAAATGTCAACATACAAAATCAATCACTTTACAAATAAAAACCTAATTAGAAAAATGAAAGAGAAAAAATCCGACTCAATAGCAATAAAAAGTATTTAAAACCCATGAGCAAACTTAGTAGAATGCACATGACCTGTATAGAGAAAATTATATGATTATGCTGAAGTATATATAGCAAAGTTTAAATAAGCATCAGGGGCTTCCCTGGTGGCGCAGTGGTTGACAGTCCGCCTGCCGATGCAAGGGACACGGGTTCGTGCCCCGGTCCGGGAGGATCCCACTTGCCGCGGAGCGGCTGGGCCCGTGAGCCATGGCCACTGGGCCTGCGTGTCCAGAGCCTGTGCTCGGCAACGGGAGAGGCCACAACAGTGAGAGGCCCGCGTACCGATAAATAAATAAATAAATAAATAAATAAATAAGCATCAGGACAAAAAAACTCAATACTGTAAAGATAATTATACCCCAATAAACATGTAAATTAAATGCAATTCTAAGTAAAATCCCAACAAGATTTTTAAAATCAAAGCTACGAGTTTCTTTTAAAATTCATCTCAAAGAGAAAACATGCAAAGATATCCTAAAAATAAAAAATTGAGAAAGATAAACAATGAGAGTGTATGTTGGGAAGGATGGTCATTCCTTTGTTTTGTATTTTTCCTTAGAGAAGAGAGAATTTCTGCTTCTCCTTGTAGGGGGAGATATTATTGGGGTAAATACTCTGAGAAAATGGGTTTGGGATGCTGGCATTCACCTCCTTAAGCTGGTTGAGTAGTTGCTTTGCAGATCTCATCCTCCTCACAGTTAGATCCTAAGATCTAGATCTGTAGGGAAGAAAAAGAAAGCCTCACTTTGGCTCCAGACCAGCCTACATCCTCTTATACAATATTTTAGAAGTTCTATATTTTCAAGAGGTTACTGGACAGTACCCAGCCAATGTAAACCAGATGCTATACATTTTCATCCTTATCAGACTCTAAGTGTCTATTATCATTTTTTGAGAAATCAGAGAGAAGAATGGTGAGTAATCAGCAACCCCCTATCACCAGTAAGGAAGTTGCCTTATGGAATTTCAGAATGAACCCAAAAGCAAGAAGATACCTGTTAGTTTAAGATACAATTAGAATTTCAAATAATGAGAAAATGGTGTTGAGGTAATCTGATATCTATTTATTTTAAAAAGTTATATTTCTATTCATAGCAAACATAAAACAACTTTCAGATGATTAAATAATCAAATACAAATGTAAAACACCAACAGCTTTATTAAAGGAAATTAGGAGATTATTTTGGCAGTCGTGGAGCTGAGGGGATCTGTGAAAGACATTAAACACAAAAATCATTTTTAAAAAATTAATGGATTTTCTAAATAAAAATTAGCAATTTCTGCACAATGAAGGATGCAACAGCAAAGTTAAAAGGCAATTAACAGATTGGAAGAAAACATTGTACCAAATATGACAGAGAAAGGAGAAGCATCTCAGGGTTCCAACAGTTCAATAAGGAAAAGAAAATAACCGCAAAAGGAAAAGGAACAATAGTTATAGACTGTTAGTTCTTAGAAAAAATAAAAATGGCCAGCATACATCGGAAAATATGCTTAAGCTCACCAGTATTCAGGAAAATTCCAATCAAAGCAGCAATTTTTCCCAATCAGGTTAGCAAAACTTAAAAAGATCAATAATAGCCATCGCTGACCAGTATGCAAACTGGTGTTCTCATGAACTGTTGGTTTGTATATAACCTGGTTCAACCTTTCTGAGGCCAACTTGACAATATTTTTCAAACTTAGGATTTACATATTCTTTGATCAGCAATTATACCTTAAAAATCCATGTTTAATGTCCTTGTCCTCTCCTGCAATAGCGCTCTTGCAAGGTCCCCACCCCTTGTGTGTGAGGTAACAACTCACACGCCCAGTTCAACTAAGGATGTTCCCAAGGCTACAACTCAGTTTCTCTCCACATGTTCAGCCAAAGTTTCTCAACCGTACTCCCATGTGGCGGGGTTAAAGGGGCTTCCAGTCTCAGCACCATTCTGTGACAGAATTGGTAGCCTCTCCCCGCAACCATCTTGGCAAAAGATGAAGAACTCAGCTGCCTTCTCTGTTCCAGAAAGTTAAAGAAATGAGTGAAGCAGGGAGAGTAAGAATATATATGTGAGTGGTAGGCTTTTGAGCAAATTGCAGAGCATGTGTCCTGGCCAAAGTAGTTCATATTTATATGTGAAATATTCTAACTTTTTAAATAAATTTATCTTTTTATTTATTTATTGGCTGCGTTGGGACTTCATCGCTGTGCGCAGGCTTTCTCTAGTTGCGGCGAGTGGGGGCTACTCTTCCTTGTGGTGCGCGGGCTTCTCATTGTGGTGGCTTCTCTTGTTGCGGAGCATGGGCTCTAGGTGTGCGGGCTTCAGTAGTTGTGGTATGCAGGCTCAGTAGTTTTGGTTCACAGGCTCTAGAGTACAGGCTCAGTAGTTTTGGCCCACAGGCTTAGTTGCTCCGTGACATGTGGGATCTTCCCGGACCAGGGCTCAAACCTGTGTCCCCTGCATTGGCAGGCAGATTCTTAACCACTGCACCACCAGGGAAGTCCTCTAACTTTTAAATGGCTCATTGAGTTTAGATGGTTCACTACTTTAAAACAAAGGGAACATAATTTGGCTCATAAGCAATTTCTTGATAAGCCTCTAATCTAGCCTTGTCCACCAGTCCAGTATTACCTTCATTCATGGTTAGTTTCCCATGGTGGTTCCTGGTGTCCTAACCTGTCCACACACTTTAGGCAGGACCATCACAATCTGTCAGAAGCTCTAGAAGTGTTCCTCCAAAAGCAAAGGGTCTTATTATGGTCACTGGAAAGACCTCCTTGTCTCCTCTGTAGATGTATACACCTCTTCCCCAGTGACAAGTTCTGCATACCAAGGGGAGACAGTGGTGGTGAGCACCTTTATTAAGCCACTTAAAGGTCTTGGCACTATTCTCTTAGACAAGGGTGGCTGCTCATCTTTTCACTACAAAGTCACTCAAATGACACTTCCCAGAATAACGTAAATCTTCTTCAACTACCTTCTCTCTCTTCCTCCAGAAAGAGATGCATCTGGTAAATGATGCATTGAAAAACTTAACATTCTGTCTACTAATCCCCCAAACACATGATGAGTGGTAGAAAAACCATTCATTTAAAGAAATGCAGACAACTAGCAAATACAAAATGTGTCCTCCCTTCTTACAGAGAAAGAGTTAAGGGATAACAACCTCTAACTTAAAGAGCAAGGTTACTTTATCCAGTTGAGAGAGTAGGCACTGTTTTTATAGCGTAATGAACCACATTTTTTTCTGCCCCACAGAATTCTAATGCTGTCAAGTATGGTAAGACAGATGATCCTATTTAAAATTATATTTTACAAAGCAAAACAGATATAACTCAGTAACTGTGCATCTAATTGACTTAATTGCCTCATTTATCACATGACTTAAGTGAGCTGATGTTTTCTACTCTGCTTCACCCATGTAATTCTTGTAATATAAGAGCTGAGACATGGTGCCAGGCGTGAGCGAGAAATCCTCTCTCCTGAGAAAAGATATCATTGGAGTGATGTTGGCTTTGGGTTCCAGTTTATTGAAAAATCAATGTCCATTTGTGCGACTAACACATATGGCTTTCTTCCAGCCTGATGATGGCTTTGGGAGGCTGACTATCACCTAATGAAGTCAGATCAGCTTACCCAGCACCCGAGTTACAGTTGGCAAAGTGACTTTGTCATTAAAACCCAGTTTATCATTCCTATTGGTGTTTTTCTTCCCATTTCAAACCCTCCTATCCATTTCTCCTGAACCCACAGTATTGTTTTTCTCTCTGTAGATAACAGACCAATGGCTCCAAATTTTAACATTTCAAAGGGACTCAGTATGATGTTTGGTGCTCAAAGGATAAACAACTTTTTCATATGTCTGTTTCTCTCATTAGAGGCAGGAAAATACGTATATACGTATATAGTCCTACTTAGTCTTGACTCAAAATAGACATTTTTACAAGTCAGAGCCAGCTTTGTAACAGGCTGAATTGAAATTTGTCAGCCTAGCTGTCTCGGATAAATCAACAAGGTTAAGTTTGTCAAATGTGTTGTTATGTTCCAATAAACAAGAGTCCAGCTGACATTTTACGTGGGCTTTTAAAAAAAATTAATTACCGGTAAAGTAACACCATTTCCCTATTTATTAATTGGAGTGGCAATCTAAATTGCAGAGCTGGGTTTTTTTTCCCCCAGTGTTCTCTTTCTGTGGAGAATACCCCCAGAGTGATAGTCACTGGCAACAGAAGCTCTGGCAAAGCAGTGGGTTTTTTTCCCCCTTGAAATCTGCCAAGAGTAACAAATAATTCTGTCAGGAAGTGCCAGCTCAGCCACTAACCATGGTTACTAGGTTCTTACTTGGGTCCATCATGTGAAGACCTCCCTCTCTGTTAGTTTGGAATGTTTTTTTTGTTTGTTTTTTTTTTCTTTTTGCAGTACGCGGGCCTCTCACTGTTGCGGCCTCTCCCGTTGCGGAGCACAGGCTCCGGACAGGCAGGCTCAGCAGCCATGGCTCACGGGCCCAGCCGCTCCGCGGCATGTGGGATCTTCCCGGACCGGGCCACGAACCCGCGTCCCCTGCACCGGCAGGTGGACTCCCAACCACTGCACCACCAGGGAAGCCCTGGAATGTTTTGATTGCAGGTAACAAAAACTACCTGGCTAATGTTAGGAAAAAAGAAAAAGTGTATAAATTTGCAAGGATACCAAGGACATCACACAAAATCAATGGGAGGACAGAAAACCAGGAATAGAGACTGGGTGTGAACCAAGACACTTCTGTCCTTTTATGCCAAGAGGGAGGAAGTCAAGTCTTTAGCCCAAGCAGAATCTTGTAGAGCTGCTGCTGCCCTGAATGAATTGAAATGGTCCCTTTTGTTTTGTGTCCCTTGCTAAAGAGTCGCTGTCCCATGTTGGAGCCTCTGCTTGACCGGGACTGGAACATTTGCTTCTATTCTGGCTGATGGTGCACCAAAGAAAAAAGAAAGATCATTGGATGGTAATCCAACGACCTCTGGTTTCTCCCAATAAGGAAAGGGGTGTTGGTGGGGAACTGCCCTATGTAACAAATGTCCTCTACACTCAGAAGATGAGCACCTAAATGGAATATGTGAATGAAAACTGCTGGAGAGGCTACAGTTTCTCAACTGTTCGGCATATGCCTGGAACCCCCAGAACTTGTCAAAACAAGATTTTCAAAACAGAATATATGGTCATTTGTGCTCAGCATTCCTATAGAGTTGAAATCTAAAATAAGGATCTAAAGTTTGCAATACAGCAGGTCTGAACTGGTAAGTGTTATAAACTGGAGAAGTGATCCATGGACATTTTGAACGATTCAAGGTCACTGAAATCTTGACAAATGATCTTTACATGAGAGAGAGTCATGTAAAGAATCTTACATAAAGAGACATGTAAAATGGTTCCTGTAGGAAACATAGTAAAAACAAAAAGAGGAATAAGCTAGTTAGGTAGTAGAGTCTCCAATAAAAATCTTAAAGTTAGGATGAAATATAAATAGGACATAAATTCACAGTGTTGTGAAGTTGTAGTAAGGCATATCACCAAATGGTTTTAGGATATATTACGTATATATATGGAAGTCCCATATATATATTCCATACTTCTACGTGACTAAATTCAGTGAATACTTTTCAGTCTTTATTTTACTTCAGGCTCAGCAACATCTCAACACATTGTACAGTTATCTCCTTTAATTAAAAAATTAATTTTTATTGGAGTATAGTTGATTTACAATGTTGTGTTAGTTTCTGCTGTACAGCAAAGTGAATCAGTTATACATGTTTCTGATTTTCTCCTTCTTGAAACACCCCTGTCTTAGTCAACTTGGGCTCTGTAATGAAATACCACAGATTAATAGGCTTAAACAACAAAAATGTATTTTCTTACAGTTTTGGAAGCTGAGAGTCCAAGATCAAGGTCCTGGTAGTTTTGGTTCCTGGTGAGAACCCTCTTCCTGGCATTTAGAGGTCCCCCATCTTGCTGTGTGTTCACATGACCTCTTCTTTGTTTAAACAGAGAGAGAGAGAGAGAGAGAGAGAGAGAAAGCTCTGGTGTCTCTTTCTCATCATATAAGAGCACTAATCCCATCAGGGGCTCCACCTTCATGACCTCATCTAAATCTGATTACCTCCCACAGGCCCCACCTCCAAATATCATTGCATTGGGGATTTGGACTTCAACCTATGGATTTTTGGAGGACATACTCAGTCTATAACAACTCCCTTCTTCAGCGTGCCACACTTGCCTGGTTATCCTCCTTCCTCACTGACCACTCCTGTTCTGTTTCCTTTCCATTGTTATCCATTCCTATTTCCGGTCCTCTCTTCCTATTCTTCTTGCTCTTCCTGAATGATCTTATCCATGCCCACATTTAATAGGCACTGAGAAGCAGATGTCTCATGAATTTATCCTTATACACACCTCTAATTTTTAAGTTCAGTTTAATCTACAAAATTATTTGATATCACTTCTTGTGGCATCAATAATACTTCAAAATGAAAATGTCAAAACTGAACTTATAACCTGCTCCTTCCCCACCTCAAAAAAACACTAACCAACCAACCAACATACATACATACATGCATACATGCATATAGAAACAAATACCCAATCTTTTCCAGCATCCTCTGTCACAAGGATGTCACTATGAATCAAACTGCAATTTTACATTTATTAGCATGATTAGTACCTGTTAGTTTATTAGTCAGTCAGTCAAGATATTAATTGTACATCTCCTATCTGCTCCAGCGTTGCTCAGAACTCTGGGAAAACAGCTGCCAACTAGACAGACAGAGTCCCCCCTATATTAAGGATATATGATATACTTTTGGGAAACAGGAAATAAAAAATAAATAGGGTAATGTGGTGAGTGTGACTGAAAGGGCTGCTATAGCTAGGGGAGCCCACTGTGAAAAGGTACTAAATGATTTGAAACTTGAATGATGAAAAAATTACCTTGTTGAGAAGAATATTCAAGCAGAAGGAGCACCAACTGTAAAGGTCTTGAGCCGGAGATGAGTTTTACATGTTCTAGGAGCCAAATGTAAACCAGTGTGGCTGTACTATAGTGTAAGAGAGGGATAATGGAGGGAGATGGGGTCGGAAATATCTGTAAGACAATGATATTCATATTAGATCTTTGGAGTAAAAAAGAAGTAAAACAACAACAAAAAAAAGAAAGCGGAGTTAGCAGTTGAAGGAAAATACTGGCTTTTTATTGTACTCCCTGAAACATGAGGGAAAGAGAACTGGCTTGGCATATCCTCAATCTTGAAGTCTACTTTCATACTCTCCCCTTTTTAGGGGAGGCAGATGTGGGCCTTTAACCGATATAAAGGACAAAAATTGAGGAGTTCAGAAAATTGTGAGAGGACTAGAAATTTTGGCTAACATGTTCCTTGTATACAGAGATTGAACATAGGAATTCTATTGACATCTAATTGCTGGCATGTGCAAGCTGATAAGTGTTACCAAATGCCTTCCTATATAAGTGTGGGGTGGTGTGGAAAGAAATGTTCTTCTGTTGGCTAAATGGTGAAAGCAGTAATCTATTAAGAGAATTATTCTCAGAGACTGAATGCTAATTGATTTTATGTGCATGTCAAGAAGCCAATCAGTGGCAAGCTTGTAGCAAAATAGCAGAGCAAAGAATAATATACGTAGCAGATTGGAGTCAAATGTGGAAAACATCTGACCTTATCACTGAAAATATCTAGTTTAATGAACATAATTTTTACTAGTTCGGCACCCATAAACTCTAATGGAGTCTCTTCAATTTCACTCTGAACAATTATAGATACATGTAAATTTTTTTAAACTAAAGGAAACCAACCTTATAACTTCATAACCTTAAAATTTTTTATTGAAGTGAAATTTATATAATATAAAATTAACAATTTTAAAGTGTGTAATTCAGTGGCATTTAGTATGTTCACAATGTTGTGTAACTATCACTATCTAGTTTGGAACTCTATAGTTCCAAAAATGAAAACAACCTAAATGTCCACCAATGGATAAATGAATAAACAAAATGTGATATATCCATACAATTGAATATTATTCAGTCATAAAAGTGTGAAGTACTGATACATCCAGCAATGTGGGTAAACTTAGTAAGCATGCTAAGTGAAAAAAAATAAAAAGACACAATAGGTCACATATTGCATAATTTCATTTATATGATCTGTCCAAAGTAGGCAAATCCATAGAAACTTTATAATTTCTTGTATGGTGAGCAAAGGCTGATTTTTCCTTTAAGAATTGTGATAATTTTGTAACTATAGGGTCAGTACCTTATTCATCAGTTTTGTCAGTCCATAACACAGTTCCTGGAACAAGGAGAGAGAGCCCACTGTATCAGTTAAGGTTCTTATCAGATTATCAGAGAAGATGACCAGGATAAATATATGAATATATCTATAACTATATAGATATATATTTTTAATAGGCATTTATCATAAAGTTTCGACCTTACACAGTTATGGAAACAGGAGAAACAGTGTATGTGAAGTTTAGTGTCTGAGTCTAGTGCTGGAACCTGATGTCCACAGGCAGATGGTTGGGAAGGGAGGATGGTTGTGGAGTGGGGGAAAAAAAGGCCAAACTGGAACCTGCAAGTCTGAGCTGGAACCCTTAAGAATGAACTGGAACCTGTATGGGTTCCTTACTGCCTCCAAGTTTCAAACTTTGATGATGAGGGTTTTCTTCAGGAGAAGCTGGTGCCCCTTTGTCACATTGCTAAACACACATCTGGGCCAGGAGTTGGAGAACTCAGAGCAGGAGATGCAGTAGGATCTGGAAGAGTTAAGCATCTGGCTGCTGACACCCTCCAGCCAAGAAGCCAGGGGGTCAGCACCACCAGGCAGGAGCTGCAGCAGTGCCTTGTGCTGCACCAACCTTCTCAGCACCAGAAGCTAGCTGAGAACTGATCACATGAGGGAAATGTGGATTCTGGGAAATGTAGTCCCAGTTTAGCTAAATTGACACAACACAAATCTCCCACAATTACCAGGAATGCTTATGGAAGAAATGACTAAACCAGTGCAAGAAACAATACTTCAGCAAGGATTTTTGTACCTTCCTTGCCTGCAGAGTGTGTAAGAAGTATTTCCTAAGACCAGAAAAGGGATTGGGCACTCAACCAGCATTGTTGTTTCATTATATCTTCACAACATCCCTATGACATAATTATAATTTTTATATTTTATAGTTATAATTTTTATTACCATTACAAAGGTAAAGTGAGAGTGGCACAAATTGTTGAAGAGCAATAGGTACTTAGCCTAGGGAGCAAATAACCCAGCTACAAAACCAAATTTAGATCTATCTCATTATACAGCCCATGCTCTGTCCACTATACCGCACTGCCCCCCGCAGGCCCACATTGATCTCCATTTTGTGTATAGTGAAGTTTTCTGCTTCTTTCTTCTCTTTCCATCTCCCTCCCTGCCCCTCCCCTGCCAAAAAAAAGGGAGGGGCATCCTTTTCTTCCCAGGTAATTGTTATTATGGATGACCCAGCTTTTTCAGTGGTGCCTGTCAAACATGGTATGAGGCTCAGCATCAGAAAATGGGCCTTCCCTTTTTCCTCTTAGTGTACTATTCTCTCTCTCCTGGTCTCTGTGGTCTTGCCTCTGCTACTGAATCCACTTCCATCTCCTGCTACCAATAAGCTACCATGAAGTCATGAACAAGTCAGATTCTGAGACATTTTTTGTTCATCTGTTTGTCGATGAGTCTCACGAATCTCCACAAAAATGTATGTCATTTTGCAATGACCAAATACTTGATACTTTCACAAAAAGGCTTAATATATACTTTATATGGCCAAAAAGGCAGATTAAAGATTTGTATACATTATTTGCTAAGATGAGGTGTAGAATTGTTAGTAGCTAATGTTTTTTAGCACTTTAAAACCATGAGCATGGTTCTGAGCTAAGAGTTTTGTATTCATTATCTTATTAATCTAAGTGACAACCCAATGGAAGAAGTAATTGTATATTGAGATTTTTTAAAAATTGGAGTATAATTGCTTTACAATGTTGTGTTAGTTTCTGCTGTACAATGAAGTGAATCAGCTATATGTATACCTATATCCCCTCCCTCTTGGACCTCCCTCCTACTCCCCCCGCATCCCACCCATCTAGGTCATCACAGAGCATGGAGCTAAGCTTTCTGTGTTTAAAGCTTGTTCCCACTAGCTTTCTATTTTACACATGGTAGTGTATATATGTCCATCCTAATCTCCCAATTTGTCCCACCCTCCCCTTCCCCACCATGTCCATGTGTGTGTTCTCTATGTCTTCATCTCTATTCCTGCCCTACAAATAGGTTCATCCATACCATTTTTCTAGATTCTACATATATGCACTAATATACAATATTTGTTTTTCTCCTTCTGTTTTACTTCATTCTGCATGACAGATTCTAGATCCATCCACATCTCTACAAATGACCCAATTTCTTTCCTTTTTATGGCTGAGTGATATTCCATTGTAAATATGTATCACATCCTCTTTATCCATTCATCTGTTGTTGGACGTTTAGGTTGTTTCCATGTCCTGGCTATTGTAAATAGTGCTGCAGTGAACATTGGGGTACATGTGTCCTTTTGAATTATGGTTTTCTCAGGGTATATGCCCATTAGTGGGATTGCTGGGTCATATGGTAGTTCTATTTGTAGTTTTTTAAGGAACCTCCATACTGTTCTCCACAGTGGCTGTATCAATTTACATTCCCACCAACAGTGCAAAAGGATTCTCTTTTCTCCACACCCTCTCCAGCATTTATTGTTTGTGGACATTCTGACCAGTGTGAGGTGATACCTCATTGTAGTTTTGATTTGCATTTCTCTAATAATTAGTGATGTTGAGCAGCTTTTCATGTGCCTCTTGGATCTGTAGGTCTTCCTTGGTGAAATGTCTATTTAGGTCTTCCTTTTTAATTGGGCTGTTTATTTTTTTAATATTGAGCTCCATGAGCTGTTTGTGTATTTTGGAGATTAATCCTTTGTCAGTTGCTTTGTTTGCAAATATTTTCTCCCATTCTGAGCGTTGTCTTTTAGTCTTGTTTATGGTTTCCTTTGCTGTGCAAAAGCTTTGAAGTTTCATTAGGTCCCATTTGTTTATTTATTTTTTTATTTTCATTACTCTAGGAAGTGGGTCAAAAAAGATATTGCTGTGGTTTATGTCAAAGAGTGTTTTTCCTATGTTTTCCTCTAAAAGTTTTATAATGTCTGGTCTTACATTTAAATATTTCATCCATTTGGAGTTTATTTTTGTGTATGGTGTTACATGTAGCTGTCCAGTTTTCCCAGCACCACTTATTGAAGAGGCTGTCTTTTCTCCATTGTATATTCTTGCCTCCTTTGTCATAAATTAGGCGACCATATGTGTGTGGGTTTATCTCTGGGCTTTCTATCCTGTACCATTGATCTATATTTCTGTTTTTGTGCCAGTACCATACTGTCTTGATTACTGTAGCTTTGTAGTATACTTTGAAGTCGAGGAGCCTGATTCCTCCAGCTCCATTTTTCTTTCTCAAGATTGCTTTGGCTTTTCGGGGTCTTTTGTGTTTCCATACAAATTGTATAACTTTTTGTTCTAATTCTGTGAAGAATGCCATTGGCAATTTGATAGGGATTGCATTGAATCTGTAGATTGCTTTGAGAAGTATAGTCATTTTCACAATATTGATTCTTCCAATCTAAGAACATGGTACATTTCTCCATCTGTTTATATTGTCTTTGATTTATTTCATCAGTGTTTTATAGTTTTCTGAGTACAGGTCTTTTGCATCCTTAGGTAGGTTTATTCCTAGGTACTTTATTCTTTTTGTTACCATGGTAAATGGGATTGTTTCCTTAATTTCTCTTTCTGATTTTTCATTTTTAGTGTATAGGAATGCAAGATTAAAGATTAAAGGCAGATTAAAGAATTGTGTACATTATTTGCTAAGATGAGGTGTAAAATTGTTAGTAGCTAATGTTTTTTAGCACTTTAGAACCATGAGCATGGTTCTGAGCTAAGAGTTTTATATTAATTATCTTATTAACCTAAGTAACCACCCAATGGAAGAAGTAATTATATATTGAGATTTTTTTTAATGAACAATCTGAGGCTTAAAGAAGTTATAAAAACTTGCTTAAGGCCACAGATAGTGAATTAGGTCCATTTGATCTCAGAGCTCTTGGTCTTAATTATCGTGAACTGATAAATTATGAAATCATGAAAGGATTTAAAACTCCTTAGCAAATTCTTCCTGTTATCTAACAAATATCCACTGAGTGCCTACTAGGTATTCAAGTAATACTAGCAGATTAAAACACCATGGCATGGGATAAAATGAGAAATATAGTCATAAGCATATTTTTTTGTATTCTAATAGCAGTCTTTAAAGTCAGTTTCTGAAAAACATAGTAACATTTAATGAATGAAAACCTTTTTGAAGGATCTCTCCAAAAGATTGATTTTGTTTTAGTAGATAGGAATTAAGTAAATCTTAAAACTGCAAGTTTCTGACTGAATTTTTTTAATTCAAGCTTTTGTCTGCAAAATTTATGTACAAAAGACAAACTAGCAAAAAATAGGTTTATTTTCATAAATTTTACATTTTTGTTGCAGTGCACTGTGAGGATAGGGACCTATAGAATGGAAGACTCCAACATATGGGAGCAAAATGCTCATGGATATTTCTGTGCTAGCACAGCAGATCCCCTCTCAGACTCCTTTAGATTGTACTCTTGCTATTTGTTCTATCATTTCCACTCACTCTTTCCTAATTTTTTTTTTTCCTTTTCATGTTAGATCTTTAGTGTTTCCACGGTGGAAAAGCTATGAACCTCTACTGGACTGGGAAATTACATTACTTAGAGAATGCAGAGCGCAAGAATGCTGGAGACCTTGCTAACGTGATCTTCTCTAAGGTCTGTTATCTATTTGTTTTCCCACACTACACGTTAGATTCTCGACAGCAATTGCCCGTGGATATCCACTGTCTAGGGTTCTACCAGAGTTATTCTTTAACCTAGAGTTTCTTTGAGACAATAGAGTCACAGAGATGACTCCTCCACAACATAGGATAAAGAACTATGTCTGGTTTAACATGCTTTTGTAGATATTGCATTATCTATGACACGCAGATGGGTCCTGATACAAACATCAATTCCTCCTTTACCATGTGAATAAATTTGGCTTGGTGTGGCTCAGAGCATAATCTTTTGTAATGGCTTGGGTTTTGTTTTATTTCTTTGTACAGGATCTACTCCTCTTTCTTGTTGGTTTTTGTTTGTTTGTTTGTTTTGTTTTAAATGTTATTACCTGAAATCCTGTTTGCAAGTATACTCAAATTTTACTTTATCAACTGAATTGCTTAAAGGGAAGTTACTTCCTTCAGTCTTTGTGAAGGTGATCTACTACCAATTATCCCTTACCCTGGAGATAGGTCCTGAGTGCCTGGTCTCTGTGTCTTTTGTCTGCTTATTTTCCCGTTTTAATCTTGATGTCCTGTCTGTGCTGTGGTAATACTTCCCATGTATTGAATGGCTTCCATGTACTGCCTCTCACTTTCACAGTAATCTTGCAGAGTGGTATGATTACTCTGTTTTACAGATAAAAAACTAAGACTCTTAAGAAATTCAACGACTTTTCTAGGGTCACACATCAGGATTTAAATCTATATCTATGTGACTTTAAAGCTCAGAGTGACTTTGAGTGAGAAAAGTAACTATTAGAATGGAAGTAAATGTATAATGGAGGCATGGGGCTCTGCGGCTGGACTGTTTGGGCTCAAACCCTGGCTCCACCTTTATTATCGAACTAACTTTGAATAAGTTACTTGAACTTTCTTAGACATAGTTTCCTCATCTGTAGAATGGACATAAGTATATTAATTAACTTTCTGGACTACTGTGAGGACTAAATGCAATATTGCAGGTGACATCAGTGTTTAGGACAGTGGCTGGCATGTGGGAAGAGTTCAATACATGCTAGCTGCTGTTACTGTTGAACTGAAAATTGGTTTATTAAACAGAACTATTGGTGTCATGACATTTACTTGGAAGCATCAATGAAAGTCCTTCATGATTTATCAGTTCAGAGGTTTGAGTATTTAACCATTCATACCCACTGTCATGTGGGGCCATATCTATTCTGGAAAGAAATGATTTTTTTTTTTAAATTAGTGCTTTCCAAGCTTTGGTAATATTACTACATCTTTTTTTTCTGTCCTGACTCTGTTCTTAAATATGAAGTGGACTATTCACTAATTACCACACAATGCATGAAGTAGCCTTACCCTATAAAGCCCTATTCCTGGAAAACAACCTTGGCTTGGGTTTAGTGATTCTAAATGTGAGGATTAGAGTCCAGAACTGACTCCCTGGAACTGCTGACCAGACAGCAGTTCACAAATCACCCCTCAGCAGGAAGAGTTCCCGGACAAGCTGGGCAGGATCAGGACTTTCACTTCCCATAAATCTCCCACCAGCCATTGTCCTTCTTTCTGGGAACCACCATTATTGCTTTCCATTTTCCCTCCCTTCCTCCCTCCTTTGCTCCCTCCCTCCCATCCTCTTTCCTTCCTTTCTTTTCTTCTATTAGGGAATTAAAGCAGATATCAAAACCACATACAAAACTAACCCTTTCATATGCCCTGTGTCTTTCATACTATGTGTGCTATGTGTATATAAACTTGGAAAGTTAGGACTTCAAGGGCAGGGACTTTGTCTGGTCCTGCCCTGAACGATTCCTAAAAAAAAAAACAGAACTTCACACTCTGTCAGGGTCATGTTCTCAAAACAAACATATATTCATGAATGTTAATCTTACTCAGTGTTCTATGGCATTGGCCATAATACCTCAGATATATTTGAAGAAAAATTATGTTGAAGTAATATCTATAAAAGTAATGAAAAATTGGGCTTTTGATTTTGGTTGTAAGGATGATCTTTGCAAAAGAAAGAGAAGGCCTGGGTGCCTGGACCAACACTCTCGCATCTGATTTGTTGTACAACATCTATTAAGTGCACAGTGGTTTTAACCACTTAAAATATTGAGGTTGATCCTAAACTGTCCTTCTTGGATCGGGTATTTCCTAGTGTTTTTCTGTACTGGAACATTCCTCACTTTGGTGAGGTGAGTCAGCCTTTCCCAGTTCTCTATTTGGCTCATTAACTGAGTTGCCCCTCTGCCAGTGATTTCCAAACACCAGTCTGTGACAAAATTTCACCAGTATGAGGTAAAATGAGAAAAATACGGGTAATGTAGGGACTTTTTCTTATGGCTAAATTTATTTAATTGAAAGAAAAGCAATTTACTCTGAGATTATGTAACTCCTATATTTTTGTGACAAAGAGGTCTTTACTTTATGAAAAGATTGGCAAAAGAGGAAAATCAGGGAACCATGGCCTTAGACTCTGGGATATGTGAAATGGAGAACTGCTCTAGGCAACACATGGTATGTGCATATGTATGCGTGTGTGTGTGTGTTTATGGCCAGGTACCCACCTCAAGGGACCATGTGACTGGACAGTCTTTTAAAGGAGGTTTCTAATGGGGGACTCATGGGACCTGTTATCACCAGTCAGATGGTTGCTAAAGCAGAGGAGTTCCTGAAACAGAAGGGGCACCTATTCCGTCCATACAGACAAATCTTTAATATTCTCATTTCACTCTTGGGATATATTTTCTTCCTCTGAGCTGCACTTGGTGTCCTTTTTAATCTGATTTCACCTGAATGAAATTGTTTCATAAGGATAGCCTTGTTGAATAGTCAACAACTTAAAACAGGAAAGGAATGAAAAGAAAAAGTGCTTTGATGATGTTCCTAATAATAATGGTACTTTAAATGAATACCATGGCTCAAGTTTTTTAGAAAACAGAATACACAGCAAAGCTTGATTGATCATGCTTTATTGGGAAGTGCAGTCTCAGGATAGCAAAAAAGAGAGGAAAAAAGAAGTGCTTTCACATACATAGTACATTTAATCATCTTGACAGAAATTTAAAAACTGAGTGATCTAATTAAAATTTTGAGAAGCTGCTTTTAAATGCCATTTTTGGATGTCCTTAGTGATTCCATGGTAAATAAGTGAGTGAAGTCCTCAAGAGGGTGAATGACTGGCCCAGGTCTATGTAGTTGAGAAGTGGCAGAGCTGTATTTAAAATCAGGCTTAGCTCCTGAGCTAATGGGTTTTCACCATTCCTGCAGATTGGCAGCACAGGACTTTTAGAAAAATATCTGGGACAAAGATTATTATTCCAGTTTTAGAGAAAGAGGAAATAAAAGCACTGGCGAGCTTAGTAATCTGTCTAAAAACAAACTAGCAAATTGAATCCAACAGTGTATAAAAAGAATTTTATAGGGAATTCCGTGGCAGTTCAGTGGCTAGGATTCAGTGCTTTCACTGCTGGGGCCTCGGGTTTGATCCCTGGTCAGGGAACTAAGATGCTGCAAGCCATGAGGTGCGGCCAAAAAAAAAAAAAAGAATTTTATACCTTGACCAACTGGGATTTATTCCATGCATGCAAGGTTAGTTCAACATTCAAAAATCAAATGATCATAATAGATGTAGAAAAAAATATTTGAAGAAATACAACACTCATTCATAGTGAAAAAAAACTCTCAGCAAACTAGGAATAGAGGGGAACTTCTTCAACTTGTTAAATAACATCTGCAGAAGCCTATAGTAAACTTCATATTTAATGGAGAGAAACTTGAAGATTCCCCACAAAGATTAGGAATAAGGCAAAGATGTCCCCTCTTACCACTTGCTTTTAACATTGTACTAAAAGTCCTAGCTAATGCATTAAGACAAAAAAAGGAAATAAAAGGTATACAGATTGTGAAGGAGGAAATAAAATGTCTTTGTTTGCAGGTGACTTTATTGTTCATGTAGAAAATCCGAAAGAACTGACCAAAAATTGCCTGGAATTAATAAGCAATTATAACAAGTTTGCAGCATACCAAGTTAACCTACAAAAGTCAGTTGCTTTCCTATATACCAACAATGAACAAGTGGAATTTGAAATTAAAAACAATAACATTTATATTGACACCCCAATGAAATATGTAGGTATAAATCAAACAAAATACGTACAAGATTTTTAGAGGAAAACTACAAAACTGATAAGAGAAATAAAATAAATAAATAAATGAAGAGTTAGTCTATGTTCATGGATAGAAAGACTCAATATCATCACGATGTTGGTTCTTCCTAACTTGATCTATAGATTCAATACAATCCCAATGAAAAACCCAGAAAGTTATTTTGCAGACTCTAGTGTTTATATGGGGAGGCAGAAGACCCAGAATAGCCAACACAATATTGAAGAAGGAAAACAAAGTTGGAGGAATGACACTACCCAAATGCAAGACTTGCTATAAATCTGCACGAATTAAAATAATGTGGTATTGGTGAAAGAATAGTCAGGTCAATGGAACAGAATAGAGAGCTCAGAAATAAGCTCCCACACAAATATAGGTGACTGATCTTTGACAAAGGAGCAAAGGCAATACAATGTAGCAAAGATCGTATTTTCAACAAATGATGCTAAAACAACTGGGCCCTCACATGCAAAAAAAAAAATGAATGTGGACATAGAGTTTATACACTTCACAAAAGTTAACTCAAAGTGGATAATAGACTTAAATGTAAAATGAAAAACTATAAAACTCCTAGAAGATAACATAGGGATATAGATCTTGGGTTTAGCCATGACTTTTTAGATACAATATCAAAGACATGATCCACGAAAGAACTAAATTAATTTCTAAGTACAACTTTTCTGTGAGTCTAAAACTGCCCTAAAAAAATAAAGTCTGTTAAAAAACAAAAAAACTGCAACAGACAGTGAGTGTGTGGGGATAAGTTTTGTTAAAAGAGTAGTAGACACCTAGAGAGAGCACTAGACGGGGACCATAGAGAATTGCTTCTAGACCCTGCTCTGCAACTAGTCAGCAGTACCTTGGGAAAATAACACCTTCTCTAAGCTTTACTTTCTCGTATGAAAAAAGAAGCAAGTGGAAAAAGTGTTCTCTAAGGTTTCTTTGCCACTCCCATTTGCTCAGTTTTGGAACAAAGCAATTAAGTCTACTTTTGGAGAGTTCACATAAGTGATGGGATTCCTCAGGAGCTGAACAGGTCCTCTTACCCCAAATTGTCACCTTCTCTGCCTGATGTGTCCTTTATTAGAGACTCACTTGTTTAAGTCCATCTCCCTGCACGTATTTAAAGCAGAATAATCTCAGCCCTAACCTTGCTCCCTACTGTAGCTACCCTTAGGAACTATTATATCTTAAGGCATAAAGTTAATTAGTATGTATTTTGTCAGGACAGGGGCATCAGAACAAAATCTGGTATATATCAGGTGTTCAATATATTTGTTAAGTAAACGGATGGATGAATCAGTAATTGTAAAGAAGAGGGGTGCCGGTGTAAGTGGAGCTGCAGAGGTGCAGGACTGGGTTAGGGTCATGGAAAGAAGGATGAGACCTAGAATGCTGTATAAGGAGAGACGCTCCAAAGATAGATTTGCCTACTTCACACTCATGCGTGAGACTTGCCCTGGGAACGAACCCATTGCATCCCCATTCTTTATCAATCATTCATTTAGTAAGCAACTACCGTGTGCCAGAAACAGCACTTAGCATTAGGGATTCAATGATGAGTGAGCCAGAGGGATGATCTCTTTCTCACAGAGCCATTTGACTTGTTCCTTATTAAAGTCCTACACAGCAGAGCAGACACCAGGCTTCCACCCACTTTCCTACTCCTGACATCCTTATGTACTCACACGAAATTCAAGTGTTCCTTTCATCCAACTTCTCAACCTTTACTACTTCGAAAGCTAGCTAAAGTAAAACTTTTTCTTGGTTTCCCTATTATGAATAAATGCTGCCCCCTTCTGGAATATTGACAGTATGAAAGACTGACTTCTAGCAGTGAAAGTTCTTAGAGTTCATGGAAAGTTTAGACTTAACTTTGGTTAAATCTCACTGGATTATCAATGGGGAATTTGGTGTGTGGGAAGGTCAACTTGTCTGTCTATACCTTGGGAGAGAAGAGAGTTAGTAACAACAGCGAATGAAAGAGGGGACTGAAACCTATGCTTTCAGACTTTCAGTTCATGGTCCCTCCTTTCAAGTTTACTAGACTGGAGACATGGTTATAGATGTTTTTATTCCTACTATGTATGTATTTGCCTATACGTTTCCCCTTCATTTTCCATCACATTCAGTTCATGCTTTCATCTCTTCCCTATTTCCTTTTCCATATGGTTATGATGGACAGATTCACCTTAAGGAATCAAAGCAGGTTAAGAGCTGTCTCAGCCTGTCTCTGTCTGTGTATCTGTGTGTCTTCTGAATTTTTGTCTGTCTGACTGTCTGATATCTTCTATAGATTTCTGGGTAAGGGAATTTAAAGTCCACCCATTTATGAATTTAGATCTATAAGCACAAATGACACATTGTCTTCTCTTCCACTCAGATAATTACTTAGCAAAAATTTATTGCCTACCCCGTACATGTTAGATGTTGTGAATACAAAAATAAAAAAGAGAAGCTCTTTGTTCTCCAGGACTTATTTTGGGGGATGAGAGAAAAATAAACAAATTATCAGAGGCAGTAGCATGATGAGACCCCTAAAAGAGGAAGTCCCAGAGAATGGAAGGAGGCATCTAACTTAGCCAGAAGGAAGGTGGAAGTTGCTTAGAGGTAGTGGTGTCTTACCTTCCAGCTTTTTGAGGATTCCATGTAAAATGAAGTGTGAGTACAAATGTCAAACTGTAAGCAAAGTTTCATAGACATCCGTATTCAATTCAATTCTTCACCACTTGAGAGGCCTCAGGGATTTGCAGATCTCAAAGTAAAAGTATTGGCTGGGTGATCACTGAAGATCAAGGATATAAATATCTGATAAAATATATGAGACCAAATTTTACAAATAAATCATTCAGAAACATCACTTTTAATAAAATTGTGATAGTATTTAATTTTTTTCCATCTACTTCTGTAATTGATATTCACATATCTATATGGCTTAAAGTAGCTCCATGGTTTGTGAAGCCCTTTGCTTTATTGAAGATCTGTACTAACTTGTGATTAGCAAACTCTGTAGGCTGTTCAATAAAGAAAAAGCCAAAATAAAACTAGAAAAGATCTAAAAGTGGGAGTGGATATCAATGAACTTATGCTTGCAAAGTGTTCTGGGAATAAAGGCTATTTATCTGTGTTAACAATGTCTTGAAACCTGTCTTAGTGTATTATAGGGGAATGCACATTTAATTAAAAGAAATTTGATTAGGAGAGAAAGGTAGTTAATTTCTGAATGGATCTTGGTCAAGTTGTTTAATCCCTCCAAGATGCAGATACAGGGCTACCTCTAGCCCATATGCTGCCTTTATGCAGATTAGAAATGGCACCTGCACTCTGGGTGGGTATAGCCCCCCAGACACTAGGCTTGGTTTTGAGGATATCTTAGTTCTTTGCTCAGAGAGGGTACGGTATCTTTAATCATGTTCACATTTGCCGTTCATTTTCCCTAATAAGTTTTTCTCTACTACCAGCCAACTGCATTGTTACAATGGATTACTCACTCACTGTCACAAAATGTTAACAGTTATAGACTGCCAGGTAGTCAATCAGACCTCTTTCATTACTATTTTGTACTGAAGAACACAATCTTGATGATTTTATAGGTACAGAACAGTAATATTACCTTAGAAAAAGTCCTCTCTTAGGGAGACACCATGGCTGAAGTCACTGAGAGGGAGAGGAGAGCATAGAATCTAAGGTTCCATTGTCTGGGAGCTTTTTGAAATGGAAAAGTATGAGAGGGAAAATGAAAGCTTGTTGTTGTAGTTCTGTATTCTTATGGACTTTTAAAACAACATTGGGGCAATTCAACATTTAATAATGTGGTATCAATGTGAAATAGTACATTTTCATTCTTATTTACATATATAATTTATATATTTTTAGAAATAATCGGAAAATAAACAATCAAAAAAGAGATAATGAATGAAATGTACCTATTACAGCATACTACAAAGATAGCTATTGATAAGATTTTGTATGTATACATATATCCTTGTAATCATATATGCAAAATGTCCCAATGAAAATCACACAAATTATTAATGCATATTTTGAAAATACATCAGTGTATAGATAAGCAGTTTGCTACCTTACGTTTGTCCTCTAAAATTTAAATATATTACTTTAAAATGTTTTTACTCTGATTCTCGATATGGGTTCTACTGAAATATTATAATGGGGATAAATATATTTTTTAAATTGAGGAGATACACAGATAAACACACGCAGGCCCATATATTTTTAAAATGATATCAGCTCTCTAAATTGTTTTATTTTTATTATTTTTTATCTAGGGACTATGTCATGATCATCCACCTACTTTTCTTAATTAATACACACTCTCACTAAGTTTTTAATAGGAGTGTAGTAATCCACAATATGGTTATTTATTAGACCGATCTTCCATTTTGGCAGATTTGCATTATTTAAGATTTAGCTTGGTTATAAGAGGGCTGACATTTCTATCCTTGTTGGCGTATCTTTGTGCACTAGCCTAATTGTATTCGTATTCTGTTTCTAATCAAAGGGAAGGTACATTTTTCCCGGTGTCTTTAATTTTACAGGAAGTTATAGAATAAACTTATGGTTTTTATGTTTGATATATGTAGCTTTGTAGTGGAGTAGAATGTAAAACATGCATACATGTTAGGTATAAAACTGGAATTTCAAAGAAATTTCAAGCTGTTATCAGGCCACTTTGAGAGTGCGGAGGCTAGCAGGTGAGGGTAAGTGGAAGGGTGTGTGGAAATGGGAGGAATCACATTTACTTGTATCATCAGAGTTTCTTTAACGGATAAGTTTGAGAAGCATTTAGGATAGCTCTAAACTGATTTCTAGATCAAATGGCACTTCCATTGTTATGATTTTTTTCCACCTGGGAAATGTTTCTCTTATCACTTTGCCCTATATCTATTAAAAACTGTGTCAATTTGTTGGAAGGTGGTATAATCTTCCATTCATTATGATATTTAAAGGTATAGTTTAAAAAGAAAAACATCATGGGCACAAATGTCTATTATTTTAACATTGCTTTCTTCTCATCCTACTTATGTCACCATCTTGAGATGTTCATGTACATAACCTCTTTGAAGCCATAGCTAATTTTCAATGAATACAAATTTTGTTCTTCCTTCTCTGACTTTATAAATAGGCAAGAATTAAAGTGATTTTCAAAATCACTGTATGAGGGTGGTCAGACCGGCTGTACCCAAATTAAAAAGAAAAACTATTTATGGGTATCCAAGTTTATTTTAAAATGAAATCATCACATTCTGCATTGACTTTGATTAAGAAAAAAAATCTGTTCTAGCTTTTCAGACAGCTGTCAGCCCAACCACAGTTGGAAATAAGTATTGTTTTTTGAGCATAGCAATGAGAACTGTTGAGTGTGCAGTACTGTGGAAATGATTAAATAATGGCCAAAATTCACTCTTGAAATAGAAAGGACACAAGTATTGCACTGGTTATGAGACCCTCATATTTGTAATTCACTGAAGTGCCTTTTCATGTCAGTATAACTTTTTGTACTTCATGAATAATGGTTTAATGATACCTATAGTCATTGTACAAATGTTAAGCTACAATTATGTTATAAACTCTAATAAATTAGATAGATTATAAAATCTTTGTGAGTAGAACAGACTCTTATCTTTGTATCTCTAGTGCTCAGCACAGTATCTGGCATAAAAAAGAAACCCAATAAAAGGTTCCTGAATAGGTGAAATGTAGTAGGTAGCCCCAAAATTATGATATAAAATTAAAGTGTCCACTTCAGAGATGATCCCCTTGATTTAATCAACGTAATTGAATGTCTGCTATGAGCCAGGTACTGGAGATATTGTGGTGAACAAAGCAGACAGGGTCCCCAGTCCCTGTATCTAAGAAACATAGTATTCGTGTTGCTAAGGAGACAAGCATGCTCCCCAAATCCCATCTTGTCCTCTATCGAGAAAGGCAATCTGTCTCACTGGAATTTTCTTAAATCAGAACTGGGACACACCATCATAGAATTATACTAAAAATTAGTAATTACAACTCCACTTCCTCCTTCTCTTTGCTCTAATGATACTGGTCATCTTTCTGTCCTTGGATTCCCTAAGCACTTTCCATTCTTAGGGATGCTGTCTTTGCTCTTCCATGTAATTGGAACAGTCTGCCTCACATCTTCTCACTCAGAATTTGGGTTGAGTATGGTCTCCTTAGAGAGGTCTTTCCTGTTCCCCTCACCCTAACCTCAGCTGGTCATCTCCACTCTGTCACTCTATCACATTAAACCATTTCATTTTCTTCCTAGCAATGAGACATTTTTGAAATTATATTGTCTATTTATCTGTTTATTATTTCCTCCACATGGAATATAAGTTCTAAAATAGCAGGGACTTCTCTGACAGTCCAGTCGTTAAGACTCTGTGCTTCCACTGCAGGGGACTCGGGTTCAATCCCTGGTTCTGGAACTAAGATCCCACATGCTACATGGCACGACCGAAAAAAAAAAAAAGGCAGAGTAAATTCTAAGAAAGCAAAGACTTTCCATGAAAGCAAATTTGTCTTGTTCACCACTATATTCCAGTGCATAAAAGAACAACCTGCCAATTTTATCTATACAATTAGGTTAAGAAAACAATTTTTTTTCCATTTTGAATGACAGCTATATGACTGACACTGGAAATACAGACTCCAAGGGGACAAAACACTATTATTTTTGTATTAAGAAAATAAAGAGTTCAAACAGTAGAGAAAGGTATGGAAAGAAAAGTAAAAGTCTCTCTTTTTTTCCCACTCTTAGCCTCAGTTGTGCTCCCCAGAAATTTAACCTTTAATTTTCAGACATTTCTGTTTTAAATGCTTCCAGTGGTTACTACTGCAACTCCAGTAGTAACATATTACATTTCTTGATTTATCATGGTTAGACAGTATCTCACTGTAGAAGACGAGGAATTGGTGTACGATTGTCCCCAATCCCCGGGGCAATGGTTCCAGGACCACCCCATGCACACCAAAATCTGCCTAGGCCGAATTCCCTTATATGAAATGATGTACTATTTGCATGTATTTTATGCACATCCTCCCAAATATTTTAAATCATCTCTAGATTACTTATACTTTTCTGAGCGTAAGACAAATTCAAGTTTTGCTCTTTTGGAACGTTCTGGAATTGTTTTTTTGGAATATTTTTTATCTCTGATTGGTTGAATCCTTAGATATATTTAGAACTCATGGATACAAAGGGCCACTTTCTCTGCATCTCCTTCTTTATGTCCCACTTCTTGGTATTATTATTTTAGTACTCATGGTTACCTTCTCAGTGTTTAACAACATTTAAATCTCTTGATTAACCCATTTAGATATTATCTAATTATGATAATTATCAAAAATTGGGCAGTTAGCTCTCCTACAGTTTCTTGATATTTTCTTCTCACCTATTCTGTTCAAAATTTTTGTCATTGCATCTTCATTGGCAGAGTTACATTATTTATAGTCCATAGTTTGATTCTAATACTTTAACGAGTACTTTAACCACCATTTGTGAAATTATTGTTGTGTCAATTTTCTCAAATACGTAGTACGCTTGGATAGAGGAGAAACCCTAAATCAATGCTGCTATCCATGTGTTCCTCTAAGGATAATGCTTTTTTTGTTTGTTTTAACATCTTTATTGCAGTATAATTGCTTTCCAATGTTGTGTTAGTTTCTGCTGTATAACAAAGTGAATCACCTATATGTATACATATATTCCCAAATCCCCACCCTCTTGCATCTCCCTCCCACCCTCCATATCCCACCCCTCTAGGTCACAAAGCACGGAGCTGATTTCCCCGTTCGATGCAGCTGCTTCCCCCTAGCTACCTATTTTACATTTGGTAGTGTATATATGTCAATGCTACTCTCTCACTTTGTCCCAGTTTACCCTTCCCCCTCCCCGTGTCCTCAAATACATTCTCTACATCTGCATCTTTATTCCTGTCCTGACTTTCTTTAATCAGGAAATTTTTCTTTTATCATTTCCTACCATTCATTATCTCTGTCCTCATCCCCATGCCTTTTGGAACTCTTATTATAAGGATTTTGTAAGGAGCAAGCAAATTGGTTTGAGGCCCTCACAATTAACCAAAAACAAGCAAACAAAAACAACCCTTGTCTAGATCTTTTGTGAGACCTAAATTTATCTTAGGATCTGCTCTAACTCTTTTCCCAACTCCAAGGCCAACAACTTGGAGCCTACCTAGGAAAATTTTTGAGGTTCTAACTGGAGGCAAATGTTCCAGCTAACTGCTAGACTGGAGGGGAGAGAGGCCAAATGGTCCAAAGTGTTCTTAGTTAAACACGTTGATAATTGATTCAAAGTTCAAATAGAACTTAGAGCCTAGAATCGAGTACTGTAGCCCTGTAATTTCCTTTGCTCTTGTGTTTCCATTAGAATGACCCATTCAAATTCTGTCTCCCAGAAATGTATCAAAATCTCTACTATGCACTTGACATACTCTCTCATTTTCAGTGCTGACATGGATTTATTATTTTCAATATACTTTTTACTAAAATTTCAGGGTAGTCTTGAGAACAATGAGAGGCAAACACATGTGCTCAGTCTGCCATACTGAACCAGACATTAGCACGTGACAGTTAGATGCATGGTTTTGAAGAGTAGTTTTAATGTTGGACTATTTTTATACAATCCACATCAAAATCATTCAATTTGCCATTATTTAAATTAGTAAATGTTATGTTCAACACATACCTTTTACGTGGTCCCTGAGCCTTCCCTCAAGCTTCACAGGAACAGAAATGTAGTTATAATGTGGTAAGACCTCCTGCTTTGTCAATTAATAGTAGCCTAATCCTTGTTGAAACAAATGATAACTTTCTGAAAGACAGAATTTGGGCGGAATTATAAAGAGATAATCACACATTTGTGTGGTTAGTGCTATGATAAAGCCAGAGAATTGCTTTTTCTGTCTTTCCCTTCTTCAGTGCCACAAATGCTCAAAGTTTCTTTGCCTTTGAGGCATGTCCAGAACACTATTTTTCCTCTGCTAATTAAAGTATTCTTATTTTCTAGTCTTTCCTCTCTTAAGACCTCTGGTTTCAACTTCTCAAGTCTCATCTGAAATCCCAAACTCTTCGTAAAGATTTCCTTAGTTAATTAGAAAAAGTTAAAATTTTCTTATCATGACAAGGATAATTTCTGCTTTATCCTTTTCTAAAACAGTTTTAATGAGGTATAATTCACATACAATTCACCCATTAAGGTGTCAATTCCGTGGCTTTTAGTATATTCAGAAAATTATGTAGCGATTGTCACAGTCAATTTTAGAATATTTTTATCACTCAAAAAGAAACTCTGTACCTTTTAGCCATCACTTTCCTATTCTCTCATTCCTTCCACCACCATCCGTAAGCAAGCACTAATCTACTTTCTGTCTCTATACAGTTTCCTATTCTGAAATTTCATATGAATGGAATCATATAACATGTGGACTTCTGTGACTCTCTTCTTTCACTTAGCATAATGTTTTCAAGGTACATCCAAGTTGTAGCGTATATCAGTACTTCATTCCCGTTTGTGGTCAAATAATGGTCCATTGTCTGTATATTTTAAATTTTGATTATCCATTCATCCATTGATAGGCATTTTTTTTTTTTTTTTTTTTTTTTTTTTTTACCGGGGCCTCTCCCCTTTTTATCAGTGCCACCAGAGAAGCCCTGATAGGCATTTTTATCGTTTTTACCTTTTGGTTATTATGAATAATGCTGCTATAAACATTCATGTACAAGTGTTTGTGTGGACATTATTTTCATTTCTCTAGGAATTGAACTGCTGGGTCACATGGTATCTTTATTTTTAGTTGTTTGAGGAACTGTCAAATTGTTTTCCAAAGCAGCTGTACCATTTTACATTCTCACTAGCAGCATATCAATGTTCTAATTTTTCCATAGCCTTGCCAACGCTTGTTGATACCTGATCTTTTGATTCTAAGCATCCTACTCTGTGTGAAGTGGTATCCCATTGTGCTTTTGATTTGCATTCCCCATAACTAATGATGTGCGTAGCTTTTCATGTGCATGTTGGTCGTTTGTATTACCTTCCTTGGAGAAATGTCTATTCAGATCTTTGCCCATTTTTAAATTGGGTTGTCTTTTTATAGAGTTCTTTATATATTCTAGGTACAAGTCCCTTATGATTTGCGATTATTTCCCCCCATTCTGTTTTTTACTTTCTTAATGGTATCTTTGAAACACAAAAGTTTTAAATTTTCATAAAGACCTATTTGTCTACTTTTTTCATTTGTTGCTTGTGCTTTTGGTGTCATATCTAGAATTCTTTTCCAAATCTGGGCTCATGAAGATTTACCGCTACAGTTTCTGCTAAGAGTTTTATAGTTTAAGCTCTTATATTTAGATCATTGCTGCATTTCAAGTTAATCTTTTTGTATATCATATGAGGTAAGGGTCCTACTTAATTGTTTTATGTGTGGCTATCCAGTTGTCCCGGCACCATTTGTTGAAAAGACTACCCTTTCCTCAGTGAATGTTTTTGACACCCTTGTTGAAAATCTGTTAACCATAGATCCTACTGACTCAGTCTTATTCTTTACTCCACAGTATACATTTATCTCTTTGCCTGAACATAAGAGATAATGTCTGATTAATTTCTGGAGAATACTAAAATTTTTCATAACATTTGCCAGGCAGACGATCTCACAATCAGTTAGCTATTGCTGCATAACAAGCAACCACAAAGTCTTAGTGGCATGAGCATGTATTTAGCTTATGCATCTCGGAGTTGGCTGAGGTAGATTGGATCTGACTGTCACAGCTGGGGTAGGGCAACTCTTCTGCAAGTGTCTCTCATTTTCTGTCTGGGACTAGTGTCCCAAACTGAGCATGCTTTTCTCATGGTGATAATGGAAACTCCAGGTAACAAGCCTACCTGCATAAACACATTTCAAGCTTCCTCTGTGTCATGTCTGCCAACTTCATTAACTGAAACAAGTCACATGGTCAGGTGTAATATCAAAGGGACAGGAAATTATATTTCTCTCATGGACTGAGGAAAAGGAAGTGAATACTGAGCAATAATTCAGTCTATCTATTTCCATTAACCAAAACTTCTTCTAGGAAAGAAATTAAAAACCCCCAAACTCTTGAACAAGATCCCCTTATACTAGATCCCCCTTGCTAAATTCACTTATCATTTCTAAGAATTTTATTTTGTTTATTCCAGAGTTTTCAGTATTCCCAGTCATGTCATCTCTGAATAATTACAGTTTACCATGTTCCTCTCCAATCTTTATGTTGTTTCTTTTTCTTTCCTCTTACACAGGTTAGAACATTCTAGTTCAGTGTTGAATAGAAGCAGTAAGATGAGGCATCCTTGCCTTAATAGTTCAACATTAAATGTGATGTTGGCTATAGGTTTTCTTTGATACATTTTATCACATTCAAGAAGTTTCCTACTATTCCAAGTTTGCTGAGACCTTCCATTATGAATGAGTGTTAAATTTCATGAAGTGCTCTTTCTGCAACTATTGAACTGATTTGTTTTTCTCTTTAATTCTCCTAAGATGATGAATTACATTGCTTGATTTTCTTACAGATTTATTGAGGTATAATTGACATACAATAAACTTCACATATTAAAAGTATGCAATTTGATAAGTTATGACATTGGTATATACCTGTAAAATCATCACTGTGATCAAAATACTGAACATATCTATTGCTTCCAAAAATTTCTTGGTGGCCCAGCTGTAATTCTTCTTTCCCATCTCCTACTGTGATCCCCAGTCAAACATTGATCAGCTTTCTCCTACCATACATTAGTTTTCATTTCCTAGAATTTTATACAAATGGAAGCATATAGTACGCACTAATTTTTGTCTGATATCTTTCACTCAACACACTTATTTTGAGATTCTTCAATGTATAGAATGTAAAAATTTATTGTTATGAATTATGCTTTGGACATTGAATCTAAGAAATCTTTACCTAGGTCAAATATGTTGCTAGATGTATTATAGTTTTAGATTTCACTTTTAGGTCTATGACCAATTTTGAGTTATGGTGGACCTTTGTGATTGTATTGGGCCTATCTGGATAATCCAAGATAATCTCCCCATCTCAAGATCATTACTTTAATCACATCTGCAAACTCCCCCCTGGCTTGTAAGGCAAAATATTCACAGGTTCCAGGAATTAGAATATGTACATCTTTTGGTGGGGAGGCGTATTATTCCGTCTACCACAGATGGATTCCTGTAAGCAAATATCCCTGGGTTTTCCATATTATACAAGTGACTTCCATGTTGCTCTACAATAGATTAATAGGGTGAACAACTTGGAGATGGGAGTGGAAAGACTGAACACTGAACAAAGCTTTACCACCAAAAGCTCACCCAATTTGCAGTGGAAAGAGTATGGGCTTCAGAGTAACTAGGAACTGGATTTGAATCCCTAATTTTTCCATTATTCACTCTGTGGCCTTAGACAAGTTAATTTATATCTTTAGGTTTCTCATTTAATAATAGGATAATAATGCTTATGTTATAGGGTTATTTTGAGGACTAAAAAGATAATGTAAATGCCTAGACAGCACATAAAATGTATAGTAATTTACATTTCTTCCAGAAAGCTTTGCTCCCATGAGGCTGTATTTTCCTGAACAAAGAATGTGCCTTATTTATCCCAGATACTTATGCAATTGGTTTGTGTGCACTGAAGTCATTCATCTTCAAATTAATATCATGGCTAAGGGCACATTAGTAAAGAGGTTAAGAATTAGAGGTGCCTGGTTCTAAATCTTGATGTCAGTTTGTGTGAGCTGTGTGAGATCAGATCATTTGTTTACATCTCAGTGTTCTTATCTCCTCAATGAGAGTAATAGGACCTACCTGTCTCATGGTGTTGTTGTGGGGACAATGGAGGTGCATATAAAGTACTTATCACAGGACTGTGGCGCAGTAATTAATTTGACCCTTAGAGGGAGCTCCATGTGAGTGAGAATCCTGTGAAGCAGATGAGCTATATGGTGCTTCTTTCCTGGGATTCTGTTTTTAGCAAAATTGATTAAGAGGTGATTTAAACCACGCAGATTCACAACTATGTGACATTATATATGCATTCTTAAATTTTTGAAGCAGAGCATTAATTGAGGTTCATCTAGATTAACAATAATTTGAGTTATTTTGCAAAATGCTCAATTCCTTGGCAAGATCAGAAAATTTAAATAATCTTACATGCTAGAGTGTCCTTCAGTGGCTGACCAAGATGTAAATCCCATAATTCATAAAATATATTTTTAGTGCATATGTATATGTATATACACATATAATGATTACACTAAAATAGGCAAGGCAGTGATCATTTTGAATCTTTCAAACCATAACCTTTCAAAGAAATTAATTCTTCCTGTGACAAAGATTGTTGAGGCAATAAACTATAAATGGCATTTATGGAAGCAAATCCAAAAAGAGGAGAGTTATAATTTTAACATCAACAGTCCAGATAACCCAGAGTGGCTCTAAACTTTTTTTTGGCTTATTGAAAAAATTAAATATAAAACAAGAAAGATGTCACACTCAACACTAAGACCAGAATGCAATATTAATAAGTTTAAAAGAAGCTACATTAATGGGAAGATTAATGTGAAGTTTTACCCCTCACATGGCGAGAGATAAGATAATGTAGTTTAAAGCATTTCTCTTAAGAAACTGTTAAATTCAATTTTTAAAGCAACTATATATGAACTATCCTAAAGGGAAGGGAGGAAATAATCTCCTATCTTAGATACTGTGAAACTTTATTTCACTGTGAATTTACATTTTCAACAGTTCGGTTAATTTTCTTTAGTTTGACAAAGCGTGGGCCTGAGCCTGAGCCCCACAGTAGGACTTGCTGTTTCCCTAACGTACTTTGCACTTTCAAAGTATCTATGATTTGCTTTTTGATTTCTTCTGGTGAAGATTGCATTCTTTCCACCCTTGTTTTCTGCTCTTTGGGTATAGCTCAGTTATCCCATCTTCTCAATCATTCTCCCTGAATAATCTTTACACCCCTCCCCACCCTGTGCAGTGTTATTTATTTCCTCATCATATTTCCCAAAACACATTATTTCCTATTCCAGCTACTGATTTATGGTCTTGTGTCCATGACTGAATTCCGAACTTTGTGTGAGCAGAGAATGTGCCTTATTTATTTCAGTATTCTTGGAACCTTCCAGGGAACTCAGAACATGTTATAGAATTAAGTTGGATTTTTGTAGGGCTAGGTACCCACAGTGCCAAGTATCCACAGGCAACTTTGAGTCTGTGAGATGAGGTCAGTAGTGATAAGAATGGTGATTTAAGTACATGGTGAAACTACTATACAAAATTAAGAGACCTCCATATTACAAAAATTTCCAATTTTTTTTTTTCAAAATGAGCTTTTAATGTTTTGGACAAAAGCAGAACAAGTTAAAATTACTTTTACCCGGACTCAAGCCTCTCATGTGGCAAACTCAGGAGTCTTAGGTGTAGAGAAAATACACCTTCACAGTATACTTTGAGGTGTACTGGAAAGATTCCATTTGCTAAAATTTCCTCTTATCTCTTCCCTTTGCTAACCAGTCTCCATGCAGAACCCAGAGCAATTTCTTTTTTAAAAAGAAGAAATCAAACCGTACCTGCTTAAGACTCTCTGATGGCGTCTCAATCCACTTACAATAAAACTGAAACCCTTTTCTTCGGCCCACAGGCCCTATGTGGTCTGCCTTCTGCTGACCGCTCTTGTCATTTCTCACTGTATTCTGTTTCATTCACAAGCTACAGTCACACTCTCCTGTCTTCTTTTATTTGAAGGCACCAAGTTTAGTACCACTTTTAGCCTTTGACGAGCATTCTTCTCTCCTGGAGAGCTTTTCCCTCACCTCTTTTAAGAGACTTGCTATCTCATGGTTTAGATCCACATTAAAAACACTTAGCTTTCCCTGATTGCCTAATCTAAATAGCTCCTCACATCTTTCAAGCATATCATCTTGTTTTATCTTTATTATAGCATTTAGCACTACCTGACTTCTTCTTGATATTTGTTTAGTTTCTGTCCCTCTCCACTAGATGGTACAGTCTTTAAAAACAGATACTTTGTTCACCTCTGTGGCCCAGATCTCCAAAAAGGCAAATAGGGGCTCAAAAGCATTTCTAAAACAAATTAATGTTCTATAGGGAATCAAATTTATTCTTTATCTTTTCCCCTGATATTCTCTGAAAATATTTCCTGAGAAAGTTGATGTTAAGAACACATTCATCTAAAATATCTTAAATGTTTAAAAATTAGTAGATTAATTGAAAGGATCAGCATCTTGAGAAGTAAATGTTGAAAATACTCTTGGTTTTGAGATATGCAAAGGCAGGTTACAGATTCTGCTAGAACCAAGCAGACTCAGAGACTGTAGCAGCTCTTCCAAGTTTTGCTGAAAATGCAACCAAAGAAAAAGTGAGATGGAATTAGGGCCAAGAGAAGTTTTTATTTTTCTTTTTACAACAGAAGAAAGAATTATGTCTCTAAAAAATGGTATAGTGCCAAAGATCATATTAATTAATTAGGACATGTGTTATGATAGACGTACGAGATTTATTTTTTCATATCTAAGCTGCTGTAAGTTACTCAGAGAAAAATCATATCTCCGGGGGAAGAAGCTAATATGTAATTAGTGTCATACTTGGGGGGAAGTTGTTAGATATTTAAGGAGGGAGGGATCAGAAAAACATTTTTGTATACCATGTGATAATAAGTGAAAAATGCACCTGAGTAAGTTTGGAGTGTAATACATAATTCACTACTCCATTTATTCTGGACATTTTGGGCCATATTGATGGGGCCTGCTTCAGTGGGGCTCCAGTAATCAGAGCCTGGGGAAAATCCCATTGCTGAGTAGGTTTCTTTATTTTTAAAATGACAATATGTGTCATCATCTGTAAGGTCTCTAACGGGTCCAAAAACTCTGTAACGAATTGGAATGTTACAGGTTTCAGAAGCAAAATACACTGAAAGCAGAGGAAAGTAAACAAATGAGATCAGTGAAGGTAAACTTATCTGTTCCAAATCTCTGACTGGATGGCCTTACGTGCCACTTGGAAAGTGCATTACCTCTTTCAAAGTAGAGTCAATCAATGGACAGATAGCACTGATAGGCCATGCCTAGCAACTGAAGATTGCAAAACTTTTTCTGGTGGAATTATACATTTTGTATATAGAAAGGACCTAAAAAATGATTTGATGTAGCTTTTTTTTAACTGTGGGATGCAAGTAATATGATATGTTAACAGGTATTGTGTGACAAATTAGTTCTGTGTTCAAATAAATATGGAAAACATTGCACACTGTATTTGACTGGAAGATTCTCAAATATAATCAGTGTATTAAAGGTCCTAGAAATTCATCAGTGAAGAAGACCAACTAACTTTGAACATACATTTCATTCATTCAACAAATATTTATTACATGCCTACTATGTACCAGCCACAAATGCTAAGGCAAGAGCAGGTTTGATATTCAAGCAAAAGTGAGGGGGCCACTGTGGCTGAAGCAAAATGAGCAAGAGGGAGAGTCACAGAAGAAGAGATGGAGAGGATTGCTCATGAAGATTTCTGTGGGCTATTTAAGGCTTTTGGCTTTTTCTCTGAGTGAAATGGGGAGCCACTGTAAGGCATTGACCAGATAAATAACTCAAATTTGTTTAAGTTCTAAAAAGGTTGTTTCAGCTGCTATATTAAGAATAGACTATAGGCCAGTGTCCTCATCCCCGCGGTGAGCCACAGCCGCCACCCACCTCTGCAGGAGACCTTCTAACACTAGCAGAAATAACTAACCCAGAGACTCATGGCCTGATAACATTCCAACCGCAAGCAAGACATGATGAAATTTTGGTGCCAGTGATCATGATAATCATCTCTGAAAATAGAAGACTACCCTTTCCCCAGCATGTAACCCCTTCCTCTTTTCCCGTATTATCTCTGAGCAAAACCTGGGGAGTCAGGAATTGGTTCTTTGGGACATGAGTCCACCTTCTCCCCAGGATTGTTGGCCTCCTAATAAAGCTATCTTTCCTTCAACGCCCCCCCACCAAAAAATAAAAGAATAGACGAGAATATATTTGCAAGGTCAGAAGCAAGGAAACCCATTAGGGGTCCATTGCAGTAATCCATGTGAGAGATACTTATGATCTTGACTAGGAGGATAGCAGTGGAGATAGTGAAAATGGTGCGATTTCTGCATGTAGATCCAGGAGAATTTTCAGATTACATGTGGAATATAAAAGAAAGAGAGGTGTCAAAGATACCTTTCAGGCTTTCAGCTCTAGGAACTTAAAAGATGGAGTTTCCATCAACTTCAGTGGGAAGTCTGTGTGGGGAGCTAGCTTTTGGAAGAAAGAAAAAAAGTTCAGTTTTGAGTTTGTGATCTTGCACAGACATAGATGTGGGGATGCTGGGAAGGCAGTTAGATATATGAGTCAGAAATTCAGGAGGGAGATTTAAGCTGGAGATAAAAATTTGGAAGAAATCAACATGTCAATTGTATTTAAAGACCTGAAATTTAAGAGGTCACCAAGAGTGTGTCAATAAAAAATAGAAATGGATGGAAAAATAAGCTTTGGAGCCTCCCACATCAAGAGCCTTGGGAGAAGGGGAAGAACCAGCAACAGAGACTGAGGAATAGACAACAAGATATGAGGTAAACCAGGAGAATATGGTGTCCTGGCAGATGAATGATGACAGTGGATCAAGGAGGTGGGAATGACAACTGTGCCAAATGTTCCTGACAGGTCAAGTAAGGTGAGACTGAGAATTAAACATTGGATTTAGCAATGTGGAATCGTTGGTGACCTTGGCAAGTGTAATTTTGGAAGAATGGTGCCGTCAAAACCCTTATGAAATAGCTTTGGGAGAAAATAAGAGGGATAATTGGAGATGATAAGTATAGCAACTCTTTCAAGGAATTCTGCTGTAACTGGGATCAAAGAGAAGGTGGGAGGAAAGTAGGGCCAAGGGAATTTTTTTTCCAACTGAAAGATGGTAAAAAGTCATATGCTGTATGCTTATGGCAGTGATCCAGAAGACAATGAAATATTGATGTAGGAGGGTGGGGGACTTGCTACAGCATTTTCCTATAGTCATAAGCAATATTCTGGCTTTAGATATCAGCACAAAGAGTTTATTTGTGGTAGCAGGTGGGAAGGTAGAATTTGTGGAGGCAGATATTGGTAGGTAATTGAGAGGGGTAGTGGGAGTCTAAGAAAGTTCTCTTCTGATCATAAAACCATTTTTCTTCCTCCCCAGCTCCAACACAATACAACTAATACACCCAGGTTGGGTATGCCATAGAACACTGGGAACACTGGTTTATTGACACACCATTCACTTTAGCAAGGTATGAACTATATCCAGAAAGATAAAATGGCTAGTTCTAGCTTACATATGTGGTTAATGTTAGTAACACTTCCATTTTTCATAGATAAACTAATCAAGTACTAAATAATCTAAACACTTCCAATTCTCCACCTAGAGTCATTGGTGTAAACTGTATTGATGTCATAACTCACAGACCATTACTCAGTACCTGACACATATAGACTCTCAATAAATATTTGTTGAATGAATGATGCATTAATAAATCATGTGTTTTTTCCAAACAAAACAGGAGGCCCAGATATGACAATTCACTTATTTCACTAATTATATTAAAAGCAATCAAAATTTAAGTCCCCAATTATTTAGAAATGTGAGAATTATACAGTCACTGAATCATTACATTAATTTTCTGTTGCTGCTGTAACACATTTCTAAAATTTTAGCAGCTTAAAACAAGACCTATTTATTATCTCATAGTTTTTTTGTGTCATAAGTCTGACATATATCTCACCAGGCTAAAATCAAGTTGTCAGCAGGGATGCTGCATTCCTTACCAAAGGCTCTGTGGAAGAAACCATTTCCAAGCTCACTCAGGTCATTGGCTTAATTTATTTAGTTCCTTGTGTTTATAAGACTGAGGTTTCTGTTTCTTTATGGCTGTCAGACTGGGGCTGGTTTTTGCTCCTAGAAGCTGCCCACATGTCTTCACTATGCTTTCCATGTGGCCTCCTCCAGCAATGGTGGAATGAGTCACTCTAACACTTTGAATCTCTCTGACTTCAGCCAAATAAAGTTTGCTTTTAAGGGCTCGTGTGATTAGGTTCAGCCAATGGAGATAATTTAGTATACCCTCTGTCACCTTAATCACATCTGAAAAGTCCTTTTGCCATGTAATTTATTCACAAGTTCTAGGGATTAGGGCGTGGACATCTTTGGGAAAGGGAGCATTCTGCCTCCCAAATCTTTCCTCTAAAGATTCAAGGCATTGTTCAAAAGATATTCTTATAAAGTTAAGCTTTGTCCATGAGATAAGAGATTATAGATATTACTCCATTTAGGGAATGAAGAAGAGAAGCAAAAAATTAATTGTAATTTCCTAAATTTAATTAATTTCCTAAATATCATTTATTTCCTTCTCTCCCCTTTCATCCATTTGATCCCATTCTATTCCATTCCATTCCATTCTAGAACTTTAGTTGAACAACTTCCATATGCCAGACACCAGTGCTAGTTGCAATGGATATAAAGACGGAAGACATTTTTTAGCTCTTAAGAATTTCACAACTTAGTTGGGGAAACCTTACAAACATAATTTGCAGAACATGGTGTAGCAAATAAACATTAGTGGACAAAGAAATTGAGTTAGAACTACTTGTACACCCTAGAGTCCCTAATGCTTTATTGGACCACAGGAATATTTCCAAAGTAACTAGATTTTCAAGAAGCCCCAGCAGTCTCTAGAAAACAGTTTTCTCCTCCACCTGTATCTTCAACTGCCTGAATAAAAATCTTTTGGAGTATTGCCTTGTGACTAAAAAGGAAAACATTTCAGAGTTGGCATGAGCCTGCTGGTCTTTCTATAACTTAACTTTATAAGGTCAAATAAAAGCCTATAAAAATCAAGGCTCCCATCATGATCAATAGAGTAGGGGTGGGGTGTCAAGCTGGCAGGCTGGGCTGAGGCCTGCATATGTCTAAATCCCCCTGGAATACTCTCTGTCTGACCCTTTGGCAATTACTCTTGCCGTATGTACGTTGTAGAAGACTGCTGAAGCACTCATTGGTAGGGCTCTGAAGATTTAAAACAGTAGCGATTTTTTATATAGACCCTGGCACTGTCCTTCACAGACAAAATAAGGTTTCAAGCTTTTATCAGCACAATCAAGACAACTGGCTCCACCACTGTCTTGCTTTTTGTTGCACTTTTGGATACCAATATTTCAGAGAAATATGGTTTCCCCCTCAGATAAGGTTCTTTTATATTGCTCATTAAATAATTTATTCATATGTTCATTTATTCCTTCATTTCATTGTGTATATCCAGAATATAAAACTGTATAAGTTTTAGCTTTAAATGTATGCAAACTTCCCACTGTTTTTTGTTTTTTTTAAAAAATTAGACTATAGTTGCTTTACAATGTTATGTTAGTTTCTGCTGTACAATGAAGTGAACCAGCTATATGTATAC
>NW_020172677.1:146803-155516 GCF_003031525.2 Neophocaena asiaeorientalis asiaeorientalis
CATCCCACCCATCTAGGTCACCACAGAGCACCGAGCTGAGCTCTCTGTGCTATACAGCAGGTTCCTACTAGCTATCTGTTTTACACATGGTAGTGATATATATGTCAATGCCAATCTCCCAATTCATGCCACCCCCCTACCCCACCGTGTCCACATGTCCGCTGTCTACGTCTGTGTCTCTATTTCTGCCCTGCAAATGGGTTCATCTGTACCATTTTTCTAGGTTCCACATGTATGCGTTAATATACGATATTTGTTTTTCTCTGAATTGTTTTGATGATGGCCATTCTGACCAATGTTTTTCTAAGGTAATGAAACACTTAGTTTGGCTTAGCATGTACAATTAAGTTAACTATTATTCTTCAGGGATAAGAGGAAAGCAGGGGTACCATTCATATTTTTGACCATCCCATAAGGCACTGACCAGTCCAAATAGATGTCAGCAGAGGTCTTGGGCAGTGTCCTAAAGACCCCTTGCTATACCTGGTATGGCATTAACATTTTAGTTTTGGGAATGTGGGTAGATTCAGAGGGTCCTAGGTGTTTGGGGACAGGATATATTCCCAACAGGTAGGAAAATATTTAGGTATTTTAACACTTGGTATGGTCATACTGGTCATGAGAGCTAAATATCAGTCTTGAGGAAGAGTATTTTTATGAATTAGTAGATGAGTTTGCTGTGGGCAGAATCTTTCTGTTGTTTATTTATTTTGACCCATTCGCTCCTTTACAATTGTACCTTAGAGCAGTGTTTCCCACATCTTCCTCTTCTTAAGAGTTAACTGATGAGCTTTATCTTACATCTTGCTAGTTTTCTTTTTTTAAGTCAAATCTCTTGTCCTACATTTCTTCTGCTTTACAGAATCATATCCCAGAAGAATTAACTTTTGACTATTACAGCATTTAGTTCTTCCAGTGCTTGCTTCCTCAACTAAACACAATAGTTTTACATATGTGATTCTTAACAATTTTAAGTAGCGTTCATTTAGTTAGAGAGCCTTTTAAAAATATACAGATTACCAGGATGCTCCTTGCTATAGTCTGATTCAGGAAATCTATGCTGGACTTGGGAATCTGAATTTTCAGAAAGTTCTGATGTGATCTCTTTGTTCAGCCAGAGTCAGAACTAATTTACTAGAGAAAGGAGGGTGGGGATTATAACATAATTATGCATTATTATAAAGATCTTTGTTCAGCCAACATGACCATGCATGGCAGAATTTTGTGACCTAGAAATTTCTCTTCACTTGGAAAACATCTTACCTTGCTTTCCTCATCCTTTTTTATTTTCACACCTTTTTCATTCTTTTTATTTGCCTTATTATAAACCCTTTTTTTGGTGTGTCCTACAGCTTATCTGTTAACCCTATATTCCTTTCTTTTCTACCCAGATTTAGGGTGTTAAATAAATTGTTGTCTTACATCATTGTCTGAAGAAAATGGACACAGTGAAAGTTCATTAAAATTGTAGACCGCAGAGTTTTCAAAAAGGATGATCAGAATTTTCTGGGAAAATGTATAATCTCATGATCAATTAATAGGATACATGTTCTCAGTAGTTGGAAACAGCATATTGATTTAACATAGAAATTTATATTTAGCAAAAATTACACACTCAGGAGCATAAAATTTCTACACTCATTTCTGCCTGCCAAAGCATTTAATGCAGCCCTACTTGTTTATAAGGATGGTGCTGAGTTTTCAAATAAAAATGTCTTCTGTAGGATGCATTAAGTCACTGGGAGTACTAGGTAATAGTGAGCACAAATACACCCTCAAAATAGGACATGGCATCTGTTAGACTCTGCTTGATAATAAGTTTCTGCCCTTATGTTAAACCTCTGAGCACTACTATATACTTAACACAGGTAGCCAGCCTTACATTCTGGGTAATGGGAGCAACCAGGTCAGTTTGGTCTGTTATACGAAAACTGTTCTTAGTCGAATCATGTCTGAATATTATCTCAATTTTGGAATGTTGTTTTGTAGAAGACTTTTAGTTTAATCATTATTTCCTACAGGAGGAATTGTTCCTTTCAATTTTTACGAAGGGATCTATAATTATTCCTAAGAATCTACAACACACAAAAACAGATGAAGGGAAATATTTTAAAAAAGAACACCATATTTTTTCTCCTCAGTCAGCTTCTTTATTTCACAGTTTAACAGCATATTCTTCTGATCCCCAGTACGTACATGCTTGGACTCAGTATTTGGTCCTCTCTTCCCAGTTGCTTCCCATTCCCAACTCCAGCAGTTCTACACAGCAGTTGTAAAACCCAATTCTTCCTTTCAAATATCTTAGACAAAGAAAAATTGGAAATTAAAGAATTTTAAAAACCATGTATAATTGTGTTGAAACCATAAAATACTAAGGAATTAATTTTTTAAAAGGTGCACAAAATTGCTTCACTGAAAACTACAGAAGAGTGCTGAGAGAAATGTTAAAAGACCTAAGTAAATAGAAGGAGCTACTATATTTATTGATTGGAAGGCACTACTGTTAAGATGTCCAATCTCCCCCCAGTTTTGTATGTATGTATGTATGTGTGTGTGTGTGTGTGTGTGTGTGTGTGTGTGTGTGTTTTCAGTGTAATCACAAATTGTCTAAATCCCCTGTGGGTTTTTAAAGAATATACAAAATGATTTTAAAGTATATTTGGAGATGCAAAGGACCTAGAATAGCAAAAAAAAAAAAAAAAAGTCTTTTAACAAAGTTAGCAATACCTGACTTCAAGATGTGTCACAAAGCTACAGTAATAAAGACAGTAGACAAATATACTAAAATAATAATAGATAAATAGATTAAAATACAGAATCTCAAAATAGACTTACATATGCATCTATGATGATTAAGTAATTTTCAACAAAGGCATCAAAGGAATTCATTGAGAAGGGGAAAATCTTTTCACAAATGGTGCTAGAAAAACTGGGTATTCAAATTAAAAAAAACACTTCAACTTCTACCTCACTCAAAAATTATTTGAAATGGATCATAGACCTATAAATAACAGCTGAAGTTAAATATACTGCTTCTAGAACAATGCACAGGAGAATATTTTCATGAACTTGGAGTAGGCTAAGATTTCTTAAGACAATGAAACCATAAATTAGACTTTATTATAATCAAAAACTTCTGTTCATCAAAAGACACTGTTAAGAAAACAAATAGGTAAACAACAGGCTGGGAGAAAATATTCATAATACAAATTGTTGTATTCATAATATAAATGTCAAAATACATTTGAGAAAGGTCTTATAATATATATAGAATATAAAGAGAATTCCTACAGCTCAATAATAATATATAATTGTATACAAAATGGACAAAATATTTAAGGAAACACTTCACAAAAATGACATATAAATTACTAACAAGCACATTAAAAAGTGTTCAACATCACTGATTCTTAAGGAAATGCAAATTAAAACAAATTGATAAAAGATTGAAAATACCAAATGCTTTAGAGGATGTAGAGCATCTGGAAATCTCGTACACAGCTGTAAAGATATAAAATGGTACAACCACTTTGGAAAATAGTTTGGCAGTTCCTTCAAAAGTTAAACATACATATGTACATCCTATGACTCAGCAGTTACACTCCTAGGTATTTATCTAAGAGAACTAGAAACATCTATCCACAAAAGCCTTGTTCTAGAATATTTAGAACTACTTTATTTGTAGTAGCCCCAAACTGGAAAAAAACCCAGGTGTCCATCAACAGGAGAACAATGGTTAAATAATCTATGGTATATTTATACAATGGAACAACAATAAAAAGAAGTGAACTACTGATACACATAACAACATGGATAAATCTCAAAAACGTTGAGTAAAAGAAGCCAAAAACAAAGTAGCATATAATTTATAATTCCATTTATAAAAAGTTTAGAATAAGCAAAAATAATCTATGATAATATAAATCAGATGAGTGATTGCTTCTGGGGAAAAATAAAGAGGAGTTACTAGAAAGAGGTGGGAGGGAATTTTCTGAGGTGATGGGAATATTTTGATGATAAGGATGTGGGTTACATTAGTGTACTCATTTGTCAAACTGAACAGCCTATCCACTTAAGATCTGTGCATTTCATTGAACATAAAATAGTACTTAAAATTTTTTTGAAAATACCTGCCAGATTTTGTCCATCACTGCTTGTTACCTTAATACAGGATATAAATATTCCACATTTATTTTGTTGTAATAACGAGGGAATTCTTTAAGTACAGGACTGTTTTATTTATATTCATATCCCAGTGAATGGCCCAGTGTGTGGCACATTTTGTTCTCTAACCAGAAGTCCAGGTACAAGCCAGTTGCTGAAATGTAGCTGTAGCTTAGCCATTCCACAGACATCAAGCATCATCTAGTCTGTTCATTCTAGAACTTCAAGCTATTTCAAAACCAGTGAATCTTTTCATTCATCTCATTCATGTCCTCATTTGGTGCCATTCAAAACACAAGTTACTTCAATTATTTGTCTTCTCTATCATCACCTCTATTAAGTTTAGTGTGTCCTCTTTTCCTTCTCCCACTTTATATCATCTTTCCATTATTTTCCTCTGTGCTCAATTCTTTATGGATTTTGGAACTTTTTTTTGGTTCAAAAAAGAAAGAATAGGATAAAAAATTGAGGAAAGAAAAGAAAAAATCCTCCTGAAGAAGACTGAATTTTTCAAAAAGTGCCCTAGGTTCATCCTTGCATTAATAGACACAGGGGACATTTGAGACCTTGCAGCTTTCTCAAGCAGAGGCTGTTTACTATCACACCCTCAGGCATGTGTAGGGTACTAGGCATTCTGATAGGCATTGATCTATCCAAACCATTTGCCTTAAAAGAAATTTTTAACAAAGATACATACAACAAACAGCACCTACTTGTAGTTCAATGACATATAGTTAACCACCACCTTTTCTGCTTATCACTGACATCTGCTAATATCCTAGTGACTGACTCCCGTACATTCACTAAGGACTCTGGCATCAGACTCAGTATATTGCTCTACTTCTAATCCCATCATCATCCTAGGTCAAGATATCTCATTCAGTATCTTACTTTTTTAGTTCCTTGACCTTCATTTCCATCCCACTTTAGCAGCTCATATCCATGTCTTCAGGATGGACTCGTCCATTGCCTACTTCATTTTATCAACAGCTTTATTGTGATGTAATTCACATGCCATAAAATTTACCTATTTAAGGTGTACTTTTGGTACACTTTTGGTATATTCACAGGTATGTGCAACAATCACCATAGTCAATTTTAGATAATTTTTGTCACTTTAAGAAGCAATCCCATATCCTTTAGCTATCATTCTTCTACACCCCATTCCTCAACCCTGAAGCCCTGAAAAACCACTGATCTACTTTTTTTGTCTATAGATTTACTTATTCTGGACTTTGCTATGAATGGAATCACATAGTATATGATCTTTTGTGCCTGGCTTCTTTCTTTTAGCATGTTTTCAAGGTTCATACATGTTGTAGCGTGCGTCAGTACTTCATTCCTTTTTATGGCCAAATAATATTCTATTGTATAGATACACCACATTTTCTTTATACATTCATCCATTGATGGACATTTGAGTTGTTTCCACCTTTTGACTATTATGAATAGTGCTGCTATAAACATTCATGCACAAATTTCTGTATGGATATGTTTTCATTTCTCTTGGGTATCTATCTAGGAGTACAATTGCTGGGTCATGTGATATCTTTATATCTTGCATACATTTTAATATTCAATATCTCACTCTGACCACAAATCAGGTTCTCATTTTTCTCTACTCTACACACCTACTTTACAACTGTATACAAATCCAATTTCATTTTCCCACAAACTATGTGATTCCTTCTAACTTTATACTCTTGCCTACATACCCGATGGTCTATCACTTGAATTACTCACTTGACACAATTCTCGAATCTTTTGCCTTCTTTTCTTTCTGTTATTGCACAATGTAAAGACCTAATCTGGGGTTAATCCAAGCATTTTCTGCTCTTAAAAATCATCCTAGTTTGGCATCACTAAAAATTCCCTGTCTCTAACCTCAGCTAGGCTTTTGGTGCTATTTGTCAATGTTTTCATTTGTCCTAGGCCAACTTGTTATTTCACTTCCCATAACAGTATTTCAAACTTTGTCATCTTTTCTCAAAAGCCTATATTATCAACCCCTGCTCACCCCTCCAACCTCTTTGATTCATTTTCTTACCCTCTCCCCACACTTACTCTGTTCCATATCAGCTCCCTCCTTGTGTCCAGACACTCAAAAACATGCCCACTTCAGGACCTTTGTTCTTGCTGTTCCATATGACCAGGAACCTCTACTTGTTATTTGTATTCTTATTCCCTAACTTCATTCTGTTGTCTTCTCAAATGTCACCTCGTGAGAGAGGACTGTTTTTCTAACCTAACTGAACTGTCTTCCAACAACCTTCTTGTCATGACTCTGTTCTATTACCTGCTTTATTTTTCTTTTAGGCGCTCATCTTCACCTGGCTTATTATTTATTTATCTATTTATTGTCTGCCTTCCCCTGCTAGGATGTAAATTCCATGAGATCAAGGCATTCATCTGCTTATGGTCACTCATGTATTTTAGTACTGAGGAAAACTTGGATATAAGAAGGACTCAATAAATTTTGTGGAATAAATGAGTGTAATATTTATGCCACTTTCTTGTTTTCTCTACTCTCATTATCCACTCAGTCTTTTCCACATGCACCTGTACTTTCTTCTTACCCATCTCAGTGAATAAATGTCCCTCTCCTTCAAAGAGAATCCTGTCTGTTCTTTTTCTCATCTTTGCCTTTTAACCTGGAAAATTTCATAATTTATTCCCGATATTTCCCATATCCTTAACCGTTCCTCTGCAGACAGGTTTACTACCTCTTTTCCTAGAGCCGATAAGCACACTTGAGTTTGTTCTACCTAAAATCAAAAAACAAACAAACAAAAATCCCTAGAACCCACATTCCCCTGTTGTGCTACTTTTTCTATATAGCTATATCTATATGTATGCATACTTCCATTCGCAGCCAAGCTTCGTGAGAAAGAGTTCTATTTATATTATTTCTACATTCTCATTGCTCATGTCATTCCTCAATCTACAGTATCCTGAATTCTTCTCTACCTACTCTACCAAGATTATTTTTATGTTAAGATTTACCATGATCTTCATAGTGTCAAAGTCAATAGACAGTGTGTTTCCCTATCCTAAAGGCCCTTCTGGGGCAGCTGACCTGTTGAGCATGTCCATTTTCTTGATACACACTTTCCTCTGCTATTGTGATACTTTTTTTTTTTCCTGCTATCTTTCTGATTTTTTTGTTTTCTTATTCTCTAACAGAGGCTCACCTTCCTCAACTTGTCCTTTAAATGTTGATGTTTCTCAGAGTTCCAGATGCATCCTTCACTCTGTCCAGCCACACTAGCCTTCTTTCTATTGCAAAAAACACAAACTTATCTCTTCCCTGCAACTTTTATATTTGCTGTCTTCTCTGCCTAAAACACTTCTTTTTTGTCCTTCTTATTCTTAAGTCTCACTTTCTGTGTGACTATATCTATCAGGATCCTCATAGGAAACATGCCATACTAAAAAGGGAATAATTAAAGAATTTTAATAAAAGTATTTATAAAGGTTTGGGTAAGATTAAGGGAAATTTACAAGGGATGATAAAGCACTCTGGGATTGGCAACAGCAGGAAGTTGGGCATCAAAGAAAGGCTACCAGTACCAGGTGGTAGTTATAGCCATAAAAGAGGGCTGCCTAGCAGAATCTGTGTCCTTTAGGAATGCAGCCGCTGACAAACCATGGTCAAGCAGGAAGACAAAATACTTTGCCCTCTGCTTTCTCCCACTCTCTAATTGGCTGACCCTATTGGAAGCCAGAGGACAAGGGAGCCTGGTTGATGTTGCCTATATAGTCATCCCCCAAGGTTGAGAAGGATGGAGAGTAGAATTGGAGGGGCCAGCAGTGAATACTCAGTTTATCCCTTTTCTCCTTCAGCAACCACTGCTGTCCTTTGTCAAGATGAAACACCTTGTTCCCACACAGGGGAATAAAAACTCTTAACAGTTAGCATGTCCTTTTGGATTGGTGTCAATTCAGTCAGTCTTACCTGAAAGTTAAAATATTAGCACCAGTGTATTTTATTTGAGGTAGCTATAGTGTAAGCCCTGACGGTTGGCTTTTCTTTCTGTAATGCAAGTACCTGACTTAAACTTTGATTTCTCAGGCATCCACTTCAAAGAAGCATCCACTTCAAAGATGGCTATCTTATATATCTTGAATAAGCACATTCCCAGCCACATGACTAGATAAAGAGCCAGCTCCCCTTCCCCCCACCCAGGCTTTGTTTTCGAAGTCTTGGCTGATTTTGATAACTGACCATTTGGGCCGCTTGTTCTTTTTCCCTTTCCATGCTTTAAATTACTGCTCTTGTGTTTTAAGCACATCATTAAAGAGTGAGCCTTGGAAACCTGAGGCCCCCACCCTGTACCTCAATAAAAGCAGAGTCCTGGGCCTTCCTTCCCCACCTCCTCCACTGTCTCTGTCTCTGTCTCTCTTTCTCTCTCCCCCTGCCTGTGACCTCAATGTGTGGTCCTTGGTGTGTCCTGTGCTTTTCAGGACCTGTGAGTAATAAACTTTTTTTCCCAAAGTTTCCTGGTGGTTATTGCTGAGAGCATCTTTTTTTTTTTTAATTTTTTTTTTT
>NW_020172677.1:156024-163820 GCF_003031525.2 Neophocaena asiaeorientalis asiaeorientalis
TCCCAGACCGGGGCACGAACCCGCTTCCCCTGCATCGGCAGGCGGACTCTCAACCACTGCGCCACCAGGGAAGCCCTGCTGAGAGTATCTTGCAATCATAATTAGACCACAGGTCCAGGTCCAGCCACAATATTGGTTATCAATAGGCTGAGACCAGCATGAAACAGCAGCAGAGTAAACAGGGTGGAGAGAATCAATTAATTAAAATAAAATTAGCCCTACAGTCCCTGTTTCTGTAACTAGTCACAAGGGCTACGTATTCATATATTTCTTCCTCCATCAATCTGTCCGTGTTCCCCTGGCTATTGGCACCATGGCTGTTTTTATTTCTTCCTTTGGGATGATCATTATTCCCAGAGTTCAAGTCCTCATTGATTGGTACAGTTTTCCTTTGACGAGTACTATTGGGCAAGCGAGTACTGAGAAAGAACCTGTAAATCCCTGGATACCAGTCTTCTTTGCCCTCACTGTGTAGCAGTGACCCAGTTTTCCCAGATAATAAGGATCAATTATCAATGTTCTCCTTCTCTGTATGTTGGTTCAGGGTAGGAAAAACACAAAATGATCAGGTGGCAGTCTTAAATTACAATTTAGTGGAATAATGACTGTACTCCTTAGTGGAAACACTCCTCCACGAGGTACTAAAATCTCCAACTCCAGTTCTCAAGGTTATAGAGATGATCCTCTCCCACCTGCATTCTTTCCCCAGACCCCGCATTCTGGCTTTTGGTAAGATGGCACCATATATTGACCACTGGCACATAACAAATCCTGTAGGACATCAGCTCAGCCTTGCAGAATGTTGGCTCCAAGCTATCACCGTAAATGAGTTTTCCACAGGCTGTTGCACCTATCCTATCAAGTCGGCTACTTCTAGGTTACGAGGACTGTAAGACCAGTGAATTCTGTGGCTGTGCACTGACTACAGCATTTCTTTTGCCAGCACATGAGTTCTTTGATCTGAGATGGTGTCCTAGTCTAAATTATGTGGTGATGAATAAGACTTTTTATTAAGATCAACATGTCCACAGGTGATGGTGTTGACCGAAGAACTGCAATCAGAAAAGAATAATCTGCACCTAAACATCCCTATTCCTAAGAGGGCAGATAAGTTTGCCTTGCTCACCACCTGATGCTAGAAGGGCTCTCCAAAATAATCTATGTGGCACTGGGTGTCTGGATGGTACCTCAGGGAATGGGCCAAGCAGAACTCAGCACTGGCCTTTGCTGTTTTTGGTCCAGTACTCACCTTTGTTGGGGGAGGCCCAAGTTTTTAAAGCTCTGAAGAGCCACAATTGCCATCATGGCATCTCTGCACATGGGCCCATTGAGTAAGCACTGAGGTGGAAGATAGAGAGGTCAGCACACCATGCAGACCCATTCATAACTAGGTCCACAGATTTTTTTTCTTTGTTTTTTGCCTAGAGGGAACTCCCCATGACAGTACAATACCATGACACCATGACATCATGGGAGTCTGAGTCATCTACTCATGAAGTTGACTTGTGCCTTCCACATACTACTGAGCATGTTCAACTTTATGCTTCAACAGATAACATTCTGATGAACACTGTGGGTCACATAGTCACTTGGTGTTCCACTATTAGGTTTTCAGTCTTCTAGGGCTCAGTAGCAAATCTAGGGTTACTTTTCAAATGGAAAATGGTGCTTAGAAGCAGGTTTGCTCTTAACCCCAGGTTGTAGAGGTTGGTGTTGTGATTATTCTTCTAGGTATTGCTAGAGGTTCCATTCAGGGTCTCTTGTACCATAGATAATTCTGATACCATTGGGTCTACTGCTCATAAGATGTAAGTGGCAGGGGCAGTTTGTAACGTGGCTAGTACCTGCTGGAAAGCCTTTTTTTGGTCCAAGTCTCACCCAAAGTGGCAGTCTTATGTGCCATCTAATAAGTGGCTTTGAAGAGCACACCCAAATATGTTAAATGTGGCCTCCTAAATCCAAAGAGTCCAAGCAATGTGCCTTTTTCTTGGTGGTAAGATATATGAGGGCAACTTACAACTTGTCCTCCACTCACACTGGAGGACATAGCTAGATGTGCCCACAGACCACTAGACCTAGATATTTTTCTAATGAGGAGGCCCCTGAACTCCTGCACTTATTTCCCATATTCTGCTGGGCATATGTTTTAGTAGGCATGTAGAGATGCTTACTATTTTCTGCTCAACATGTCCAAGTAGCATCATATTATATAATGGACCAGAATGATATTCTGGGGGGTACTAAGATGATGAAGTGGCATCTGGATGACATATAACATAGAGCAGGAATAATGACATAACCCTGAGATCAAGATAATGAAGTCTACTGTAGTTCCTGCCACATGAAGAAATACTGTCATTGTCATAGAACTCTGTGTTCCAAACACTCTGATGCTACTCTACCCCTGAGGTTTATTGTGATACTTTCACCCACTTTATCTGATTATTAAGTGATCATGACTTTGACTCTACCAGTTCAGGATCCCAATATTCCTATTAAAATCCAAGAGCCCAACATCTTTGAGGCATTCCCTGATACTATCTCTGGCTTACAATTAACACAGATTTTTCCAAAGATACTAGTATTACAATTTCTTGTTGTGTGGATGAGGGAAATATCTTCTGAGCCCATATCCTAGGGGATATGGTTAAGGGTGGCTACACAGTTGGGATATAATAGGTTAACCTACATCCTTCTGATGTTTTTAGACTCCCTTTATCTAAAATGTGCTGGGGAAATTCCAGTACTTCCCGCATTTCCCCACCACTTGCTGCAGGCCAGGCTTCAATTAATCAATCTAGTTGAAGAAGGTACATGGCATTTACACATGCATGAGTTAACACATTAAATTCTGAATTCTGAATGTACTCCCATGTCAATAAATAAAACTGATGTCATCTTGTGACTTGACCACATTGGTCTAAACTACTTAGAAGCTAGTCCTGTACATGCTGTCCATAATTCTGCTTACATGAATCTGCCACTCCTCAGGCCTTGGAGTTTTCCAACTGTGCAATGTTGGACCTGGAGGCAGTGAGGGGTAGTGAGTGTGCATCCTGAAAAGAATCAGCATGTCCATGTAAGCCACTCCCACGCCTGGCCAGTTCAAGTCTACCATGTGTGATCCTCCATGAGCTCTTCCTTTTCACCATCCAGATGTTGACAGCTAGGGGGGCCTTGGAGCTATGAGTTGAGTAGTAGTGCTTCCATCAGCCTGGGTCTCCAAAAGACTTCGTGGAAAGAACTCCATACCACCCTACTCTACCCTCCACCAGCAAGCTGGCACCACCAATGGGCTGTTACATAAGAAAGTAATATCTATTGTGTTTGAGCCATTTTGTATTTGAGATCTACTAGTTATATCAGTTTGCTTACCTTAAATTATACAGGGGTTTTTTTGGCTTCTTTTTTCTCTTTACTTGAAGCGTGGTTTGTAAATTATTTTCAAAATGGGAAATTAATGATTCTTGGAATTAACGTTATAGATAGCCTGTTCTCTCCCTGATGGTACTCCTACATAAATTTGTAGATATGACGACTCTAATGATAGTTAGATATTATTAGTCTGCATGCCACTCTTGGAATGGCATTTCTTCTTTCCTGTTAGTATCATAGAAGCTACAATTTTCAATGCCAGAGGGATGCAAAACATACACAGGTAACCTTTGAGAAAAATAACAAGTTGATGAGCAAAACGATCTGAGTAGCTATCAAAAGAGATCTTTAAGCAGGACAGATGTCTTCATTGTGGCTTTTTTTTTCTTTTTTCAGAGAAAAAGATACCCCTTTATATAAAACATCATCAACATATATTGCACACAAACTACTATGTATCATAAGTACTTCTTTTCTTCCTCAATTCAGAACCACAGCACAAGGTAAGAAAAAACACAGAAATAGCTACAATGTTCCCAGTAATCCTGTCAAGGTCTCTTTTCAGGCAGATTAAATAACCTTGAAATTTTGGGCCTTGCAAAACTTTCACCAGACCTCTCTTTACCATATATAGAGTTTGTAAAGCAGGTAGGTCACTCTACTGGGCTATGTGAGTAGAACCTTGTGTTACTTTCTCTAGAAGAAATGATAACTCTACCTCGATAGAGTAAATTTATCTACATAAATTTGTAGATGTCCTCATTTAGCATCAGCCAACTTCCTTTTTATAGAATTCAATATTTTACTTCATTAAAGATGCCCTTGGGTCAGATTATTTCAGAGCTTTCCTCTAAAAACAAATGCTTAATTTTATAAAAGTAGAACAGTTTTATCATTAATTTATTAAAAGCCCCCTTGACTTTCTGTTTCTTTAAAGTATTCACTCTAGAACGCAGAGGGTAGAGCAGAAAACGTGCTGATCTGAATGTCAGGAACCTGTGGGTTCATATCCTGCCTCTGCTACTTGCTATATAGGGACTGCTGAGTAAACTAGTGACCACTCTAAACCTTATTTTTTCTCAATCTCAAAATGAAAACCTCTTAGGGCGCTGATGAGGAGCTAATATGTATGAAGCGCCTGGTATACAGTTCCTTCTTGTTCCTTTATTCCCTTTGGCTCTAGCTTGATTCTTCTTGATTGCATTAACATGATTTCTCAATGACTTGCATATCAAATCAACGTGGTAGAATTGTCATGTGCTCCAGACGTAATATCACTCAGAACATTTGTCCTTTGGATCTGGTTCATTCATTATTTAAAAAGCAAGCATAATTTGTTGATTAAATCAAATGTGTGTAATCTAAATATTAAAATATATTCAAATTTACCATTTAATATCAAAGGCAGTCTGATGTTGAAACTGTCTTCTAGCATTGGCAGAGAGACACTCACCTCTTTGGGACCAGTAGAGGCAGGTATCACCTGTCTGGGCTAAGGATATCGTTGGATCTTTGTAGCTACAAATCAATAAAACTTCAGTGCAATCCAGCATAAAATAAACAATACAAATTCAATAAAGGAGGAACTTTCTGAATAGTTTGTTCAAAACAATACATTTATCTTCCATTACCCTTTCCTGTCCTCCAAGTACTTAAAACCTTTGTTCTTCATATTTATAAAAAGATATGGACGTATATAGAAGCCAAGCTTGAGTAGAGAAGGCTAGTGTAGTGTAGTCTACCCTACACCTCCACTTTCTTATTCTCCCTTCAGTCCTCAATTTCCTGCAAACTGGTTTTGGTACTCTCTATTTTAGTGAAACCATTCTTGAATGTAGCACATAGTCTCCACTACACTGAAAGCCTTTAGTGTAATGTACCCACCAGCTGCATTTCAAACTATATGTAATATGTGAAATCTTTAATCATAACTTTCATAAACTTCTCTCTCTGGTTTTTACTATCACTTTAACTCTTTTGATGTGTTTGAAAGTCTCTCTCCCCTATACTCAGCTTCTTTTCATTAATTTTCCCTCGGGGTTTCATTTTCAGCCCACTATTCTTCTAAATGTATGTGCTCTTTCTTGAGATGACTCTAGTTTGAACTGTGGCCTATGGGACCACCCTGTTGATGTATCCAGTCCTACCTCCCTACTGAAGTTTAATAAACGTTTGAAAATGTCATTTTTTTTAAAACATAATTCCTCCGTCATTTTGTTTATTTATTTATTTTATTTTTGGCTGTGTTGGGTCTTCGTTTCTGTGTGAGGGCTTTCTCTAGTTGTGGCAAGTGGGGGCCACTCTTCATCACGGTGTGCAGGCCTCTCACTATCGCGGCCTCTCTTGCTGCGGAGCACAGGCTCCAGATGCGCAGGCTCAGTAATTGTGGCTCACGGGCCTAGTTGCTCCGCGGCATGTGGGATCTTCCCAGACCAGGGCTCGAACCCGTGTCCCCTGCATTGGCAGGCAGATTCTCAACCACTGCGCCACCAGGGAAGCCCCAAAAATGTCTTAATTGTACATCTCCACTTAGGATGTAGGTTAAGGGCCTATTTTAAACACTCATTGGCGTTTCTGCCGAGTTCAGAACGTTCTTTCTGAGCACTACTCGTGACATACTATTGTGGTATACTCTGCTTGTAAGTCTGCTTAATCTCCATTTCTTGTTCTATCTTACTAATAGAACTTCTATTTTACTTAGGGTATCAGTGTGCCCAGCTACTAAATTAATTGTCAAAACGTGGCCATTGTGACATAAGTGAAGCCTTCTAAGGATTCTAGAAAGATTTGAATCACCTCTCCCACCTTGCTGCTTCCTTCTTTTTCTTTCTACCTGGAATGTAATTGAAAGCTGAAGGACGAAGAGCTATTTAGCTACAATGAGGTAGCCTAAGGATGAGAGCCACAAAGCGTGGTAGATCAGAAAGACGGAAGCAGCCTGGGATACTGTAGACACTTTACAGCTTCTGCGCCAGCCTTGACTGTATTAGAGTAATTTCAGTTGTGAGCAAAATAAAATCTCAGAATAACAGTGGCATAACAGGATATAATTTCATTTCTTTTTGGTATAAATGAAGTCAAGGGATTGAGAGGGGCTCATATAGTGATCCATTAATCATTATGCACTGAAACTCCTTGCATTTTGTTGCTTATGACTTTGGGAATAAGAAGGGTGCTAGGCCGAATAACCCAGTTACTAAATCCACATTTAATTCATGAGCAAGAAAGAGGACAAAGGAAGGACATGATGTCTCCCGTTAAAAATACTTTTCAGAAGTCACATAGGACACTTCTATTTAGATTCCACAGCCAGAAATTAATTATACAGTAACTACAAAGTAGCCACGTGTTCAGCTAAAAATCATGAATGCTATGGCAAAGGAAGAAGGTGATGGAATTGGGGTCAGTAACTAGATGCTTCTTCCCCAGTGGCCCATCTGTGACTTCTTTTTTTTCTTTTTTAACATCTTTATTGGGGTATAATTGCTTTACAATGGTGTGTTAGTTTCTGCTTTACAACAAAATGAATCAGTTATATATATACATATGTTCCCATATCTCTTCCTTCTTGCCTCTCCCTCCCTCCCACCCTGCCTATCCTACCCCTCCAGGCGATCACAAAGCACCGAGCTAATCTCCCTGTGCTATGCGGCTGCTTCCCACTAGCTACCTACCTTATGTTTGGTAGTGTATATATGTCCATGCCACTCTCTCACTTTGTCACAGCTTACACCTCCCACTCCCCATATCCTCAAGTCCATTCTCTAGTAGGTCTCTGTCTTTATTCCCGTCTTACCCCTAGGTTCTTCTTGACATCTTTTTTCCTTAAATTCCATATATATGTGTTAGCATACGGTATTTGTCTCTCTCTTTCTGACTGACTTCACTCTGTATGACAGACTCTAGGTCTATCCACCTCATTACAAATAAGTCAAATCTGTATGAGATCCTTGTTGGGTAGAGTAATCTTGGTTTCAGGTTTTTCTCCTTCATCACTTTAAATATGTCCTGCCAGTCCCTTCTGGCTTGCAGAGTTTCTGCTGAGAGATCAGCTGTTAACCTTATGGGAAGCAGCCTGGGATGCTGTAGACACTTTACAGCTTGTGTGTTATTTGTTGTTTTTCCCTTGCTGCTTTTAATATGTTTTCTTTGTATTTAATTTTTGACAGTTGGATTAATATGTGTCTTGGCGTATTTCTCCTTGGATTTATCCTGTATGGGATAAATTTATCCTGTATGGGACTCTCTGTGTTTCCTGGACTTGATTAACTATTTCCTTTCCCATATTAGGGAAGTTTTCAACTATAATCTCTTCAAATATTTTCTCAGTCCCTTTCTTTTTCTCTTCTTCTGGAACCCCTATAATTCGAATGTTGGTGCATTTAATGTTGTCCCAGAGGTCTCTGAGACTGTCCTCAGTT
>NW_020172677.1:164182-209082 GCF_003031525.2 Neophocaena asiaeorientalis asiaeorientalis
GCTCTGGCTCACTCAGGCCGGGGGGGAGGGGAGGGAGGGGCACGGATTGCGGAGCGGGCCTGCGGCAGCAGAGGCCACCGTGACGTTGCACCAGCGTGAGGCACACCGTGCATTCTCCCGGGGGAGTTGTCCCTGGATCACGGGACCCTGGCAGTGGTGGGCTGCACAGGCTCCCCGGAAGTGAGGTGTGGATACTGACCTGTGCTCGCACACAGGCTTCTTGGTGGCGGCAGCAGCAGCCTTAGCATCTCATGCCCGTCTCTGGGGTCCGTGCTTTTAGCCGCGGCTCGTGCCCGTCTCTGGAGCTCCTTTAAGCAGCGCTCTTAATCCCCTCTCCTCGCGCACCAGGAAACAAAGTGGAAGAAAAAGTCTCTTGCCTCTTCGTCAGGTCCAGACTTTTCCCCGGACTCCCTCCCGGCCAGCCGTGGCGCACTAACCCCCTGCAGGCTGTGTTCACGCCGCCAACCCCAGTCCTCTCCCTGCGCTCCGACCGAAGGCCGAGCCTCAGCTTGCAACCCCGCCCGCCCCGGCGGGTGAGCAGACAAGCCTTTCGGCTGGTGAGTGCCGGTCGGCCCTGATACTCTGTGCGGGAATCTCTCCTCTTTGCCGTCCGCACGCCTGTTGCTGTGCTCTCCTCCGCGGCTTCGAAGCTCCCCCCTCCGCCACCCACAGTCCCCGCCCGCGAAGGGGCTTCCTAGTGTGTGGAAACGTTTCCTCCTTCACAGCTCCCTGCCACTGGTGAAGGTCTCGTCCCTATCCTTTTATCTCTGTTTATTCTTTTTTCTTTTGCCCTACCCAGGTACGTGGGGGGTTTCTTGCCTTTTGGGAGGTCTGAGTTCTTCTGCCAGCGTTCAGTAGGTGTTCTGTAGGAGTTATTCCACGTGTAGATGTATTTCTGGTGTATCTGTGGGGCGGAAGGTGATCTCCGTGTCTTATTCTTCTGCCATCTTCCTGGAAGCCCCCCATCTGTGACTTATTGTTATGTCAAAAAAAATTCCCCATTTGATTAAACTTAAGATTCAGTTATATGAAGCCAAATGCAATCCTTAATTCAGAATCTGGATCCTAAATGAGGCTGCGAATAGTAACAGAAGATAAAATATGGAATTGACCAAAGGAAGAAAGTGGTGCACTGGACAATAAGGACTCGTATACTGCATGCCAGAAAACATGATGATCCCTCTGTGGAATCAGGTCAAACTGGTGTGGGTTGCATTTTAGGAGGTAGACCGTATGAATCCCCAGGCTACAGTGTTAGGAAAAATGGTAGGGCAATTCAGACTATTGGGAGGTAGGGGTTACTTGTTACCACTATCATCAGACTATTCTACAAACAAAGATGGGAGTTGCTTTAATCATCTGTTGCTGTGTAATAAACTACTCCAACACTAAATGGTTCAAAACAGGAATTATTATTGCTGTGGTTCTTATGGGATGACTGGGCTCAGCTAGGTGATTTTCCTATAGGGTCTCTCATGTAATTTCATGTCAGATAGTAAATGTGACTGAAAATATCTGATGTGCTGACTGGTCTGGACATCCAAGAAGGCTTTTTTCCTTACATGTCTGATGCTTTAGCTAGGATAGCCGGAGGCTATGGATCTCTCTCTCTCACCATGCAGCCTCTTCTCATGGCTAAATTAGATTTCCTCACAGCATGACAATCTCAAGGTGGTCATGCTTCTTACATTGTTGTTGGCTATCCCCAGAATGAGTATATGACAGACCTAGCTAGAAGCTACTAGACTTATTTATTTTATTTTTTTGTTTTTAGCGGTACACGGGCCTCTCACTGTTGTGGCCTCTCCCGTTGTGGAGCACGGGCTCCGGACACGCAGGCTCAGCGGCCATGGCTCACGGGCCCAGCCGCTCCGCGGCATGTGGGATCTTCCCGGACCGGAGGTCAAACCCGTATCCCCTGCATCAGCAGGCGGACTCTCAACCACTGCGACACCAGGGAAGCCCCTAGACTTCTTATAATCTACCGTTGGAAAGCATGACGCATCGCTTCTGTCACATTCTATGGTCAAAGGTGAGTTAAAGGGCCGACCTAGATCCAAAGAGTGGCGACTACACAAGTTTGGGAATCCCAGGAAGCATGCTTCATAAGGGTTGGGGTGCTTTCTTTGGAAACAGAATACAGATCTGCTGAGAGAGTTGCTTTAAGCCTGTGTCCTGAAATCTAAATTGCATGCTGACTTTAGATACTGAAAGACTGTTAAAAAAAAATGTTTTTACATTCTAAACAAATTCCATGTGGCCGCCTTAGCAAGAGCAAAGACTGACCCAAGCAACTTTTCTTAAGAGTCCTCTATCAAACAAAGGTTTTGAATTTTAAGGCAAAGATGGGATTAATACTGCTGCCATCCAAACAGAGGCTGTTTTAAATTTAAATTACATAATAGTGAAGACTCACTTTATGTACTGGTATTAAATGATGTCTAACATAGACCCTCTAGTAGGGTAGCTATGTCCTGCTCTGCATGGGACAGTCATGGTTTATACCTGTGGTCCTAGTATAATTACTAATTATGTCATTTTCATCCTTAAATTGGCTGATTGAAATGATAAATTATATGTTTATCCTATTGTTAAGTAACAAAACGCAAGATGCAGAATAGTGTTTAATCATCCTTCAGTTTGTATAATATGACCTATTCAAAAACACATAACTTTAAATTTAGAGAAAAATAAAAGTTATGGCCAACATTTTGGGAAAAGGGAGAATTTGTAGAAACAAAATACTTGGGAAATAGGATACTCTACAAATGGATAACAGTGGAGCAGAATCAGCTGGTTGGAAGACAGAGGTGGGAGACTTACTTTTCCCTATAAACCCATTTGCCCTGTTAGAATTTTGTGCCTTATCCATGTATTACCTTTTTGAAAGAGCAATTTAAAACAACAAAATTTATTTTCAATGTAATGTGAGTCATGCCATGATAGCTATCACCATACTAGCTTCCATTTATTGGGTTCTTATTCTGCAAGGCACAGTTCTAACCACTGTACATACATTAGATTCATTAATTCTCTCATCAGACCTAAGAGGTGAGTAGCACTGCTATTAGCTGTGTGATTCAGAAAAGTTGCCTGATTTCTTCTGTAAAACTATTCTTATTCTATCCTACTTATATAGTTCTTATTCCTGCTCATTCCGTGATACCACATATGTTAAATGTTGAATGTTTGCTAAGTTAGTGGCTATAGTAGGAAGTGTTCTGGATTTGAAGTCCTGAGCCCTCTTTCTTGCCCAACTACTTACTACCTATTCTAACCTCAGTGAGTCACTTTCTGAGAGAGAGTCTGGGTTTTCACTGTAGAATGGAAACAAGGTGGCTTCTCATTTTACAGGCTTACTGTGAGGATCAAATGAAGGCATTCAAGTGGAGGTAGGCTGGAAACCAGAATGCAGCATGGGAATATGAGTTACTATTGTTATTAATGACCTAGTATAACACTTCTGTCAGAAAGCCATAAGTCAATAGAGATGTAACTGAAAGTAATTTGAAGACCATTTTCGCTTTCAGCACGTGGCCTTTCCTCATTGCTTGTTGCCTTATATAGTCGATAGTTTTATGCATAGCAACAGCCTTGAAACAGATCAGCAAGTACATAATGAACATACTTTAAGCAGGAAATGTTAAATGATCTATGTCTATTGTTATGAGCTAAGCCTCGATTAATTCAGGAGGTGGTTTTCTCAGTTGAAAAGAAAGCAAATGACCTCATGTCGTTTACTGTACATAATAAATTCGACAGTTTATGATAAAATGGTAAGAAAGGTTAAATTTGTGGCTTTTTCTCTTAAGAAAGCCTTGGAAATATTGTACAGTATTTATTTAGCTTCACTCTCTTTCCTTTTGCATAATTTGGGATCAGACTTTCTTCCTCCTTCTCTCCCCCACCGCCACCTCCTTCTTAGTCTTCTTTTCAGGAACAAAACAACTGTGTAAAGTACTGCAAAATAACAACGACAAAAAAAGTCTTACCAGAAATTAAACAGAAAAAAAAGTAAAAGAATTTTATTTTATTTAAAAATAGCATCTGTAAAAATATATGCATTGTTCTAGAGGGTTTATCAAAAAATCTTTCAAAATGTCATATATAATAATGGAATTGTTAGAGAAATGAGAGGAAAGGCAAAATACGTAGCTTAGTTGTTTTTACAGCTTTGTAAAGTTACCTGGCAGACTTGCCTATGGTTTGCTTTATTTTAGTTTTTCTTGGCTCTTATAATAGTTGAAATCCAGAAAAATCTTCTAGAGACCTTTATCTCATTTGTGATCAAAAAATTCATAATACCAGTAGGCTCCCACAGCTCAGTTTATTGTTGCATAGAAATTTTATTTTTCTTTCAGTAATGTCCTATCCCCCCTCTCCTCCATGGAGCCTTTTACCTCTCTGCAGTGGCACTCTGCTGAGCAGCTTTCCAAGGGGAGAAGGAATGTTTGAAAATGTGGGGGAAGATGTGAACTGCAACCCACAGGAAAATTTTTATTTATATCATTTTTATCCAGAGATTTAAAAAATGCCAACCAAGGTACTCAATCCTATTTTCTCAGCAGAAGAATAAAGCAAGAAGATGGACAATGCTTAGTACACCTGAACCCCAGTTGGAATTCAACATTTCCTCTTATTTAGTGAGTTATTATTTAACTATTCTCTATCCAGAGCTCACAGAATCAGTAGGCAAGAGCTTTCTGGGCAGCAAATTCTTTTTTTTACATCTTCATTGGAGTATAATTGCTTTATAATGGTGTGTTAGTTTCTGCTTTATAACAAAGTGAATCCATTATACATATACATATGCCCCCATGTCTCTTCCCTCTTGCGTCTCCCTCCCTCACACCCTCCCTATACCACCCCTCTAGGTGGTCACAAAGCACCGAGCTGATCTCCCTGTGCTATGCGGCTGCTTCCCACTAGCTATCTATGTTCCATTTGGTAGTGTATATATGTCCATGCCACTCTCTCACTTTGTCACAGCTTACCCTTCCCCCTCCCCATATCCTCAAGTCCATTTTCTAGTAGGTCTGTGTCTTTATTCCTGGCTTACCCTAGGTTCTCCATGACATTTTTTTTTCTTAAATTCCATGTATATGTGTTAGCATACAGTATTTGTCTTTCTAAGCAAATTCTGAGTGTGGGTTTTTGAGTAAACCTGACCTCACTTCAGGTTTCTTGATTATTTATAGGCCAGAGAGTTTTCCCACTTCAGCAGAAGGAACCAGAAATTTTACCCTATCTAAAATAAACAAAACCAAGACAAAATTTCAAACAATATTAGTAAGAACAACTGAAGCAAAATGGCCAAAATGTATGTTTACTGTAATGGAAAGAGATTCCATGTGAGGTCAGGAATCTGCATTTAATTGCCTAGAATAAGTACTCACAGGAGATGTGATCTTAAGACTCCTTAGTGTCTTTCTTCATTTGTTCAATTGTAGCGGCTACTTGCCTAACTTCTTTATAGTTCATGTGCAGATTGAACAATGGCGTATCTCGGGGGTCAGTAAATTTTCTTTGTAAAGGACCAGAGGGTAAATATTCTACGTTTTGTGGGTCATTATTGTCTCTATGCAACTACTCAACTCTAGTGTTGTAGGGCAAAGTAGCCACGGACAATACATTAAGGAACATGTCTGTGTTAAAAAACAATAAAAAACTTTATTTATAAACATTAAATTTTATATTTTGTAGAGATTTCACATTTCAAAATATTCCGTTCTGCTTTTTTTCTCTCCAGACATTTAAAAATGTAAAAGTCAGTTTTAGTTTCTGGCCATACGAAAACAAGTGCTGGGCTAGATTTGTTCCACAGCTGTAATTTGCTAAGCTTCGTATTTATTAAAGCACTTAACAAACTTCCATATATATAAGTAGTTACCAAGATGTGTAAGATCACTGTGGAATATTTGAGATATATTTTAACTCCAGATTGATTTCCCTCTGTCACCCTAAACTTGGTGAGATTCCCGTTTGCCGTCTCTGCAATATTTCAGTGTTGTCCTGAGGAAAATCATTTAAGAGGGGAGGATCTTTTGCTTGAAAAGGTTCTAATGTGCATTTCCCATCCAGAGAGAAATAGTTGTAGAGTTACTTGGCATTTGAAATTAGATGAACTACTGAATTGTCTCAAAGTGAAGCATCCTGGATTTCCCTAGATGATGTTTGTTTATTTTACACCTTGTGCATGTCCCAATATAGAACCCTGTCACATTGCGTTGTAATGGTCTGTTTAGGTGTTGGTGTCCTGATGGATTAGGAGCTTTGTAAAAGTAGAGACTGGGCCCCAGTACCTCCTAAATTGTCTGGGAATATTATTCACGTGTTTATTTATATTCCTGTCCAGCAAATAAAGACTCAAAAGAGCTTGCAAAAATACTTACAGAAAAAAAAAGACCAGATAAAATAGATGGGGAAATCAGGATAAAAGAGAAATTTGGGAGTTAAACTTATAAAGGTGAGGTAAGAATATCACAGAGAAGTGTGATCCACATGGTCTGTACGGTTGCTAGGTGTAGCCAGCTAACTTGCCCCTGGGATTTCCAGCAGCAGAAGATTGCCCTGATCTGCAGATAGATGTGGAGGACCGTGACTGGTCTCCAGATGTTATTGTAAGGGAGAAAGTGGTCACAGCATTTGGGAAATTGTGCCGGATTAGTGACTACATATTTATATTCTCTGCCCTTAAAAGATTATGTTATGGGTTCAGAAGTGAGAATTAGGGAAAATTTTGAACAGTAGGCATAGTTTATCTTTTGAATTTCCCTGCTGCTTGTTTCATCACCCTTCCGCACAGGTTTCTACCCTATGCCGTGCCCCACAGGACTTTGATCTTAGCTCTCTGTTAGCTAATTACTATTGATATCCATTAGGTCAGTGTCATTTTTAGCAGCACTTTCAAAATCATAAAATGCTCTGAGGGAAATGAAAAGGCTCCATGGCAAAATGAGTTTGCAAACTTTGAAAATCTAGTTCCTTCTCTGAGAATCGCAATAGATAATTGCAGATTTATAAGCCTTCTGGGAATTCCCCAGTAAATAGACCTGTATAAACGTTGTTTGACCTAACACTGATCAAGTGTATTTGATTATGGATTTTTTCAGATAATCCCTATTAACATCTTATGAATTAGTTTTCCATATATTTCAATTAACTTGTATTGAACAAATACATTTAGAGAACATACTTGGTGCACTGAAGTCTTCATAAGTGAGAGCAGTGATTCTTCCCTTCTTGGAGCTTATAGTCTAGCAAGGAATGACCCACTTTGAGAACAGATGCCTTACAACATTATTCCTTATAGCATGTGAACAAATTGTTTTTGAGATTAAACCACTTTCAAGACCCAAAGGAATGATTATTTAGGGTAGAAACATTTTGGGTCTCATGACAAGCAGCAAGAAGGAGAAGGTATTTTTAGGGAGGTGTCCAGGATCATTGTTTCTTGGACCATACCATGCAGCCTATTCCATATACTTACAAATACAATTTGCAGCATTGTGGAAATGGCATAGAACTTGCGATCAGGAGATATAAATTTGAATCCTGGTTCCGTCACACATTCTTTTTGTCCTGGAGCAAAACAATGGCATGATTATATATTTAGAAAACACAAGAGAGTACATTCAAAACTACTAGAAACTATGAAAGAATTCAGGATGGTCACTGGTTACAAAATTTATATGTAGAAATCAATAGCTTTACTATATACTGACAATAACTGGTTAGAGAATTTAACGGGAGAAAAGTTTTCCTTTATAACAGCAACAAAAAACATAAAATAATAAATGTAACACAAAATGTTCAGAACCAAAATTTTAAAATGAAAAACAAAAAAATCTTCCTATGTGGTATATTACAAAAACAACTAAATTGAATGAAATACGTTGCTCTAAATAGGAAACAAACACTGTAAATATGTTTATTTTACCTAATTCATGGCTATATATGATATACTGCCAATCAAAGTCTTAACAGGATTCTGGAGAACATACAAAATGATTCTAAAATTAGTTAGAATGAATAAACATGTGAAAACAGCCAGGAAAATTTTGAAAAGTAAGAGAAAAGAGGGAAATCTTGCTCTTCTATATGCTATTAGAAAAATTCACTTATTAGGAGAGAAAGGAGAAGGTCTACTGTTGTAGACTCTTGTTTGTCATGTTCGCTGCTACACCCAACACACAGAACAGTGCCTGGGCAGTCAAGTAATGTTTTTGTTGAATGAATGGTTGAAGGAATGACAAAGCTTCTTTATGTGCAAATATTGATAATCCCTCATTTTCAAGTGGTACAGAGGATGGGACAATATGAAACAAGGTAGCAGTCATAAGGAGCACTGACTCTGAAGATGAACTTTCTGGGTTTGAATCCTGCCTCCATTACTTGCCAGCTGAGTGGCCTTAGTTGAATTCCTTAACCCCTTGGTGTCTCAGTTTCCTCATCTCTAAAATAGGGATGGCAACTGTACTTACCTCATACAGTTGTTGAAAGTAAATCTGTTATCCAACTAAAGCCTGTGAAGGAGGCCTAGCACAGAATAGCTCTCAGGCAATATTTGTTGAATGAAAAAGTGAAGGATGGAAATTTATAAATGTAGCTTTTCTCAAAGGTCGGTGATATGGCATCGTAAATCTAAACATCTGCTTTCATGTGAATGACTACCTAACAAACCAGTCTCAAAGTTCTTTAACTGTCTTTCATTCCAATTATGCACCCATAAACCACTTTACCAACCTACTTGCATGGTCTCAACCAAAACCTTATTGTCACTTCCAAGTAGTTCTCTCTGGAACCTTATATAACTATTTCCGTCCACTCAGATGTATTAATTCCTGTCCATAACCTTATAGTCTTTCACCATGTTCACTTTTTTATCCCCACTCCAACTGTTCTTGCACTTTTCCAAGCACCTTAAATCTCTTCCTTTCTCTCAGTCCCTTACCACCTCATGAATTTGCTTCTTCCTTATCTGGCTTAGACATAATGTCTTTCTTGTCAGTACAACCAGTTTATTTTCCTCTCTATTTCTCTTGGCACTTGTCATGAAAATCCTATAACTGGGCAGCTGAAGGGTGGAAATCTTAGTGTCACCATAGATTCATTGGGTCTCCAGCCTCAGTTTGCCTTTTGGTAGCACACAGTCACACCTTTAACACATCCTTCTCCAATCCGCCATATGTTTCAGGTTGTGTTAATTATTCTAAGCTTCTCCATTTCTCAAATTTTTCTTAAACATTTTGATCCATTTCTTAATTTGCTGGAGTTTGTGGTCAAGTATTTTCTTCAAGAAGGACTTATAGGCATTATATTTTCTGAATTCTTTCATGTTTGAGAATGTCTACTTCTATTTGAAAACTATCTTGGCTGGATATAATATTCTTAGGTTCTTACCTTCAGAACTTAATGAATATAGCTTCATTGTTTTCTGGCATTGAATGTTTGTGTACAGAAATTGATGCCAGCCTAATTTTTCTCCCTTGTAGACATTTTTGTTTTTGTGTGTGGATGCCTGAAATTAAATAACTTCATGGTACGCCTTGATGTTGAACATTTGCCTTCAAATTTTCATGCTATCCTTAGCATTGAATGTTTGGAATCAAATTTTTCTGGAATCTATGTGCCATTTGAATGGCAATTTCAGGTGTTGCTTCATTTGGGGGAATTTTCTTATATTTTTTCTTTCATTTGTTGAGTTCCACACTTCAGGGGCACCACTTATGCTTACTGGGAAGACTGTTTGCCTATTATAGCTATCAGCTCTATTCTGACTGCTTTAATCTCTTTGTCCTTTTCATCTGCATTTTTGGAAGTGAGGTTACTCCAAATCTTTATTTATATTAGCACTTCAATTTTCAGACATGTCTACTCTGTTTTATACTGTTTTTAATTTATGTATGAGTTTTTCATCATGGAATGTGTTCCATCTGTTCTACAATCCTCCATTTCTCTTTACAGCACTCATTTGTGTGAATCAAGTATATTTTGGTATTCTATCTGATCTCTTCTACTGAGCTATGTTTGTAGCTATGCCTCATTGTGTTATTTTTTTTTAGTGTTCTCAGACTTTAGAATCATGAAAATTGTATGGAGAGCTTACTAAAACACATATTGCTAGTACCAATCTCAGGGATTTTGATTCAAAAAGTAGGAGGTAAGACCTGAGAATTTATATTTCTAAGTTCCAGGACAACACTTCAAGAACCAGTTTTCTAGAGAATATATTATGCATCTTTAACTTAACCACAGTCTACTATCAAATGATCCACCTCATGAGTGCTGTAAAAAAACTGAAAACAGAAAAATTCATTTTATCCTTTATTCCCCTTGTGCTCTTGTTGACATGCATTTTACTTCTACATATGTTAAAATTCCACTATATAGTTATTATTTTTGTTTTAAACTGTTAACAGTTTTTAAAATTAATTTTATAATATATTACCGATAATAAAAACATCTTTTATATTTACCTGTGTGGTAGGCAGGCCCAAGGGTGTCCCCTACCATGATCCCTGCTTCCTGGTCTTCATGCCTTTGTATAACCTCCTCCACTTTAGAGTAGGCAGAAATTCTGACCTGCTTCTAACCAATAGAACATGGCAAATATGATAGGATGTCACGCCTGTGATTATGTTCCATTATATAAGACTCTGTCTTGTTAGCAGACTCATTCTAGAGACTCCCCTTGCTGGTATGAAGTTAGTGGACATGTAGCAAGGAACTGGAAGCTGCCTCTAAAATCTACCGGTAGCCTCTCAGAACTGTGACCAATAACCAACAGGAAACCAGGGCCCTTAGTCTTGTAACCTCAAGGAAATGAATTCTGCTAGCAACCTAAGGGATTCTGGAACCATATTTCTCCTCAGTCATTACCAAATGAGAAAGCAGACTGGCTGACACCTTGGTTGCAGCCTTATGAGAGCCTGAGCAGACAATGCAGTTAAACTGTACCTGGATGCCTAACTCACAGAAACTGTGAAATAATAAATGTGCATTGTTCTGAGCTGCAAAATTTGTGATATGTTACATAGAATAGAAAACTAATACAACCTCCATACTTACCCTTTATGATGCTTTTCTTTCCTTTCTACTGATCCAGGCTTCCCTCTGATATCATTTTCCTTCTGCCAGAACTTCCTTTAACATTTCTTGTAGTGCAGGATGGTTGGTGATAAAAACGTCTATTTTTGTCCATTTGAAAATGTTTTTATTGAGCTTTTATTTTTGGAGGATATTTTCATTGGTTATAGACTTATAGGTTAACAATATTTTTTTCCTTCAGCATTTTAAAGATACTCATTGTCTTTTGGCAACCACTGTTTCAAATGAGAAATCAAATATCAATCAAAGAGTAGGCATTACTATAAAATAATTTTTTAAATATAGTGCAAGAAAATAAGGTTGGAAGTCCCACTGAAAAATATGACTTTCAAAATTAATTCTGAAGAGGACATTTTACACTACAATAAAATAGTAAATTGGCATCATTGATTTTTTTTCTCAAGTGTCCAAGCGTAACTAAGATTTCTGTTTTAAGCTAATAAAAAAACAATCTCACTTTTGCATTCTATACCCTCATGGTTTGCTTTTTAACAGAAGTTTAAGAAATCATTTTGAATTCTGCTAATGATTTGCTTAATTAGCAAATAAATGACAAATAAATAAATATATTTAAGATAGGAGACACACACAAGAAAAGTAAGTACTGTATTTTCTAAAACTCATATTAGAACTAAGGTCAGAGTGGAAGTTGAATATTAATAGCAACATAAATTTATTACCAAATTAAAGTGAACTTACGGTTTAGATGAGAGTATGAACAGACAAAAAGAGAAAAAAGAACAGGAAAAAGTATATTATCAGGAATTGGGAAATATAGGAATGAGAGGGAATAAAAATATATATTTTTCTTTTTTGGTGTTTGTCATTCAATTAGTGTTTAAAAGGGATCCTAGATTATATTCTAATCACTTGAAAGCAACAATAAAATACTTTGTAATAAGGAAGTAAGGTATAACTGAAAAATAAAGAGTTTGAATTTGTTTCTGAACTTTTAAAGTTATTTTATTATATTATTAAATTTTCAAAACACTTGGGTTTTATCCACCTTCAACTAAATGGAAGGCAACATTCCAGAATTTGGGGTCATAAATGTACCTGATGATACAGAAATTAAATTTTACTATGTTCAGAAATCGGGGAACTCTTTTAGCATATGATATAAAGTGTTTACATTTACAGAATTCTTGGGTCCCCCTCACCTTTCTGTTTCAGTAAATAGCACATGGGAAATCACTTCATCTCTTTGTTTCCCTTCCTGACTTAAAAATAGGTGGAAGAGACTAAAATTCTGCATCTGTTACAGTATATTCTTGAGACATTTAACTTCAGTGTCTTTGCTCCTGAACCTTATCAAATCAACATGTTCATTTCTTACAACCTAAGATACATATCTGCAAATTTAGAGGAACAGAGTGAGATCACTGCATGAAATAAAATCAGTTTTTCTTCATAAGGATACATCTAACATCTCTTTGTAGCTATGTTCAAAATGACTGGGTCAGTACCTGTTGTAGGAACTCCAAGAATGATGCTAAATTGGGGAAGGGATTCTTTACCTGGTAATAGCCTAAGTTCCAACCTTATGGCGCCAACACTGCTTATTATTCCCAGCAGACCTCTGCTTTGATCACAGACCTCAGAAATTCCATTAATCATTTTTGTTCCCTTAAGAACTAGGAGACTATACCCAAAGGAGCAATACTAGAAAAGGATAAGATTATAGACTATTCATTCATTTCCTGATTTGGGGTCTACAAGTTTAGCATTTAAGAAGCCAGGTATTTCTTACTGCTGGCAGTAGGAGACAGTGATGCCTGATTAGGATTATGCAAACTAAATGGTTAGGATCATCCTTGATGTGGATAATTTAAAGATAACAAATACGTAGGCTTAATTTAGTGAAATTCCTTTGAAAGAAGTATATAACATTCTTTTTGTGTTACTATGTTCCACCAGATTGGATATATCAGTATTTACCTCAGCACAGACTATTCATAATAAGAAAAATAAAATGGTGACTGGTTTTCAAATATTATAATATTCTGAAGATTTTTTCTTTTGCTGTCCTCTTAAGGGTATTCTTAAGCTTACATATAGGGTGAATTAATTAATTACTTTTATCAGAGAAAGGACCTTAACAAAGTTGATTTAAGTGCTTGCTGCTATAAATTGCTTCTCTTCTATTTTTTTAAACCAATAAATTGCTTTTAATGCCTTCAAGAAACCTCCATGTATGTACTTTTAAATTTTATGTAGTTGTTACAGAGAAAATGAGCCTAATGGTGTCAGAATTAACAGTACATTTATGTGCTCAATTTCCCTATGACTTCCTTGGTCAGGTCTTTTATTTTTCCCTCATCAAATCAGGAGCAATTTCCCCTTAGTAAATGCTTGGCAACTTACTCTGGAGTCTATACCATTACTTGTTTAGCACTGAATCATTTATGTACTGAACTCTGCATCTTTCACTTTCCTGTTGAATTGTGCTTTTCTTCTTGTGTTATCAAGAGAGAAGTTAAACTCTTTTTTTCTCTCTGAGCATTTAAAAATGACATTTTTAAAAGCAGAACATCTTTGATGATGTAACTAGGATATATCATTTGATGAATTCTATAAGAATTTTATAATAACCCAAAAGTAAATTTAACAGAAAATTTCCAGTTCCAGGAATAGTTTGGACAAATTACCATAATAATCCCTTTATTAAAAGAAAAAACATCACAAAGTAAAAACAGAACAAGTATCCTTTTTTTTTTTTTTTTTTTTTTTTGCGGTACGCGGGCCTCTCACTGTTGTGGCCTCTCCCGCTGCGGAGCACAGGCTCCAGACGCGCAGGCTCAGCGGCCATGGCTCACGGGCCCAGCCGCTCCGCGGCATGTGGGATTCTCCCAGACCGGGGCACGAACCCGTGTCCCCTGCATCGGCAGGCGGACTCTCAACCACTCCGTCACCACGGAAGCCCAGAACAAGTATACTTTTAAATGTGTAGCAGAAACAAAGGGGGTGTTGAAAACCAGTAAGTGAGCATGCAAACTGAGCTCTCTGCATGCATGCAGGATCCATAAGGTTTACATCCTCCATGAAGGGAGGTATTAGAAAAACTCCACTCAGGCTTAACTCTCTTGACCTGAGTCAGGGGAAGGACTGACACGTGAAAAGACAATTCACAAAGCAGGAAATGCAAATGGCCAATAAGCTTATGAAAAGATGTGTAATCACCTTAGTAATGGAGGAAAACCAAATTAAGACAATAGGAAATACAAATACCCTTTCCCCATCTTACACTTACTTTGAGCTATGCACTTAGCAGGTGGAATTGTGAACAAAGTCACTGATACTATTCCAAATATATACATATATTTGTACAGTCAAAAAATGGGGTATGATAATATGTTAAGTCGAACCATTATATATTTTGGTCTATAACAAGAATGATTTGATATGGCTTGATCATCTAATATACCTGATGCAAAGTACTGCTTAGAAAGTTTTCAGAGCACATTGACCTACAGACCCCATAATGGATCTGATGATTCCAAGTGATACCCGCAAGAAGCTTAGAGAAAGCAGAACAAGGGTCAAGCTAGCATCTTGGGATTGGCGATCTGGGTTGAAAAGCCAAGTGCACCAGGGAAGCAATGCTGGCTCTCACGGCCCTTGTTGGTCACAGATCCTATCTTAGGAGATGAGTTGCCAGTAGCAGAGCTAGACGATTAGTAGCAAGCCCACTCTGAGTGCGGATTTGACAGAATGCATCCGTTGGCAGGAGTGTGAGAGGCAGCAAATGCTTGTGGCTTGTTTCTGCTCTGACTGAAACATTAACTTGTCTTAACCTTTACTTGGCTGAGTGCCTGAAGCTCTCCTTAGAAGAGATGCAATTATCCCCTTGCCCTTTTTCAAAATTCTCTCTATGTCACTTTGTAGTTGGGCTGCAGCAATGTCATACCTGATGGCTGGTGTCTGATATGAGCCCTAGCCAAGGATGTCATTAACTGGAGAGGGCACAGTGATGTAACTCTATATGATAATCTATAGTGAACTATACTGTAAGTGCTACAACCCCCAAAGCTTTTACTGGTTCAACACTCAAGCCAAACTGCAGTGCAGAAGGGAAAGGAGGTGATTTGTTTGCTCAGGGGTTGGGTCAGAGCTGGCTGGACTATGTCAACTAAAGGATTCTCCTCTTATTGCAGCTCCGATACACCAGCTCCTGAATTCCTAAATTAAAATGAAAAACTAGGGCTCTGTCTCACTCTGTCTCTCTGTTTCTCTCTCTGTCTTTCTCTCTCTGTCTCTCAACCTTTCTGACTGTTTTTCTCTCTCTCCCTCCCTCTGAATACTATGAGACCCTTCTTTGAGAAGAAATCCACCTACCTAGCACCTTTCCTAGAAGGTTTTTAGCAACTCTTTACTTGTATAGGGTCCTTTGTGAGTCGTTTTGCTCTGTGTGTGTGTTTAAAATTTCACGACAGCCAAAATCTTTATTAAATTTTTTCCTTTGCAAGAGAATCTCATTGCCTTTATTTACCTTATTTTTGTTCCTATTCATTCATGAACCCATTCCTCCATTAATACAATAAACATCTTCAGTATAGCTGATACAATATTAGGTTCTGTATGCTATAGCAGTTAAGAACATGGTTTCTGGAGTCAGAAACCTGGGCTCCAGTCCAGGATCATCTACTTACTAGATATTACTTTGGGTTTTCTAATCTCACTACTCCTTATTTTTTTTCATCATCTAAATAGAACCTACCTCAAAGAGTTGTAAGGATTAAATGAGATAATCAATATAAAGAGATCTGCACAGAAGCTGGATTCAATAAATGTGAACTCTTATTAATAATGAATTAATGAAAATTGTTTATTTTATCCCTTATCCTTTTAAATGAGAGCCACAGGAATAGTTCTACAGCTAGGCCATGCCCGAAGCAAAGATGCCTTTTCCATATTATTGTACCCTCTTCCTATTTCCTTGTCTATCCAAATTATATGCAGTCCTAACACTCTTCCTGGTGGAGTAATTGAGTTCTTTTTTTCCTATTTAGTCCTTACATGAGGATATTCATAACATCAACCAAACTTTCTAAAGGTTAGGTAATTCCTTTATGAAATATATTTATTTCAAGGGCTCGTTCTAAAAAAATATACAAAGAACTCTCACTTCCAAAACAATTAGTCAGCCTAGTCAGCCTTTTTTTTTAATGTATCATCATTGTTGTATTTCAATATTTTTTTTAATGTGCTATTTAAAATACAGATTTTAAATGATTTTATACCCTCAAAAGCCTCTAATATTGCAATAATCAAACTAATGAATTCATCCTAACAGTTTTTCAAATCGGTTTGGTTTTAGGTATCACCATGGAAAAAGGCTGTGTCTACACTCAGTTCTTAAAAGGTCCAGGTCAGAAATGGCAAAAGCCAGAGGTGGGATCCTGACCCTCCAGTTCTGCCCCCTATAATCTGTCTCCCCAGTCCCTTTAGAGCTGGAATCTAAGAAATTCCCTTTCTGGCCCAGGTTCTATCTACGAGCATTTTCATTTTCTTGTCCCAGGGGCTTACGCCATTGCTTCTGTGGGGACTCAGCTCCCAAGCCAGAGCCAAGAATGCATAATCGCAGTTCCCAGCTCTGCAGATAAATGACCCACCTACTTGCCCTTTCTCCTGGACCACTGCTGATTTGATTTCCATCAAATCACAACACAAAACAGACCTAGCCAAAGGGCTTGGTGCATTTCTGTACAGCTTTTGGGAAGAAAGGCCAACAAAGAATCCTTCTCGACCTAATGTAATCCCTCCTACACTTCTTAACTAACTACAATTCAATGCAGTAATGTTTGAAAATGATTCAGCAGTGTTTCATTCTTTTTGCTATTAACACCAAAGATGAAATTTGATAGAATGGGCAGCATTTTAAACAGGGTTTGAGGAAGGAACTAGCTGTGCTTCGTGAAAGTAAGCCTCTTTGCACACAAATAAACCTGGCATAGACAATAATCTCCATCATCTCTCCAAGCACACCTGACTAAAATTTCAGAGATTCAAAGAATAAAAGTACATAACACACCCTGACGTGATGGGTTTCAACCTCCATGATGCTGGATTACCTCCAACATGAAGGAAAATATCCAGCATTATTTTATACATTTTCCTAAGGACAAACAGCTGATTCTCGTGAACAGACTGAAAGCCCTTCAAAGCAAACTTAGTATATAATGCACAAGGTCAGAGCTTATTGTAGGCTCCACATTTTCTCTAATTTCTTAATCTGTTCCTCCTTTCAGACTCACTCATGTGTATTTAGAAATTTTTCAATTCAACCATGTGGGTAGAACCTACCTTGGTGACACTTTCAATGACCCGAACTACAGCATTTATCTTCCCACCATCATCAAACTTCAGGTCTCAGTCCAAGAGTCACTTCCTTCCCCATATTATAGTTTCATCTCTCCCTGTCCTTTTCCCTTTGTTTTATTTATCATCAATTGAACTATTTTCATATGTGATTATTTGATTCACACCTGTCTCCTCTACTAGATTAAAATTCCTTGAGGACAGGTAGCTTCTGGTTTGGTTTTTCTTTCCTTTATATTCTATTTGCCTAGCAAAATTCCTAGAATATTACAGTTAACCAGTAAATTATTGAACAAATGAAAGAATTCATTTCCTCCAAATTATTTTCTTCTATTTTGCCTTACTACAGTCTTCCAGATATTTCCTAGTTCATATTTCTCATGGAATTAAATTGTCCCATTTATCTGGCTGAATCGTAATTAAACCTTTCCTCTCCTCCCATTGATAAGTCTAAGAAACCAAACTTTTCCCCATCGTAATACTCCCGTATGTTTTGTGTCAAATCAGCCCAGATAAAGTAGGTGTTATGAGTCAGCCACAATAAACACAAACCCCAAGCAAGTTAAAGGCAAAGAGCTGCATTTTAGATAAATTCTGAAAAATGCTAATTGTACTTCTAAAGTGCTAAAAATTCTGCCCTGGAATTTAGCTAAATAAACACAAATCTAGGCATAAGGTGGTTTGCATAGTATTAGACTGTTTTAAAACATAAATTCCAATATTCACTAATTTTAGAGATTTTATAAGTAATATAAAAGAAACAATAGATTATTGAGCTTTGAATTTGTGGTTTAGATTACTTGGGGATGACCATGAAGGTCACCAGAATGTATTCATTTATAACTTGGGTAAGAATGTCTACCCTTAATGGTGTTTTGAGAAATAAACAAATATATACCAACACCTAGCACTCAAAGCAGGTATGCAAGGTTATTCTCTAGTAAAAGGTCTAATTCTCTGACCAGTATCTTTATTTCAATTAGTGAAATCTGTATCTGAATCCTTGAAACTATGATGATCTTCAGAGTTATTCCACAGGCAGGTGTAGGTCTACTGACTATTTGCATAGTCTCAGAATTAAACAATAATTCTTCCATCTAGTAACATTACAGGTTTCTGATTATTTAAATATTTGTTCATGCACACAGTTTAACATGGCAGTACTTAGGAAAAAAGGTGGAAGAGTTATTGAAAAAGTACTTGGGGGAAAACAATTGGTAAGACATGAAATTTTCCTACTTTTTCCTTTTTCTTTCTTGTGTCACCTTAGGAAGGTAGAAGGTGTGAGAATAAGTGAGCCTCCAGAAATTGCCATTTCCCAGGGGGAAAATATGATAGCATTTTATAGGATATCCCATTTCTCTCTTGCCTCCACAATACAACCAAGATAAAAGAGAGGATGTCCAAATGGCAGGTTAAGTCTGGGTAACAACAACATGACAAACCAACTGCAAGCAATGGGAGAAAGGAGACCAATTCAACAGTACAGATGGCGTCCATAAGCCACAGTGGTTTTTTGGAATTTCAATAGACTTGGCACTTTCTACAACCAAGACTAAACAAAACAAAAACATACACAAATAAAACTCCCAAATATTTGGCTTGACTAAAAAAAATACCATTACCTTCCTAGAGTGATAAAGGGAAGATAAGTGTTAATAAAAGGGAGAGAATAAATTCTGGCTATGCCTGAGCAGCAGGAGAATGGAGGTTGAATAAAAAAGTGAATTTCTAGATGCCATTCACATTTTTTCCAGCTCTGAAATAGGGTTTGCTTTGAGTTTAAGATGAAAAAAATCCTTACCCTATCTGTGTGCATGATGAAGTTAAAGACAAAGGTCTTGTGGCTGCCTCATCCTGCTGATGCCATTTAAAGATACAGAATATTTCCCTATGCTATGCTTGCCCTTTAGGCTAAGATGGAGGAGGTCATGTCTGGACAATGACACAGAGGATCTGAGCTTGAACTGCTGCTGGAGGGGTTGTGCCTCTTCTTTCAGCTCATCTCACTCTGGTTTGATCCCTGCTTCCAATTTACTGTCTGCTAAAAATGCATGTATCTGACATTTAAAGACATTCTGTACTGTCCTAGGCACCTGTAAGAGTAGGATTCGACCTAGTTTTGCCAGAGATGAACTCATTCCCTCAGCTGCAGAAAATCTGTAAGAACTCAATCAAGCTGAGTTGATCCAAGTATTCATCTCCCTGCTGTATCATTTTAGGGCTCCAATGTGTCTGGGCCCTCCAGTCTCTTCCTCTTGAGTTTTCATCATATCAAGTCAATGTGGTTATCAATTTCAGGTACACAGCCTCAACCTACACAGCCTCTGGTACTGGATTTGCCTGTGGTTGGAATTAGGTGTAAGAGGTGAAGATTGTATAGGGCACATTTGCTGTTCCTACACTAATATCGTCCTTGACCCTCAGCTTCAAGTTTGAACTGGAGATCAGAGCTTAGCCAGTCCTGAGAACAGAGGGTCAGGTCTGACTTATCTGCCTTATCTGGGGTACTCTCTTCTCCAGCTACCTGTAATGCTTCGATTTTAAGTCACTATTCTCAAGGGCCTTCATTATCCAGGACTTTAAGAAGTGGTTATGAGCTTGGTGACCCCATACACAATACAACCTTGCTAAGGTCTTAGCAGTTTGCATCAATTGATTGATTTCAAAGACTAGGACATGAATAGAAACATCTAGTAGAGGGACAGAGATGATGGAAGAGAAAGAATGGACCTGCTTTTAGAAAGTCAATTTCTCTATGTTAGATGTTATGGAATCCTTTCTTAGCTAATTTTCCAGTAAAAAAAAAAAAAGCTTGATAAACACATATAAGTGGATCAGCCAGAACAATTTCATACCAACATTCAATTTTTAACCTGATATGGTATATTTAAGAATGTGTTTCTTAGAAGCATGGCCCAGTTTGGGGCTGAGACCCACCTGGAAGGGTCCTATTAATACAAGTAGAGAAAGCCTGCAAGATGCTATTCTTCAATTGACAGCTTTCTGAACATTGCTAGGATCCATGTACGGATGATCTCAGATAAGATTTGAATACCATGATTCGCAGTGGTTCTGCTTTGGTTCTACTATGAAACATCACTCACAGGAAACCTGCATTGGAAAAATTGTTTCTTTCTAAGCCATTTCTTCATAGACAGCCTCCTGTATCAAAACAGAAAATACCTTATCAGACTCATTTATTATTACAAATGATAGTCTTTTTCACTAAGAAAAGCCCATGATTTATTGAATACATCACTATTCCTAGAGGTGAACTTGTAAACATATTGACCCTCTATATTTCTGCCCTAAACTCTGACATTTGACATACAATAATTGGAATGGGGTATCTTCTAAAGTCTAAAGTGCTCCTAGCATTCTGACCAAATCTTTTGGGGCAGGCTTTGTCTCTATGGAATTTGTTTTGGAAGAGTTTGTAAGAACCAGCCTGTTCCCTAATATCAGGGTATTAGGAAAAGCAGGAAGCACACTGGCAGATTATTTTCAGTAGCATTAGCATAATCTAATTAACAGTGAAAACATTTGCATTGACTGGCATATCCTAATATTTAAGCAGGAGACACTAAATAACCGTATCTAGCAGGATTTTAAAAGAGATAATATTTGAAGGTGCTCAGTGAAAGCAGTAATGAAGGGTAACTATTATTGAGATTTCATTTGGACCTTGTAGACTCAGCAAGATGTTCTCTACAGAGACAATAAAGAGGTTATTTTTTTTTGGCCAAGGTAACACATTATAAACATAGACCTTCAAAGTTTTCAAGCCAAAATCATATTCTGCACCTTTCATGGAATGAAAATTCTCTTAGTGATTGAAAAATTTCAAAATAATTTTTTAAGTTAGATGGACTTTTGCCTGGTCCCTAGTGGACCCCATTCACAAACACATGGTAAGAACTTCCATACAGACCAACATAAAAAGGAGCCTCTGAAATTTTCACTGTAGAATCTCAACTCTTCCCCTATAACTGACACCTGAAGCATCTGAAACATACTTTCTAGACACCCATCAGAGAATTCAACAAAAGATCAGAAATTCAGCAATTTTGTAAGAAGCTTACTTGAAAAAAATCAATATTTAAGAGTCAGCCGGAGAAGCATGCTAACTATTCAATCCTCAAGATAATTCCGGCTCCATTCCTTAATTAAGTTATCATCAGAAAGCAACTTGGGCTGTAGTATCCTAGTTTTCTGAAAAACCTATCTTCCTTTTGGACTTAATGATATGAAGAACATTTCTTAGCCTTACTAAAATGATTTTCCATTATGTTACTCATTGGCCTTTATCTAAAGATCCACATGATAATACCTCCTAAAATTTTGCACAAGGAAATGTTTCTCTGTCTAAATTAATATCTAGACTTTCTTTTTATCAGGTACTTCATAACTGTGATCCAATATTCTTCACTCTATTTTTCACTTTGTTTAATAGAAACCTCAAGGTTAACTTTTAAACTTTTATTGTGGCTATTGACTAACTTCAGGTATTCCCTTGCTTTCCTTCTGATTGATTTTGAATATTATTAAGCTTTGGTTTATATCACAATTGTATTGACCCTCTTTGAAATAGATGAGATGAAAGTATAGTGACCATATATCCTGGATTTTCCAGGGATGTTTTGATTTCAGTGGCTTTATTTTTTTACTTGATGGTAACTAATTAAAATCTAACAATATACTTCCACATTCTCATATTCATAAAACTTTTTCATGAAAATAAATTCACTCACCATTGAAAATTTGAAAGACCCTGGGCCCTAATTTTGGGTTAAGAGAATATTGTCACATACCTTTATATCACAAATAAACCCAACCTCATTCTAGTACTCCAGACTCATTTTTCCACTCACCGTTAGACACCTTCACTTGGATGTCCCCCACATACCTCAAACTCAGCATATCTTTCTTCCACCAAACATAGTGCTTTTTCCTATGCTTTTCATAACTTGGTCAGTGACAAATTATCCAAGTGATTTCTCTCAATGGCCCCACTCTATTCAAATCAGTCATTAACTTTATCTGATCTTTGAAATGCCTAATATATTACCTCCTCTCAGTTTCTTCCTTCACTCTTCAAGTTCATCATTTCTCCTTGGCCCCTTTCTATTGTTTCCCAACAGTCTTTACCCACTTTTCCAATCTGATCTCTACCCCATTATCTGAGTTTTCTTTCTAAAACTGAATTCTGATTGTGCCATTTTTCTTTTTAAGAAAATCGCAGTATTTCCTCCATTATTGGTAGAATAAACTTCAGTTTACATAACCATGACATGTAGTTGTTGTTTCCTATCTCTATTTCTACCATTTACTCCCATAACACAAGTGTTTGTAGCTTTCATCCACAACCACTTCCCTCCCCCACCCTCATCACAACTCTTTTCAAGGACCCCCTTCCTCTAGCCAGTTTGGGAGAAATTAAAAGTACGTCAGTGCATACCAGAGCCTACTTTTCTACTAATGCTAGCATCTACCTGCTGCTCTTAGGTCTAGTTCACATCTTCACTTGCTTTGCTAAAGATCATGGAATTCTGGAACAACCAGCCCCCTTGACTGCTGGTGCCTCCACCATGTGGGCATCAGCAGAGGAGTAATGCCAGGGGGTCTGCCCTTCTCTTCTATGACCTACCCTTAAATTCCCCATGGCTCCACTAATATGAGGCTGTTATATATGGCTGACTTGTATGAAAGGCTTAAAGACATTGAGAGAGAACATACAGAATAATTAGGACTAGGGACCAGCTTAATATTAAATATGCAACATCGCTGATTTTCAAAACCCTTCTGCCATCTTTGCAACTGGGAATTTGTCAACAAGTAGACTTTTCCTTCTGAAGCCTCTAACCACTTTCTCGGGCCCTCTCCCTCTGTTCTTTTCTCCCTCTGTCCTTCTCTTTTCTCCCTAGATGCCTATATCCAACTCTAAAGTTCCTTGTATTTATCATATAGAGTAGTTTTACTTTCCACTCACTCTCCTTGAGCAGGAAGAAGTTCAGTCTGTGAGTAACAAGCTACAAAGTGGGCCATTCCTTTTTTAAAACCAGGATGGTTTAGCACAGTGAGAAAATAAATTAGTAATTTTCCTACTAATCTGTTTTTCTTTTGCAATTGGATAGAAATCAACAACAGTAAAACCAACTTCTCAGAATAACTATAGGCCTCTTGGCAAATAAGAATATTTTTTAATTGTTAAACAGGTATTTCTTTTTCCACTGACGTATATTCTGACACAAAACCTAAACTCATAAAAGCCCTAAAAGAAGAGGAAGGAAAACTGTTGAAGTACAGTTCAGACCAAATGATGCCATCTAGCTATCAAATAAATTATTCATCGTAGCTATTTATATGGTGTAATCCTTATACTTACCTGACAATGTGCTGACGAATTCTTCTTTCTACTATATTTTCCTCAGTCGACTTATTCATGTCTGAGAAGAAAGGTGAGAAAACAGTGGATTCTGTCTCTTCTTAGAAAGTACTTAGATTATGTATGTTATTCTAGGTTGTAGATTTAAAAAATTAAATTATTATATTTACAGGAAGGAGAGTCTCATTTATGTGACTCCTTTAAAGGATGAGAGTATAAATATAATTAGGGGACAAACTGGGTCATCCAACTCTGCTTTATTATTTCATGAATCACTGAATCATAGGCCTGGCAGGGACCTTGAGAGTCACACCACCAATCTCAGCAAGAAGACATTACATATACCAGGCGACCACCAATCCCATTTTTATTGCCTCACTGAGAACTTCCCACATTTTGCCTTATAACTCATTCTAGTGTAATAATCCTGGATATCAGAATAGTCTTTCCTAATGAATAACTGAATTCTTCATGTTGCTTTCTTACCTTCTTATATTAGCCCAGAGAAGTCTGTATAATTAACTCATAATTTTCTCCAACTAAAAATTATTTTATTTTATTTTCTGGTTTCAAAAGATTTTCACAATCAGAGTATATAGTTAAGTGCATGGACTCAAATCCTGCTTCCACAGCTTACTATCTGTGTGACCTTGGGGAAATTTTTAAACCTCTCCGTGCCTCAGTTTCATCATCGAACAGTACCTACTTCATAGGGTTCTTATGAGGATTAAATTAAATGAGTTAATATCTGTAAATCCCTTGAATAAATATTGGCATATAGTATTATAAAAATATTTGTTAGAAAATTGAAAGCACTTTAAAAAATAAAAAGGAAAGAAAATTTAGAAAAAACAACAAAAGAAACAAATCATCAGTAACCTCACTCTGGAGATAACTGTTTGCGTTTTGATGTTCCCTTCTGTCCTGTGTATATATAAATCACACAGATTGCACATGATTGGGATGACGCTATATTTGAGAAAAGGGTCTAATTCATGAACTTCTTCACTTAATGTTATTTTATGGACATATCCATAAAATATCTTTAAATATCTTTGAAAATATCTCAATATCCTTAAAAATCTTTGAAAATCATATTTAGGGGTTTTACAGCAATTCATTTTATGGGCTTACCCCATCTCAGCAATCCCATTATTGAGCTATGAGATTGTTTTCAGTATTTCCTTGTTTTAGCTAATGCAGTGATAAATATCTTTGTAAATAATTTTTTATCTACCTCCCTGAATATTTCTACTCTAAGTTTTCTTGAAAGGATATGTTGAAGACTTCAGGTACAAACTGTTAATTTGTGTTCCAGAAGGAAATGTATGAATTGATGCTCCTATGAAGCAGTGTATGAGACAGCATCTCTCATGGCAACATTAAATATTACTTTTTTTTTTAAGAAGATGTTGGGGGTAGGAATTTATTAATTAATTAATTTATTTTTGCTGTGTTGGGTCTTCGTTTCTGTGCGAGGGCTTTCTCTAGTTGTGGCAAGCGGGGGTCACTCTTCATCGCGGTGCGCGGGCCTCTCACTATCGCGGCCTCTCTTGTTGTGGAGCACAGGCTCCAGACGCGCAGGCTCAGTAGTTGTGGCTCACGGGCCTAGTTGCTCCGTGGCATGTGGGATCCTCCCAGACCAGGGCTCGAACCCGTGTCCCCTGCATTAACAGGCAGATTCTCAACCACTGCGCCACCAGGGAAGCCCTAAGTATTACTTTTAAAAAAGGAAAAACTTCCCAATTTAATGATAAAAATCATGTTTAAGATGCTAGTTTGAATGTTTTGATTCCTGGTGGAAGTGAATGTTTCTGAATATCAAAATTAGTGAATTTTTATTAAGTTATGCCTTAGTCTTTGGCTCTATAATTGGAAGTTATTGTTCTTTTACATTTTCCTTTGTGTCATGCTCTCTAACTTTAATCCACTTTGTGGCTCTCCTCTAGGGATTTTTTCCTTCCTTGGGTTCTTTTCTTACCCTGGTTTCCAAGATAAGAGGCTACTTTAGTATTGGGGCCAGACTACTTGTTTTGGCAAGAATTTATAAATCAGGAGAATTTATCATGTTCCTATTTATGCAAGTCATGAATAATCATCAAGTAAGTAAGTATGAGTAAGTATTAATCTAGGTACTAGGAGGTAAGAGAGGTGCTTGCCCTCCCAGAGTTTAAAGTCTAACCGGAGAGAAACATCTAAGCCATGAAACAATTAGTGATGGATACAAGGCAGCCTACACTGGGTGAATTGTGGAATACAGATATAGATACTAAGTGCTATGGTCGTTTAAAGAAAGGAGAGATCAATGATGATGTGAGTAATCATCAATGAGGTTGGCCTTGGCAGAGGGAAGGACAGGCGGTTCAGGTGAAAAGAACTACAGAAGTAAATGGCAGCTTAGTATAGATACAAAGAGCATGGATTTTTGTGTCAGACTTGGGTGGGAAGTCTCATCTCCACCATTTACTAGCTTTAACCTTAAGCAAGTTTATTAACCAAACTCTCGGTTTGAACCCCAACCCTGCCATTTATGAACTTTGTGTCAAAGCTAATCATTGGGGCAAACTAATAATTTCTTGGTAATGGTAAATCTAACTTTGCTTATGGATAACATCAGTGTAATCAGAGCACCTACCTCATAGCATTGTCGTGGGGATTAAATATGAAAACAGGGGCCTGGCACCTTATAAGCACTCAATAGTGTTAGTTTTCATCATTAACCTCTTTAAGCATCAATTTAGTAAATCACTTGTTTTATGATGTAATAATGATTTTCCACCATAATAGATAACCACTGGTGTTTTGATTGAGAGAATTGGACAGATTTGTTACTGCAAAGGAGAAAAAGAAACTGGAACTGGAGGTTTTTCCCCAAATCATGATGCACATCTTATATTTTGAAGTGGAATGCTTGGCTCTTCTCTCAAGGTCAGTTTACTGTTAATTATAGCCCACATCCACTGACCTATGTCTCTCTCCATTTGGGCTTGAGAGCCTAATTTTTCTCTGCAAGACCCAAAGTCAGTTGACTTTTTAAAGATCAAATTCAGTGCTCCCATTAATACATCCTAAATAAAAGATGTAATTAACATTCCTAAAAATGGGAATGTTAATTAAAAAAGTAATTAAGTAAAGGAGTTAATTAAAGTACCTAGTAGGTAAAGAAGTATTATATTAGCAACACTAAAGAGGATGAAAGGATTTAGAAAAATCAAAACTCTAAGTGTGAAGGTTTTAAAATATAGACACACTTTTTTTTTGACACTCCTTCCTTCATAAGATGGAGCCTAGTTCCCCCTTCATTGAATGTGGGCTGGACTTAGTGACTATATAGAATGTGATGGAAGGGACAGTGTTTGACTTCTAAAAGTTGGCCATAGGAAACTTTGCAGCATCCTCCTTCTATTTAGTATCACACTCTTTAGGGGAACCCAGCAGTCATGTTTTAAGGAACCTCAAGAGGCCCTATGGAGAGGTCCATGTGTTAAGAACTCAAGGTCTCCCACCAACAGCCAGCACAAACTTGCCAGCATTGTGAATGAGCCATCTTGGAATTGACTCCTCCAGTCCCAGTCAAGCCTTAAAATGCTGCAGCCCCAGCCAATATCTTGACTGCAACCTTATGAGAGACCCAAGCCAAACCCACACAGCTAACCTCCTCCCAAATAATAAAAGTTTACTTTTAAGTCATTAAGTTTGGGGATAATTAAACATGATATACAATGAGATACTTAACCTAATTCACTTGAGAAAAAAACAAGTCAAATACTCATAGTTAATTAGAGGAAAATTTTGTTAAGCAAAATTGAAGAAAATAATTGGAAAATATCAGTCAGGAAATTGACTACAACCAGGTCACACATTTTGGCAGAGACTAGCTAGCTGTCCATCAAAGCCATTTCTTCTTTTTCCTGGAGGATATTACTGCTGGATGACATTTCACATCTAACTGCTGGGAAATGCAGTTAGATGTGGCAATAAGGTTGAGTGCTAACCAACTGAAATGAAAGCCTCCATGCTGTCTCTTTTTCTGTCTGCTGGCGAAATCTTGACAACCAGGGTGATCTCGGAAGTCAGCACCCCGCACCGCCCACACTCATCCCAAACCTTGCTAATGGAGGATTTGTCATCTTCATTGTGGCTTCAAAGTTCTTCTTGGGCATTGTATTAGTCAGTGTTTTCCAGAGAAACAGAACCAATAGATGATAGATAAGTTAGTATAGACATAGATATTTAGAAAGAGACTTATCATGAGGGATTAGCTCACGCACTTACAGAAGCTGAGAAGTCCCACAGTGTGCTGACTTAAACTGGAGGCCCAGAAAAGCTGATAGTGTCGTTCCAGTCCACACCCAAAGGCCCAAGAACCAGGGGATCCAATGATGTAAGTCCCAGTCTGAGTCTGAAGGCCCAAGAACCAGGGGCACCAATGTTGGAGGGCAGGAGAAAATGGATGTCCCAGCATAAGTAGAGAAAAAATTCACCCCTCCTCTACCATTTTGTTTTATCCAGGTCCTCCACAGATTGGATGATGCCCACCCACATTGGTGAGGGCAATCTTCTTTACTCAGACTTCCCATTCAAAAGTTAGTCTCTTCTAGAAACATCCTACAGACACATCCAGAAATAATGTTTTACCAACTATCTGGGCATCATTTAGTCCAGTCAAGTTGACACATAAAATTAACCACCTGCTTAATTCAGCCACCAGATTGGGGAGGGAAATGAACAAAAGTATGCAGCTTTCTTAACTACTTCATCCAGGAAGTGATACACATCACTTTGCTCACATTCCATTGGTGCAAATTAGTCATTTGGCCTCACCTAAATGAAAAACAAGCTGGGAAATGTAGTAGCCCATTGGGCCACTGCTCTCTAGCAACAACTCTACACAAAGGAAATGGGGTATGATCTTTGGTCAACCTGCCATGGTCTATCCCTTCTCCTTACACACAGAGCATACTCAGCTCCCAAGGGGGATGACTAAAAGGTCCATCTAGATATTGCCTCCAGCTCCAGGTCCAACACCTCCAGGATGTGCACAGTCTTCTGCATAAGACCTGGATGTCTCTTCTTGGGATCTAAAAACCTGGAAACTAGGAAGACAAGTTACCCCTCATATACAATATAAGATGGTGGTAGCAACAGGGACATGGTAATCATATCATTGATCCACAGAAATGCTGAAACTCTGTCAGGTATTATACAGTTCTTTTGTCCTAGGGGGTGGGTAAATTCCTTGATTAGGCTTTGTTCTGATTTCTGGAAGAAATTCACTTGTCTGCTATTCCCCAAAGCTCCTGTTCAAGCTTCCAGGAGTTTGTTTCTTCCTTGCCTCTTCTGGCCACATCTAAAATGGATATTCAGGAGTATGCCCTCCTTAGGTCCTGTACAAACGTTCAGGACTGCTTCCTGCTAGTACAGGTTTTGGGGCCCAAGTGTTGTTTTTTAAGGCTCAAATATTTAAGGGCTTCTTTGGCAGTAAAATTCCTTCAGCAACTTAGACTTCTCTGCTGCTTGCTTCCATTAGTTTCATGTGTCGTTAACCATACTCAAAATTTTCCTCCCTCCAGCCCGAATAGTTTCCTAGCTTCTTGACCCCGGCTTCTCTTTCTCAGCTTAATGATGGCTCTTTTGAGATTATCCAAAAGAGCTATGCCCTTAATATGATCTTTGATATAAGGTTATGTCATTAAAGAAACGTTTTCTCTCGAAGTCTCTCTCAGCTTCATCTATTACGGTTTAAAATCTAGCAACACCTTTTATTCTGTTTGCAACCAGGTCCTGCCTTTGCCCTCTTCCTTCTCTGGTGACCCTGGTTTCTCTGCTATGGATCCACTCAGCAGCAGGGGCATTGCTGCCTATGCCATTTAAGCATCAAGGGAAAATGAGTTTAATTTTTGGCAATTGTTCTAAATGTCATCTGTATTCCAGAACAGTTAATTTTCCTAATTTGGCAGAATGTGGGCAATTCAAATAGAATTCAAAGGTAGATTTAATAAAGCACACACACACTCAGGTATAGATAAATAGCAGTGAAGAACAGCCTTTTGCCAGAGTGCTCACGGAATAGAATCATTTAAGTTTTAACACTATGATGTAAAAATATATTTTTTTTTCAACCAAATAAAAGGATTTTGTTGGACTTTTCTATGGCAAAACTGTTCTATTCAAAAAGATAACTGAGTTTTCTGCCATGTAGCATGCTGATGATTGGAACGATGGCTATTCAAGGTATGGAAGACTATGGTACAAGATATTAGCACACAGTTGGCTTCACAATTAAGCAAAAGACAGTCTTCCAGATTATTTTCTGTCTCATGAAGGGAAATATAACTTTCTTTCTTGGACATATCTACGACGGTAGAAATAAAAGACCTGCAAATTAATGGTTTCCACATAGTTGATGATGCTGGTGAAGGACGAGAGAGGAGAGAAAAGGAAGAGGAGGATAAGAAGAGGAAAAGAGAAGAAGAAGGAAGAAAGGAAAAAAAGAAGAGGAAGAGATTATTTTGGATCCTGGTGATGACCCAATACAGTAATTTGTCAGCAGTACTTAATCAACATCATCATGGTTCCCAAGTACGTCCAAAAACCCAGGTTCTGCTGTTACAAAGCAGTCCGCTAAAGATAATGTGGATCTAATGATAGAACACCAAACAGGATTTCTCTCTCAGCCTTTGTATCACTTATCTTAAGTTTCATCAGAGTCCTGCAAAGTAAACAGTATTATTCCTGTTTTACAGATGAAAAAACCATGGCTCAGATGTGTGCCATTTCAGGGCACATGTTAGAAATGTATTTCCTGGCATGAGTCGGACTATGTAACTAGTCCTGGCTAACAAGTTGTGAGGCGGAACAATGCCTGTTGAGACCTTTCAGATTCTTTTTCCCACTAGCTGGACAACCAGTAACATTTGAAAAGGTAGTTGCATCATATTGGGTTCCTGAGAGCCTCCCTGCTGACCTGTCAGGGTCAGGTAGCAAGAGACTATGGAGTTGTAGCAGCATCGTGTAGCTCATCCTGAATGACCAGAGGTAGTTAACTTAAAAAAGGTCTTCTAGCAAAAAATACATATGAAAAAAGTCTAGATTTTCTTTCTTTATAATAGATAAGAATCTTGATCCAATTTTTGTTTTAAATGAGTGGAGCAATATATGGGGCTTCACTTCAAATTGTCGCTTTAGGATTCTCAACCTTGACAGCAGTTACACAAAATAAGGATAAAGTTCCACTTAATTATATAAATTCTTATCCATCTCCCAAATGAAAATAGAGATCAAAATTGGATTTAAAAATGATTAAGAACAGGGGCACAAGCTAATCCAGTTATTTGTTTCTCACCTAAAAGCTTTCTAGATTTTTTAGGTGTTTTTAAAATATCTATTCCTGTGTTTTTTGAAGAATTTAGAGAAACCCAAATAGCTTTCATTATTTCATATAAAGTAAAAAAAAAAAAGGCATAGTTTACATTGTCCAATGATATGGTAGCAAGAAGAATGTTATGCTTGAATCAGGGGTAAATATTACTTCTAATTTTTTTCGATAGATAATTTGAAATATAATTTTAAAAGATCAAATCAGCATTAAAGATTCAGATTTAAATGAAAGTTAACAAACACAACAAAACATCTTAATAAATAGTTTTATTTTAAAATGATATGACACACTTGCTATTAACATATATGGCATCAAATGCCCTAATAAAAGGCCAAGAACCTTAATAACTGCCCTTTTAGAATATCAAAAACAAATAATCAACATCAAATTATTTTTCTTGTTTGGCAAGAACAGTAAAATTTAAAGCACGATGAGAACCATAAAACTAAAACTCTCAATACACTATATAGAATAACCTATCTTTGCTTTCTTGTATGACATTTGTTTGGAGCCTGGCTAGGAAGCATGAAGATGGTAGTGGGAAAACAAGGCTGGCTCTTCCTGAAACACAGGAGAATTAATAAAGCAGAGGAAAACACTGTCTGCTACTCATATTTCCCTGAAATAAAATAATAATCATGGTAAAATGATTTCTAAATATGCCACACTTTTATGAGCCTAAAATTGGGAGGTTAAAAATGTAAATTAAACATCTGCAGGAAGCTGAATAACCAAAACAATCCATATAATTATGGCATCTCATTCTGAGGTTGATGGCAAATTCTTCATTCATGACCTGTGAAAGACTTCTCTTGTCCTTAAAGTCAACATTAAGGCATGCCAAGTTGCCTATAAGAAAATTATTCTAATGATAGCTTTAAATATTACAGTTCTATAATTATAAAATATTCTCCTAGTAGATACATAGACTTGAGTGTACATAAACTTGCAAACAGAAATGATAGACAGGCGCACCCTTAACAGTAACCCATGGATTTATGAAATCAGTTTTTTATGTTTAAAATAACATCTTACTTTCTACAGTGCTAGTGCACAAGTCAGGCCAATTACTTCCCAAGGCTTATGCCCATACGAAAGTTGGAAGGAAAGAATATTATAGAACACTATGAACCATAAAATGATATGGCTGAAAATCAGCTGAAAGCCGATATGTCAATTCTCTTTACAAACCATTTTATACTGAGAAAAGCCAGTGAGATTTCATCATAATTCTTTTTATTGTAGTCATTCTTTATGCCCAATTCTGGGAAAGGGTAAACCCCATTTCAGAGAACTATAAGGATCTGTCTTATTCCTTTGTCACAGTGGAATATAGTTGGTGGTATTAAATCTTGCTGAACAGGTGAACCATTGGTGAAGGTTGTGAATCTCTTTTGTCAGACCACATTTTTGTGGTAGCAGTTATTGCTGCAATGGAATCTGACCTTCAGATTGGAAAACCTTCTCCTAATATATATATAGAACATTTTTTGTTTAACTTTATATGAATAATACAGGTTTTGCATGTGCCTGTCATTGCACGTGTGAAAGATGAAGGCTAAAATGTTCAAATCTTCTTGCCCAGAATTTTTGCCTCTCACAAAGAAGTAACAAAAAGTAGAGCCACTTGGATTCACACCTTTAATTCCTGATATTCAACTGACATAATTCTCACACATTTATCCTTATGCCCAGCAGCAAAGGGAAGGCACAAAGGAATTTGGTAGGGCAGTCTCTTTGTCTAAATTTGCACCTCGAAGGACATGTGCCAGTATTGGTCCAGTTGGGTCCCTAAAACAATTAAGTATGAGAGGGATGGACTCATATTTTAAGCAGACAGTAAAGCATGTGAGACTGATAGCAAGGCAAGTAGCTAGGTAGTATAGCATCAAGGGGCATGGCAATTTTGTGGGTAAAAACACCCACAGCCACGAAGAATTTCATGGTTCCAAGCAGTCCTGTAATCCTCTAAACTACAAAACCAGCTATGAAATGGGGAGCCTGGAGGAAAGACATTCTTCTTATGAGGGAGCCAGTACATCATATGAGATGGTCTGCTTTAGGAGTTCCAGATGGCTAAAAAGGACACACAACATTGCAAAGAAATCACGGCAGCTCTGCCACAAACAGTTTAAGGTGAACTAAAAAGGAACAGTTTTTATTAAAGTCATTAAGACAATTAAACTGTTCGTTAGCAGCCTGTAGATCCCGGTAGTAATAGAGAAAGGCAGCTTTCTTTGTGGTACTCACCGCTTTGGGTCTCAACGCTGAACAATGAGCTGTCTTCTTTTAAGATTAGGAAGGTGACTCTAAGTTTAGTTTTCTAAAACCTGGTAAAAAGTTAAAGACCTAAACTATGGACCTCTGCAAAAAGAGTTCTGCTTCTCCAGGTCTGGCAATAAAAGCTCTCATAGATAACAACCAGCACCATGTTAAAGAGATAGGCGTAAAGTCACAAATCTCCAGGAAGGCTCCAAGACCAGCACCATAGCTATGGTCTGTTCAGTGACTATAACAGTATCACCTGATGTTGCCAAAGTACTTCTAAATAAATATATTTAGAGCCCCAAACCCTCTTTATCAGTTTGGAAAAAACAGTGTCTAAAGTTCAGGGTTTTTTGTTACCTGTGTTACCATCACTTTAAATTCAGTTAATCTTTTTCTTGAATTTAGGCACTGACAGGATGAACTAGAGCTACACAGCTGAATACCTGGGGAAATCATAACTGATTAAGGCAGTTGTCTAAATCCTGTCAACACAGCACTAGAGGAGACACCCAGATGATGTTCTGAATTGGTTCCTTTTGGAGTAATGGTCTGCCCACATAAAAGAAGTTAAAAGAGATATGCCCTAGATACGAGCAGAATTAAATAATGTTGACATAAGTAAGCATATACTTACTATATTTCAATTTTAAAAGTTTAAGGAAGAAAAGGAAGAAATATATTCTAAGTCTTTTTTTCCCTGAATGTTTTTTCCTAATTGGGATATATACATATATTTATATGAATATATATCCTTTAGATCACATCAGAACTATATGTAGTTTGGCAGCACTACAACATTCATTAAGTGCTTCCAAATGAAGAGCTTTGACTTTTTCTCCTTTATCATCAGTTTTACAGAACTGAAAAAACGTCCTAACACCTGATTCTCAAATTTGTCTTACTTCAGAAGCTGAAAATCGGGCTGCTCATTAATTGTTTGTCTGCAATTTGACTAATTAATCCTGTTTCATCAATAAATAAAAACAAAACTCAGTTGATGCCATTTAGCATCTCTGAATAAACATGTATTTTTTAAAAGTATATTTAAAAAAAACACACAGCTCAGACCTACTCACGAAGCCAAGGAGATCATTCCCTTATTGCCTCAACGTCACGCAAAGTAGATCCTCAAGCAGGCTAGAATCTGAAAATTTATATATAAACCTTCAGAATATGAAATTTATACTGCTGTTAAGCTGGCCTCAACACACGAGAGTCACGGTAAAACAAAAGTTTCTTCAAAAAGCAGTAGAAAACAGAAATCATGTCTATATTATACCAACTATTTCCAAATCAATAATAGTCTGTTACATAGGATAAGGTAATCCAGCTACATCCAGCTTCCTCTGATGTCCATATAATTTACCATTTTAACCTAATAATTCTTTCATACACCTGTCCTCACTATTTTTATTATCCTCTGATCTTTTTTCGCATTTCGCTTTAACCCTTACTAACACATAGCGTACCTAACTCATCAAATCAATCTGACACCCACAAGAGCTCATTCACATAAATATCCTGACTCACACACTCTGCCAGCCAAAGTCACCCACATATTCCACAGCCTTCAATGACAACAAAAACTTCAGACATTAGAATTAGGCTTTAGAATCTACAAAGAAATCACTTTCTCACCTCCCCTTCCCTGCCCTCCCACCCCAATTCCCAGCTCCAGTCCTCTTTAAGAATGGCCCCACTGATCCTGGTAACACAGTAATAGAAACTAAAACAACTCTTGAAGTGGGAAGTTGGAAACACCTCAGAGAAGAATTCTAAAATGCAAGATATTTCTGAGGCTGCATTCCCCATCCCCTTCTTGAACCATAACCGTACCACGACGCTGAGTTAGCATGGATGCTAGGTGTGTGTTTTTAAAAATATTTACTGTTTTGCTCATGGTACTTCTAATCAAGCAAGTTTGAATTCATGAGGCAAGATCTCACAGGTACTCAGGGCCTGGATATTAGGTGCTCAGAATGATGCCCAGACCATTGTTAGGGGCAGGTGGATTCTGGTGAGGAGTGCAGTTCCCACTGAATCAGTGTGTTTAGTCTGTCTCTCTCTCTTCTCATTTTAACATTTTTGGCTGTGAGCTTAAGGACTGCTGCCATCCTGGCGCAATGACTTGTTGCTTGGCCTGAGTAAGTGACACCAGTTTCTAGGCACGGTCCCCAAGAGTCTAGCTGCACTTGTATTGGAGGTTTTCTCCAAACAACAAAATGTCACCTGGGAGTGTGCCCGAGCCAATCACGAGTCAACCTGCCTCGATGCTTAGATATCTGGAAATAGGATAAAAACATCTTATTCTTGCCTCTCTGCTGTGAGAACCAGGAAAGACTTCAAGAGCGTGCATAACCAGTATGATAGCTAAATCACAAACAGAAAATGAAATTTATATCAGCAATTAATTTTACTTCATCTAGAAAATGGGCATGTGACACTGCCTAATATGTGACACTACCATTCTGGGTTAAATTCAGATTGATTTATATAATTTTATTTTACTAGAAAGTTTATTCTAATGACTTAGTTACCACTTCTGTGTACTGGAATAGTTTTGAATATAACATATGTGTTTTTGCATTTTTTAATAATCAGTATCCTCAAGCTTCGAAATATTCAAAGTCAAAACCCCATATTTTAGTGTTTAGCCAAATTACAGGAAGAATAAATTTAGCAAGAAAATGAATAAGCACCTTTGAGAATTAAATGTAAGCCTTATTATGTGATTAGCGCTTACATTCTTTTTCACAAAATAGGTTGCTAATTGATCCTACACCTCCTAGTGTCCAAAGAATAATATCCCATATCATGTAAAAAAAAAAAGTTTGCACACTGGATTGTTAGAAGTATTTTGCTATAGAAGTAGAAGCTGATGGCCACTACAGATTAATTACTCTCAGCTCTTGAGGACTGGTGAAGCTGGTTGTGGTTTCTTCATGCATCTTACATGGCTTTTCTTCTAAATAAAAGTACATAGAGAACAAAAACACTCACTGGCTGTTTGTTTGGGAAATAGACTTTCCTCGCCAGGCAAATAAACTGCACTGTTAATTTTAAGAAATGTGTTGTGTTTTGTTTTGCTTTGCTTTGTTCTGTTCATATAAAATGCCAAGGCAGACTCTCAAGAAGTTCACAACCAGAATTAACTCTGTACAGCGAGAGCATCTTCCTCTACCAAGGACAGCTCCAGGGTGTTTTCATTAGTGCTGGTTTTCATCCTGAAGTTGAATGAACCGTAGAGTTTCGCAGACTCTTTGGAAGAGGCAAACCTGTCACGCCGATATAGCTCCCCCTTCCACATGGACATCATTAGCAAACAGGAAAGAACGACCCCCCCAAGCGTGAGAAGGCAGAGGCCGGCAATCACACAGCGGTCTAGGTGAGCCCCCAGCCTCGCGCTCTCCTTCTCCAGACGTTCCATCTCCCGGGCCGGCACAGTGTTGGGATCCACAGTCACATCCCGTGGGACAACGTAAGAGATGATCACCAGCAAGATGCCAGTGACCAAGAACAAGATGGCGCTTATGAAACCATAGTCTACTGACTTCCCTGAAGAGGTGGCTTCCGAGCTTGCATCATCTTCATCTTCGGATATCAGCGATATGGGAGCCTCGGGGGACCACTCATTTGGATTTCCCCAGCCAAGGTCTCCCAGGTGCTTACTCCCTTTTGCTGAAGGGGAGCGCCGGTTCCTTTGCTCCAGGTTGATATTCTCATCCACATAGGTAAAAGAGGTTTCTAATTCCTGGCTACAGCAGTCACAGACTTTCTGTTCTGCTGTTATTTGGTTGTTCCCTGAGTTGAGAAGCCCTGGTGGCAAGAAGTCTAGCTGAATAGCACTGTCTTGCAGTGAAGGGGGAGGGGATGCTGGAGAAGGGCTAAGTTTAGACCCTTCCCTCTCTGGTGCTCTTGGTGTCGACGTACAATGTCTCTGGCAGCAGAGAGCAGCTTCAGTGGCTGCTGCATCTGCCTGGTCCCTGGGAAGCCCTCCTGAACTCCAGTCCACAGCATCACACAGGGCTGCCTGGCTGCTCTTCTTAGCAAGATAGTGGAGCTCCATTGGAGCTAGTCAGACATTCCCCAGCAGCTTCCAGAAAGTCTGCCAGTAGCAACACAGTTAGATAAGAACCCAACAGGAGCTAAGGCCGTACCACCAGCAGTATTGCTCCTGAGGCCCTCATCTCCTTTGTAGCCACAGGTCTTGACACTTCAGCCCCAATTCCTCCTAAAAGAGGTAAGAAAAAGGAGAGGCTACCTAGTGGTGGGAAAGTGTGAGAAGGGCAAATCCTCTGACTTATCACAGGGATTAACACTGAGAAATTTAGGCCAGGGTAGAAAAGGAACATGGAGGAAGTGGCAGTGTCTCTGAAGAAAGCATTGCCGTCACCAAGCCAAATTTATCCAAGGACTCACACATTTCGGTGACAGGATCCCTCAAACGAGAAGGCAGGTTTCCTGCATAGAGATACAAATGAGAAAAGCAGGGACCTTTTTTAGCAGAGCTGCTGATTTTCTGAAGAATCTAGGGAAGCACAGACTTCTCAACAATTCAGTTAAATTATAAGTGTTTAGACTCTCTGTAGTTCAGAACAGATTCTAAGACAGATTAGTATTAGAGCGTCACCATGGGTGAGCCAATCAGTATGTCACTATCAGTTGGGCTCTGTTGGAGCTGGGGCTCAGCATTTTGACTGGGTAGCTCTGAAATGGGTGAAAGATGGCTAGCTTGATCAGCCACCCCTCCTAACCTTACACTTTGTATATCCAGAGACCCTAGTCACACAGCCTTGTTCACAGTGCTTCCATTCTCAGCTTACTGCCAGATGGTGGTAGCATGTCCTGGACCCAAAAGTATGTGGACAACACACCTCATTGTGTGATCTCTGCAAAACACAATGGGCTAGCCCTCTCCTACACACACACACACACACACACACACACACACACACACACACACAGACACACACACACACACACACCTGCCTGCTCCAGGTATAGGTCTGCTACTCCCACTCACTGGGTCTGAGTGGGTATGAGTTCCTCTACCTCGGCATGGTTTGCTAACAAATGTGTACAGGAAATCAACTGTCTAGAAGTTTTCACAAATCCAACCTAGAAGTAAACTGACAATAAAAGACAAATCATCAACCCACAGAGTCACAGTTTTGTTGAGGCAAATAGGTAGAAAGCTATTTCCAAAGTTACCTCTGGAACTCTGTATCCATCACATGCCCTCAGCCCCACCACAGCAAGGCACATTTATGGGATAGAAGTTTGTGTTGAGCAGAAAACCACTTGCCCATCTTTCTCTGCCTCTGCCATCTTTCTGAGGAATAAAAATGTACTTTCCACTATCACCAAGTACAGAGGTTTCAAGCAAGGGCCCTTTTTATTTTGCTTCCAAGTTCAGGGTAATAACTGATTTAACTCATGTCTTGGAGGCTTATTATGCTTCAAAATCCACATCCCAGCAACTGGTAAACCCACACAGAAACGCAGGTAGGCTAACCTAAAGTCCACCTGGCAACTCACTTAAAATATGGGAGAGGAAATTTACAGTTTTCTGTTCTACATTAGAGTTTGTTTAAAACACACACACACACACACACACACACACACACACACTTCTCTCCTATTATCGGCGTTTCTCTGGGGCTAAAACAGATAAAAACCAAACCCAAAACAAAAGCAAACAAAAAAAATCAGGTGCAGGAAAAACACAACTGAACCAGAGCTTTCCTTTAGTAGGTGGACAGACCCCCACTGCAGGATCCCTTAGCGAAGGAAGCGATGATAACGGGTTTGACCAATTACTGAAATGAGAAATCATCTCGCAGTTCCCTCAAACATTAGGCGCTGTGATTAACCATTGCCACAAATAACCCATCAAATTGGATTACTTTAGATAAAAATCGGCAGAGTCCCTTATGGGACTTCCAATTTATAACAAAGAGGGAGAGAAATCTCCACTTAATTCCATTCTCCTGCTGCTTTTTCTCTTAAAAGGGAGACTGCTTGTTCCATCGGAACAAGCAGCACAGTCGATTTCCTTTGCAGCTCCGTTATCCGAGGCTTCCATTCTCAGGGGAGAATGGATAATCCCAGGGGACCAGCTAAAGGCTCTTTCCTTCAGTCTACTCCCTCTCGTCTCTGGTTTAAGAGTACGGTTAATAAAACTGCACCGCAAAACGAGGGGTCAGCACTCTCCCTCGTCCGTCTGCCAGCAATTAAGGACATTAATATTTGCATTGGAACTAACTGACACAGGCGAGGCTGGTCTGGGGGAGGCGACCTCGGGATCCGTCCTGCGCGCGCTGTGCGGGAAGGGCGCGCCGCGAGCTCAGGGCAGCGGTGTCCTTCGCGGAATCAGTCAATCCATTCCGGGTGAACTCCGCGTCCGCCGAGGTACCCAGTGTTGGGCTGCGTTTGCCAAATACCCTAAGGCAAGGCAGGCACCTTGGGCAAGGACTGGGGACGCTCGGCCAGGCTCTCGGGGTCTCTCCCTCGCCCCAGCGCCTCCTCCCCGTCCCTCTCTCCGCCACTCACCTCCTGCCTTGGCCACCCAGCGAGGCTCGAGCACCGCGCGCTTGTCCCTGCGCGGCTCCTCGGGAAAGTACCCCGCTCACAAGCCGCAGCACTTGTAGCCTCTGCGCGCCGCCGGGCTCCGTGGGGTGGGCAAGCGCCTGCTGTGCCGGTTGGGCGGGCCGGGGCGGGGCTCGGCTCTCCCTCTTGCTGAGCATCCCGGGAGATGTAGTGCGGTTCGGCCTCCCTGCCTCCCTCCTGTCTCTCTTCTGTCCTACCTTCTCGCTTTTGCCCTTCCTGAAGACGAGTTCCCGCTATACCTCCGTGCTCCGGCCTGGCACGTTAGAAGAAATCGCTGGCTCCTAAACTCAGGGTTAGGTCCCCTAGCCTCAGGTATGGCCACAGGATTATGAGGGAAGGAGTGTATATTTAGTTACAACTATGTGCCAGGCAATATGCATATTTCGTTTTGTTTAAAAGTCAGAACAAATCCTCCACGTAGATTTCATTAATCCTCATTTTACAGATAAGGAAAGAGGCTCAGAGGAATTAAGTGCCTCATCCAGGGTTACAAAGACAATTAATGATTGCTAATAAATTGTATCCAAGAATCTGCTTCCAAAGTCATTGCCTTGGTCACAAAATCAGGAGAAATGTGAACATTGAGGGTAGGGGATTGTCCTGTTCTCCTCTGCATCCCCTGTGCCTAGCAGAGTGTTTGAATAATAATGACCCAAAATAACAATAATTAACATACATAGCACTTACTATTGCCAGGCTCTCTTCTAATCACGTTGGATACATTAGCTCATTTAATGGTCACAGTTAATTTTTTTTTTTTTTTTTTTTTTTTTGCGGTACGCGGGCCTCTCACTGTTGTGGCCTCTCCCGTTGCGGAGCACAGGCTCTGGACGCGCAGGCTCAGCGGCCATGGTTCACGGGCCCAGCCACTCCACGGCATGTGGGATCTTCCCAGACCGGGGCACGAACCCGTGTGCCCTGCATCGGCAGGCGGACTCTCAACCACTGCGCCACCAGGGAAGCCCCACAGTTAATTTTTAAAGTCCTGTAAAAATTCACTTTTGTAAAGATGGGGTTTTACAAAAGAGGAAACTGAACAACAAAGAAGCTGAGTAATTTGCCCTAAGTCATACAGCTAGTACTCGGTAGAGGTGGCATGAACCCCCAAAGGTCCTAAGCATTACGCAAATTGAAAGAATGGAAAAAGGACCAGAAGGCAAGAAAAGAAAGGGTTAGGATTAAAGGAAATCTGGAGGTTGAAGCTACTGAGATGTGATTCCTAGGACAGGACAAAGTAACTTCTTTGGGTCACCAACCTCTTTCTAACCACAGCCAACACTGCGACAGCCAACAGCCAAACAGAATGTGCGGTTTGTGAATTGTCTCCAAGTTTTCAGCATCTCCTTTGGGGTGATTCTAGGGTTATTGATTGTTTTTATCAAAGGGGAGCAAGAGAAGGGTTATAATATAACGTCTTCCTGCTTGTGAGTAGCTCACATAAATTCTGTTGTTGCTTGCTTTCAAATAATAGAGCAATCTCCTATAATGATGATTTTGTTGGTTTTCCTTTATATTGATAGAATTCATAGTCTCATAGTTCCAGGGAATTCGTAATATACCACTTTTAAATCTTTTCTCACTATGACTCTCTTTTAGCCAGTTAAGCCCATCTGTTGCTAAACATGACATATCTATTATGGCTTTTTCTCCATCGCTCATTAATTACACTGTTTTCCAGTGAGAATATCCTTTCCTCATTCCCCTATTCCCTCCACGCTTCAAGGATTAGCTCATCAAGCCACATTTGCTGGGGTGCATTCTGTTCTTAGTGCTATATATTTAAAAGGGAGCCCAAAGACACCATGCAGTGTCCAGAAGAGAGCAATTAAGATGTTGAAGAAACTTAAACTCACGTTGGACAAGGAGATGCTAAAGGAACTTGGGATATTTAGCCAGAGGAGGAGACTCAGAGGAAACAAAAGCTAACTTTAAATTATTTGAAGTTTATGAATAGAAGAGGAATTCTATATTGTGGTTAAAAAAGGGAAAAGCAGAACCAATGACAATAATAGTATTTATTTGTCCTAATGTGTTATCTTCAATTCTTAGACCAACTCTATAAGGGAGCCAGTATTATTATACCCATTTTACAATGTAGAAATTGAGTATTGAAAATGTCTTTTTCCCAAGGTATTAGAAGTAATAAGTAACTGGTAGAGGCAAGATTCCAACTCGTGTCTATCTTCACCACTACACTATACTGAGCAATGCTTCACAATCATTTTCACAGCAGAGCATAAATAAGAAGTGATCATATGTATTGCACTGGGATAAACACAGTAGGTTTCTCATGGCCATCATCCTGGTGCTATGGGTACTTCAGGCCCTGCAAGACAGCTAGGGGGCCCAAGGGAAGAGATAAACCAGCACATCTGTAGTATACTGGGGCACCTGAGGATGATGGATACAGGGGCTGGGAAGCTCTGGATAACACTATCAGACTTAATAAGGAGGCTAATTTGAGGCTGAGCATAAGGAAGAACATTCTCTTTAAGGACTTGAAGCAGGATGTCTCATGAAAGTGAATTCTGTTATTACTGGAGAGGATAAAAAAAAAAAAAGAACCATTGATTAGTGATGTGGCAGAAGGGATTCATCTAGTTGGGTTAGAGGACCTCTATGGTTTCCTGCTGAAATGATTCTAAGTTACATCTCCTTCATGAAGCCCTTTTCCTCCAAGCCAGCTCCCAAAGCTTCTACCTCCTATGAACTATACTAGGACTTGTCAGCACTGATATTTTTTAATATTTATCAGCCACTACCTTGTGACATTTCTAGAATGTCTAGGTAACTACTGCATATCGTTCAACTTCTCACTTAGGTGCCTAAACCTCTAATAGCAATTGTAAGCTCCTTAAGGTCAGTATCCACATATTAAATGTCTTATTATCTCCTACAGAAGTAAAATATTTCTACTGAGTAGAGTGAAGGAAAATGCCAAGACTGAACTGGGACTGGAGATGATTATCTATTCACATTATTCTCTCTCATTTCCTATTTCTGAATATAGTACACTTGACTGTCTACATATTCTTGAGCATTAAAATAAAATCAAGTCTCTGCCAACATGGTACAAAATCTCCTTCAAAATTCTGCAGAAAAAGAATAAATGTGAACTTAATAAGCTTCTGGAAAGAAAAGCTTTGCGAAAAATACCATTTGCTAGAATAATTTCACCTCTCTCTCCTATAAGTTCATGTCTAAAATTCCCTCAAAATCTCACCCAAGAACCTTTTCCAAGAGCCTTTCTTGTTCATAATCCCCAAATTCTTATTGCTCTTCTAATTGGCATTCTAGTGGCGTAATACACTTCCTTTTATACTATCATGTTACATCTAAAGAAATATTTCATATATATTTTATACTGCTTTCTTTATACTGCTGTCTCTCTTCCCAGATAAAATTTAAGCTCTTTGAGAACGAATATATTCTTTCTATAACCTTGAAGATACACTTGGGCATGAAACAGCAAAAATACATGGCCAACAATGGTTCTTCACTGTATGCTTACAAAATGATTGACACCAATAAAAAAATGATACTAACGTCTAAGTAATGATTTTGATCTTACATAATTTTTAATATGGTTCATATTTTCCTGTTTACTTATACTCCATGAGGTATGAGAGGCACAATCATCATTACACCAACTGGAAAAATAGACTCTGAGAAGTAAATTTACCATGTGAACCAAAGATAGTGCAGGGACTTTGGAATTCCCTGGTGGTCCAGTGGTTAGGACGCCACGCTTTCAATGCCTAGGGCCCAGTTCCGACCCCTGGTCAGGGAACTAAGATCTCACAAGCCTCGCCGAGTGGCCAGAAAGGTAGTGCAGGGACTTTTAAAAAATAGTCTCTTGTAATGATGACTGAGGGTACTTTCCAGTTTTCTCTCTTCAGCAATAATAAAAAGGACTGATTATAAATAAATATCCTTAGTGGATTTAAAGTTAATAGGAGAGGCTAGGTTGTAGGGTGGTAAGAAAGACATTGGCTGGATAGAGGCTCAGTGACTTCATGGGAATAGTACAAGGAATATGATTTACTTTATGTCCAAGCTGACACTTTTAAATGGTGGAAGAAAAGGATAAAAATGACCAACTTTTATAGTAATGAAGATCTCATTTACTAACAAAATTCTAGGAACAACAAAAAAGTCATATTAAGTTTTAAAGTCTTCTTTAAATGAAAATGCTATAGCGGCCAGGATAGCAAGTTATTTAAATAAATAAAGTGGACAGATACAGACACTAGGGAGGAGGGAAGACTGTAGCCAAATTGAGAGCAAGTGCTTTTCCTAAGGGGTCAGTGTCCCCTAACTGCTTTACCAGATGTTTGTCTTGAGTGAATTCATACATCAATAAAAGTCAGATATCCCAATTTTTATTTAAAAATTCAAAATCTTTAAAATTTAAATTAAAAAAATTTTAAATTTGTATGGATCAAAGAAAACATAACTATAGGAAACATTTGTTTCTGGTAACAGCAGACAAAGTGATTTAGACCCACCCATTGCTGAGGATAATTAAAAAATCTAGACAGAGGACCTTCAAGATAGCAGAGGAGTAAGATGTGGAGATCACCTTCCTCCCCACAAATACATCAGAAATACATCTACACATGGAACAACTCATACAGAACACCTACTGAATGCTGGCAGAAGACCACAGACTTCCCAAAAGGCAAGAAACTCCCCACGTACCTGGGTAGGGGAAAAAGAAAAAAGAAAAAACAGAGACAAAACAATGGGGATGGGACCTGCACTTCTGGGAGGGAGCTGTGAAGGAGGAAATGTTTCCATGCACTAGGAAGCCCCTTCACTGGTGGA
>NW_020172677.1:209599-232598 GCF_003031525.2 Neophocaena asiaeorientalis asiaeorientalis
AGCCCGAGAGGCTTGTCTGCTCACCCGCCGGGACGGGCGGGGCTGGGAGCTGAGGCTCGGGCTTTGGAGGTCACATCCCAGGGAGAAGACTGGGGTTGGCTGCATTAAAACAGCCTGAAGGGGGCTAGTGCACCATAGCTAGCCAGAAGGGAGTCCTGGAGAAACTCTGGCCCTGCCTAAGGGGCAAGAGACCATTGTTTTGGGGTGCGCAAGGAGAGGAGATTCAGAGCACCTCCTAGATGAGCTCCAGAGACGGGCGTGAACTGCAGCTATCAACCTGGACACGAGAGATGGGCATGAGATGCTAAGGCCGCTGCTGCAGCCACCAAGAAGCCTGTGTGCAAGAACAGGTCACTATCCACACCTCCCCTCCCGGGAGCCTGTCCAGCCCGCCACTGCCAGGGTCCCGTGATCCAAGGACAACTTTCCCAGGAGAACACACAGTGCGCCTCAGGCTGTTGCAACGTCATGCCGGCATGCCGCCGCAGGCTCGTCCCGCATTCCGTACCCCTCCCTCCCCCCAGCTTGAGTGAGCCAGAGCCCCTAATCAGCTGCTGCTTTAACCCCATCCTGTCTGGGCAGGAACAGACACCCTCAAGCGACCTACATGCAGAAGCAGGGCCAAATCCACAGGAGCTGTGCTGAACCCCAGGAGCTGTGTGGACAAAGAAGAGAAAGGGAAATCTCTCCCAGCAGCCTCAGGAGCAGCGGATTAAATCTCCATATTCAATTTGATGTACCTTGCATCTGAGGAATACCTGAATAGACAACAAATCATCCCAGAATTGAGGCAGTGGACTTTGGGAGCAACTGTAGACTTGGGGTTTCCTTTCTGCATCTAATTTGTTTCTGTTTTTATGTTTATCTTGGTTTAGTATTTAGAGCTTATTATCATTGGTAGATTTATTTATTGATTTTGCTCTCTTCTTTTTATATATATATATATATATATATATATTGCATTTGCTCTTTTTGTAAGTGTATATGTATATGTTTCTTTTGTGTGATTTTGTCTGTATGGCTTTGCTCTTACCAATTGTCCTAGGGTTCTGTCTGTCCATTTTTTTTTTATTTTTTAGTATAGTTTTTAGTGCTTGTTATCACTGCTGGATTTGTTTGTTGGTCTGGTTGCTCTCTTCTTTCTTTTCTAAATTTTTTATTTTTTAATTTTTAATAATTTTTTTATTTTAATAACTTTATTTTATTTTATTTTTCTTTCTTTTTTTCCCCTCCCTTTTCTTCTGAGCCATGTGGCTGACAGGGTCTTGGTGCTCCGGCCATGTGTCAGGCCTGAGCCTCTTAGGCAGGAGAGCCGAGTTCAGGACATTGGACCACCAGACACCTCCCGGCCCCATGTAACATCAAATGGCAAAAGCTCTCCCAGAGACCTCCATCTCAATGCTAAGACCCACATCCACTCAACCACCAGCAAGCTACAGTGCTGGACACCGCATACCAAACAACTAGCAAGACAGGAACACAACCCCACCTATTAGCAGAGAGGCTGCCTAAAATCATAATAAGTTCACAGACACCCCAAAACATGCAACCGGACTCAGTCCTGCCCATCAGAAAGACAAGATCCGGCCTCCTCCACCAGAACACAGGCTCCAGTCCCCTCCACCAGGAAGCCTACATAACCCACTGAACAAACCTAACCCACTGGGGGGCAGATGCCAAAAGCAACAGGAACTATGAACCTGCAGCCTGCAAAAAGGAGACCCCAAACACAGTAAGTTAAGCAAAATGAGAAGACAGAGAAATACACAGCAGATGAAGGAGCAAGGTAAAAACCCGCAAGACCAAACAAATGAATAGGAAATAGGCACTCTACCTGAAAAAGAATTCAGAGTAATGATAGTAAAGGTGATCCAAAATCTTGGATATAGAATGCAGAAAATACAAGAAACATTTAACAAGGACCTAGAAGAACTAAAGAGCAAACAAATAATGATGAACAACACAATAAATGAAATTAAAAATTCTCCAGAAGGAATCAATAGCAGAATAACTGAGGCAGAAGAATGGATAAGTGACCTGGAAGATAAAATAGTGGAAATAACTACCACAGAGCAGAATAAGGAAAAAAGAATGAAAAGAATTGAGGACAGTCTCAGAGACGTCTGGGACAACATTAAACGCACCAACCTTTGAATTATAGGGGTCCCAGAAGAAGAAGAGAAAAAGAAAGGGACTGAGAAAATATTTGAAGAGATTATAGTTGAAAACTATAGTTGAAAACTTCCCTTGGAAAAGGAAATAGTCAATCAAGTCCAGGAAGTGCAGAGTCCCATAGAAGGTAAATCCAAGGAGAAACATGCCAAAACACATTAATCAAACTATCAAAATTTAAATACAAAAAAAAGTATTAAAAGCAGAAGGGAAAAGCAACAAATAACATACAAGGGGATCCCCATAAGGTTAGTGGCTGATTCATCAGCAGAAATTCTACAAGCCAGAAGGGTGTGGCAGGACATATTTAAAGTGATGAAAGGGAAAAACCTACAACCAAGATTACTCTACCCAGCAAGGATCTCATTCAGACTTGATAGAAAAATTTAAAACTTTACAGACAAGCAAAAGCTAAGAGAACTCAGCACCACCAAACCAGCTTTACAACAAATGCTAAAGGAACTTCTCTAGGCAGGAAACAGAAGAGAAGGAAAAGACCTACAATAACAAAACCAAAGCAATTAAGAAAATAGTAATAGGAACATACATATCGATAATTACCTTAAATGTAAATGGATTAAATGCACCAACCAAAAGACATAGACTGGCTAAATGGGTACAAAAACAAGACCTGTAGATATGCTGTCTACATGAGATCCACTTCAGATCTAGGGACACATACAGACTGAAAGTGAGGGGATGGAAAAAGGTATTCACGCAAATGGAAATGAAAAGAAAGCTGGAGTAGCAATTCTCATATCACACAAAATAGATTTTAAAGACTATTACAAGAGACACAGTAGGACACTACATAATGATCAAGGGATCAATCCAATTCACGCAAATGGAAATGAAAAGAAAGCTGGAGTAGCAATTCTCATATCACACAAAATAGACTTTAAAGACTGTTACAAGAGACACAGTAGGACACTACATAATGATCAAGGGATCAATCCAAGAAGAAGATATAAAAATTGTAAATATTGATGCACCCAACATGGGAGCACCTCAGTACATTAGGCAAAAGCCAACAGCCATAAAAGGGGAAATCGACAGTAACACAATAATAGTAAGAGATTTTAACACCCCACTTTCACCAATGGACAGATCATCCAAAACGATAATAAATAAGGAAACACAGGCTTTAAATGATACATTAAACAATGATGAAAGGGAAAAACCTACAACCAAGATTACTCTACCCAGCAAGGATCTCATTCAGACTTGATAGAAAAATTTAAAACTTTACAGACAAGCAAAAGCTAAGAGAACTCAGCACCACCAAACCAGCTTTACAACAAATGCTAAAGGAACTTCTCTAGGCAGGAAACAGAAGAGAAGGAAAAGACCTACAATAACAAAACCAAAGCAATTAAGAAAATAGTAATAGGAACATACATATCGATAATTACCTTAAATGTAAATGGATTAAATGCACCAACCAAAAGACATAGACTGGCTAAATGGGTACAAAAACAAGACCTGTAGATATGCTGTCTACATGAGATCCACTTCAGATCTAGGGACACATACAGACTGAAAGTGAGGGGATGGAAAAAGGTATTCACGCAAATGGAAATGAAAAGAAAGCTGGAGTAGCAATTCTCATATCACACAAAATAGACTTTAAAGACTGTTACAAGAGACACAGTAGGACACTACATAATGATCAAGGGATCAATCCAAGAAGAAGATATAAAAATTGTAAATATTGATGCACCCAACATGGGAGCACCTCAGTACATTAGGCAAAAGCCAACAGCCATAAAAGGGGAAATCGACAGTAACACAATAATAGTAAGAGATTTTAACACCCCACTTTCACCAATGGACAGATCATCCAAAACGATAATAAATAAGGAAACACAGGCTTTAAATGATACATTAAACAAGATGGACTTAATTGATATTTATAGGACATTCCATCCAAAAACAAGATATTTATAGGACATTCTATCCAAAAACAAAAACTTTCCTCTCAAGTGCTCATGGAACATTCTCCAGGATAGATCATATCTTGGGTCACAAATCAAGCCTTGGTAAATTTAAGAAAATTGAAATTGTATCAAGTGTCTTTTCCAACCACAATGCTATGAGACTAGATATCAATTACAAGAAAAAATCTGTAAAAAATATAAACACATGGAGGCTAAAAAATACACTACTAAATAACCTAGAGGTCACTGAAGAAATCAAAGAGGAAATAAAAAAATACCTAGAAACAAATGACAATGAAAACACGACGACCCAAAACCTATGGGATGCAGCAAAAGCAGTTCTACGAGGGAAGTTTATACCAACATAATCCTACCTCAAGAAACAAGAAACATCTAAAATAAACATCCTAACCTTACACTTAAGGCAAGTAGAGAAAGAAGAACAAAAAACCCCCAAAGTTAGCAGAAGGAAAAAATTATAAAGATCAGATCAGAAATAAATGAAAAAGAAATGAAGGAAATGATGGCAAAGATCAAGAAAACTAAAAGCTGGTTCTTTGAGAAGATAAACAAAATTGATAAACCATTAGCCAGACTCATCAAGAAAAAAAGGGAGAAGACTCAAATCAATAGAATTAGAAATGAAAAAGGAGAAGAAACAACTGAAACTGCAGAAATACAAAGGATCATGAGTGATTACTATAGCAACCATATGCCAAAAAAATGGACACCCTGGAAGAAATGGACAAATTCTTAGAAAAGCACAACTGTCCAAGACTGAATCAGGAAGAAATAAGAAATATAAACTGATGAATCACAAGCACTGAAATTGAAACTGTGATTAAAAATCTTTCAACAAACAAAAGCCCAGGACCAGATGGCTTCACAGGCGAATTCTATCAAACATTTACAAATCAGTCAATGTGATAGACCATATTAACAAGTTGAAGGCTAAAAACCATATGATCATCTCAATAGATGCAGAAAAACTTTTGACAAAGTTTAACACCCATTTGTGATAAAAACCCTCCAGAAGGTAGGCACAGAGGGAACTTACCTCAATATAACGAAGGCCATACATGACAAGCCCACAGCCAACATCATTCTCAATGGTGAAAAACTGAAACCATTTCCTCTAAGATCAGGAACAAGACAAGGGTGCCCACTCTCACCACTATTATTCAACATAGTTTTGGAAGTTTTAGCCATGGCAATCAGAGAAGAAAAAGAAATAAAAGGAATCCAAATTGGAAAAGAAGAAGTAAAAATGTCACTGTTTGCAGATGACATGATACCATACATAGAGAATCCTATAGATGCTACCAGAAAGCTACTAAAGCTAATCAATGACATTGGTAAAGTAGCAGGTTACGAAATTAATGCACAGACATCTCTTGCATTACTATACACTAATGATGAAATACCTGAAAGAGAAATTAAGGAAACATTACCATTTACCATTTCAACAAAAAGAATAAAATGCCTAGGAATAAATCTACCTATGGAGACAAAAGACCTGTATGCAGAAAACTATAAGACACTGATGAAAGAAATTAAAGATGATACAAATAGATGGAGAGATATACCATGTTCTTGGATTGGAAGAATCAACATTGTGAAAATAACTATACTACCCAAAGCAATCTACAGATTCAATGCAATCCCTATCAAACTACCACTGACATTTTTCACAGAACTAGAACAAAAAATTTCCCAATTTGTATGGAAACATAAAAGACCCCAAATAGCCAAAGCAATCTTGAGAAAGAAAAACGGAATCAGGCTCCTGGACCTCAGACTACACTACAAAGCTACAGTAATTAAGACAGTATGGTACTGGCACAAAAACAGAACTATAGATCAATGGAACGGTATAGAATGTCCAGAGATAAACCCATGCACATATGGTCACCTTATCTTTGACAAAGGAGGCAAGAATATACAATGGAGAAAAGACAGCTTCTTCAATAAGTGGTGCTGGGAAAAGTGGACAACTACACGTAAAAGAATGAAATTAGAACACTTCCTAACACCATACACAAAAATAAACTCAAAATGGATTAAAGACCTAAATGTAAGGCCACACACTATAAAACTCTTAGAGGAAAACATAGGAAGAACACTCTTCAACATAAATCACAGCAAGATCCTTTTTGACCCACCTCCTAGAGAAATGGAAATAAAAACAAAAATAAACAAATGTGACCTAATGAAGCTTAAAAGCTTTTGCACATCAAAGGAAAGCATAAACAAGACGAAAAGACAACCCTCAGAATGGGAGAAAATATTTGCAAATGAAGCACCTGACAAAGGATTAATCTCCAAAATATAAAAGCAGCTCATGCAGCTCAATATCAAAAAATCAAGCAACCCAATCCAAAAATGGACAGAATATCTAAGCAGATATTTCTCCAAAGAAGATACACAGATTGCCAAGAAACACATGAAAGAATGCTCAACATCACTAATCATTAGAGAAATGCAAATCAAAGCTACAATGAGGTATCACCTCATACCAGTCGGAATGACCATCATCAAAAAATCTACAAACAATAAATGCTGGAGAGGGTGTGGAGAAAAGGGTACCCTCTTACACTGTTGGTGGGAAGGTAAAATGATGCAGCCACTATGGAGAGCAGTATGGAGATTCCTTAAAAGACTAAAAATAGAGCTACCATCTGACCCAGCAATCCCACTACTGGGCATATACCCTGAGAAAACCATAATTCAAAAAGGGTCATGTACCACAATGTTCATTGAAGCTCTATTTACAATAGCCAGGACATGGAAGCAACCTAAGTGTCCATTGACAGATGAATGGATAGAGAAGATGTGGCCCATATATACAATGGAATATTACTCAGCCATAAAACGAAATGAAATTGAGTTATTTGTAGTGAGCTGGATGGACCTAGAGTGTATCATACAGAGTAAAGTAAGTCAGAAAGAGAAAAACAAATACCATACGCTAACACATATATATGGAATGTAAAAAAAAAAAATTGTTCTGAAGAACCTAGGGGCAGGATAGGAATAAAGACGCACATGTAGAGAATGAACTTGAGGACACGGGGAAGGGGAAGGGTAAGCTGGGACAAAGTGAGAGAGTGGCATGGGCATATATACACTACCAAACGTAAAATAGCTAGTGGGAAGCAGCTGCATAGCACAGGGAGATCAGCTCAGTACTTTGTGTTCACCTAGAGGGGTGGGATAGAGAGGGTGGGAGGGAGACGCAAGAGGGAGAAGATATTGGGATATATGTACACGTATATCTGATTCACTTTTTTATACAGCAGAAACTAACACACCATTGTAAAGCAGTTATACTCCAGTAAAGATGCTAAATAAATAAATAAATAATAAAGTAAAAGGGGGAACCAAAAAAAAAAGAAATATGGACAAAATGTACAAAAATCACTTGCTTGAAGACACGTAAATTTAACAAGATAGAGAAAAATTACTGGGCTACAATCCAGAAAAGGAGAGAGAGTCCATGAGGCAAGTCAGGAGCTTGGAGTTTCCTTTTACTTGGAGATGTTAGATGATTCAAGAGGAAATATTTGAGAGTCCAAGAAGCTAAGGAGAGTGGAGACTGGGGTTCTGAGCCCACCAAGGGAAGGAATTATAGTGAATCTGCTCCACTCCTTAAACTTTGGGTTAAAAATCCTAAAAGGTTGCATCCTAGCAGTGTGAAGCAGTTAGATGGGACCTCACAGGGAGTGCACCTCACTTTGTTAAGGTGTCAATCCCTAAAATTTAACCATGGTAATTTCAGAGTGCTAGAACACCAGGTACTTGGCATAAGAAGCAATCTTTGAAAAAGGAAAAAAAATACTGCATCATCTCAAACCAGTTTTACAAACAATTTTGCAAATACATTAACTCAGAATAAAAAATAACAATAAAAAAAGCCAATTTCTAAAGGTCACATACTGCATAATTCTCTCTCTCATAAATATATATATATATAATGTATATAACATTATATATAGCATATATATAATGTTATATATCTATAACATTTTCATAATGACAAAGTTATAGAGATGGAGAACAGATTAGTGGTTTCCAAGGGTTAAGGATTGTGGGTGGTATAGGAGTGACTGTGATCATAACTATAAGGGATAGCATGAGGGAGATCTTTGTGGTGATGGAGTAGTTCTGTATCTTGATTGGGGTGGTGGCTACACAAATCTACGCATGTGGTAAACTAGCAGTTTTCTGGATTGATATTATATATAGTTACACAAAATGTAACCATTGAGGGAAACCGAATGAAGGGTACACACGATCTTTCTGTAATATCATTGCAACGTTCCAAGAATCTATAATTATTTTAAAATTAAAACAAAGAAAAAACCCAAGCACATCAGAAGATTATATCACATGTATGAAAACAAACAGAAACATAAAACAATAGAAAATGACCAATGGGAGATTTCAGATATTAAACAATTTTATTTCATTTTTTTAAAAATATTTATTTATTTATTTGGCTGCGTCGGATCTTAGTTGCAGCATGTGGGATCTTCGTTGTGGCACGTGGGCTTCTCTCTAGCTGTGGTGTGTGGGCTCTAGAGTGTGTGGGCTCAGTAGTTTTGGCACATGGGCTTAGTTGTCCCGTGCCCTGTGGGATCTTATTTCCCGACCAGGGTTGGAACCTACATCTCCTGCACTGGAAGGCAGATTCTTAACCACTGGACCACCAGGGAAGTCCCTAGAGAATTTTAAATAACTATATTTACTGTGCTCAATGAAATAAGAGAAAATTTAGAATTTTGTCAGAGAACTGGGAATAAAAAATGAAAATTGCCAGAATCAAAATTAAGAACTCAGTGGACAGATTAAGAGATTAGACATAGTGAAGAGAGAATTAGTAAACTGGAGGTAGATCAGAATAAAACATCCCAAAGAAAGCGCAAAGAGACAAAAGGATGAAAAAGACAAAAGTGAGGATAAAAAGATATAGAGGATAAACAGTCAAGTTTCAGTCAGAGATTCTTGTGTCCAAAGAGTGAAGTTTTTCTGTCTTCTTTTGCGAGGGGAGGAAAAGGCAGCTTTTTCTGGCTTCTGTGTATAAGCAGACAAAATCAATTTTTTCTCTGTTTCTCATCTCTGATAAAGACTTTGAAGTTTGTATGCATAAGACATTTGACTTGGCTTTCGTCGTGTTGTCCCAGGGGTAAAAGTGGAGTGTTGGGAACCACATGGTCATTATTTGCTTTTTAAGTGAATAATGGTAATGTCTCTGATCCAAATACCATGAGTACATTCTGGATAAAAATTAATAATTATGAATATTTTAAAGCCCAACAGTAAGAATGAAGAAAAGAAGCTAGCCACTAAAAAATACTAATGTGTAACTGTGCAAGTCCATTTATATTGTTAGCTAAAGAGGCAAAACTATATCAGAGTACTTTGGGATATTGGTGAAACAATGAGAAAAGCAAGACTGTGGTTGCCATAAATTTCAAGATAGAGGCTACATATGCAAGGGAGGGAGGGAATAGTGATTTGCAGAAAGCAAAAGGAGAGGCTTTGGGACACTGGCACGTTGACTAGATATGCTTATATGAGCATTCTCTTTGAGTTAGATATCGGAGTTGACTCTTAATTTCATGCACCGTACTGTATGTAGTAGTTCATTATAAAAGATCAATATGCTTTTGGAGAGAATTCAGGTTTCAAGCACCTGATTTGAATCTCTGCTTTAAGAGTTTGTATCATAGTGTAAGGAGTTTGTTCTCTCATCTTAAGAAGAACTAAAAGACAGTTTTCTCTAGCTTGGCTTCATCCAAAATACTGTTATGCATGGAGAGTGGGAGAGTATAAAATCATTCAGTACTCCTGATACCATACCACCATGGTCTCCTGTTATTTATTCAAGAAATATCTCAACTGACTTCAACTCTTTCCCTGTCCTTTATCACATCTCTTTTTCGAGATATGTTCCAGTTTATGGGTCTATCACTGCACTGAAATTTCTTATTAAAGTCATTAATAATATTCAATAATTCAGCCACTCACTCAACAAGTATTAATTAAATGTCAAAAGATTCTATGCTAAGTTTCAGATGTACAGCAGTGAACTGAGTGGATACATCCTAACTTTCAGGGAGTTTACAATCTGATGGGGGGTGTGCCAGTTTAACAGGCAAGTGTAATGCCATTTCATCAGTGCTGTGATAAAGGAATAAATGGTACAGCAGGAACATAAAGGAAGAGTACTTAATTCAGAATTGACAGGTCAAAGTAGATTTCTAGATGATATAATATCCAGAAAGAAGTTAGTCCTTAGAAGAATGAGGTAGCATATGGAAGGCAATTCAGAAGTGGAATTACTGGAATTGAAAAAAGTTCAGTATGTATACAGTATGAAATGTGAGGGGAAGAATGTCAGTAATGATACTGGAAGTTTCAGTAGAGGACAGATCATCTTTGGACTTGTAATCAAGGCTAAGGTGTGTGGATTTAATTCTAAAAACAACAAAATGTCAATGGTGGTTTTTAAGCAGGAGAATAAGATCATACTTGAATTTTTAAAAGACCATGCTGGGGAATAGATTGAAGAGCTAGCTTAGTGTAATCAAAGAGCTTATAAAAACCATCTTCAAGCAAGAGCTAATGACAGTGAAATTTAGATATAAAGATATAGATAAGTTACAGGAAAAAATGTATATCATGCAAACATTAATCAGAAGGAAGCTGAAGTGGCTGTATTAAAGTGGGCTTTAGGACGTTGAATATTACCAGGTATGGAGGGAAATAATAATGATAAAGGGTCAATTCATGAAGAAGATACACCAATCCAAACTATGAATGTACTCCCTGCATCTCTGTGGGGCCACATTTCTGGTTCTGGGGAATGGAATGTGTGTGGAAATGATGTGAGTTAATTTCCAGGATAAGGTAGTTAAGGGTCTGATGTTGCTGCCCATTTACTCTTCATGCCATGTGCTATCTGAATGATGCTAAAATGACCCTGAAGCCACAATATGAAAGCAGCCTGGGCTGCTGAATCACAGCTTAGAAGAGAGTCACCTGATCCACATCAGACTCAGATGCGAGCATAAAACAAACTTCTATTGTGGCCGCGAGGTTTTGAACTTGTTCGGCACAAGTCAGCCTTCCTTCCTTAACTGCAGCCCCTCCTGAGCCAAAAAGGAGCTCAGAAGGGGGACAGAGGGATCTGGTTATCTACCACTAGATAGTGGTTTAAGCAATTATTGTATTTTGCTTTCCTTTTACATTAAAGGGAGTAAAGGTTTTATTTTAGACTTTTTCATATCATAATTATTATTACTGCTAATCTTTTGAGTGATATTATTAATACTTAAACTAAGTTATCTTTCTACTTGAATCTTCCTCATTTTTTCTCACATTCTCCTTTTCTATAAAATATTTGAAAGGCATAATAACACTGTAAAGCTATATTTCATACTTCTGAATGTACGTCAGAGGAATAATAAAAATTGAATTCCTATAAATGCATAAACGTATGCCTCTAAAATAGTATTTTCCTAAATATATGTACTTCCATATGTATACATACACACGTAAATTAGTGTCACGGGGTATAACTAAATATTCCTGAAGAGTATTCTACTCTTTAAAAATTCAGCAGGTTTCATTATTATAATACTTCTGAGACTCTTTAATTTGTTAAGGCATGATTTGAGACTCTAAGGGTAAGACCTCTTTTTAAAGTTTTCCCAAACTTATAGGATTATGAATCTTTAATTTGCCACAAAGCATCTTGTAGAACTACTGCTATATAAAATAAACTTTGGGAAACACTGTTATGAATAAATTATTTTATTTTCAGCAGTCATATCAGATACTATTTCATATTTTGATTCATATTTTTCAAGACCCTTTATGATTCAATTCTGCCATGCTACTGTTGGAGACCCTAGATTAGCAAGTGTCTTAGGTGGTGGCTGTGCTTCATTTTTAAAAAAAATTTTTTTTATGTCATTAAACTTTATGGTATGTGATTTGACATTTTGGTATCTCACCTTTATTGTTAGTATTAGCGTCAGTTTTCTGACTCTGTGCTTGGTTCTTCTTCCTTATCTCTCCTTCCTCAGTGTAAGCTCTTATCATCTCTAGTCTGGACTACTGCAATTATCTGATAGGTTGTACCTTGCCTATAATCTTGAGCCTCAAATTTATACTTAACAGTGCCCATGAATTGATCTTTATGAAAGAAAAAATCTGATTATGGCAATCCTCTTCTTAAAATCCTGTACCTAATCTCCATTGTCTAATGGCTTAATGGCTTCTTTCAAATGAAGAATCTTATCTTTCTTCAGTTGTAAGAAATTCTCGACTATCATACATTTAAATATTGCTCCCTTTTCATTATCACTAAGCTCTTAGATGCTGCAACTTCTAGCTCTATTCTCCTTATCCTTAACCTTTATTTCTTTATACCCATATTTTTATCTTCTTGTATTGCATTCTAAAGTGATTCTTAGGTTCAATCTTCTATATGTTGTACAGTGGTTTAGTAGGTGTTATCTGGAGTTGACACATGTGACTTTGAGTGAGTTTTATAAAACTCCTGTAGTTTAATTTTCTTATCTGTAAAATAAGGATCATAATAGCATTGCTTATTTGACTACTGTGAGGAAGAAGTAAATAAAATGTATGCAAAGCACTTAGAACAATGCTTGGCATATAAGTGATCCAATAATATTAGTATATTATTATTACTTTTTTAGCTATTAATTTGTTTTTCACCTTCTTCCATTATGTTGCTCAGTCCATCTATTAATTATTTAATTTCAACAATTATGTTTTTCACTTCTTAACCATTTTATTGTTTTCTTATTTGTAATCATCTATGCTATTTCTTATTTTCTAAATATGATGTCCTGACATAACTCTCCATGGATATTAATTATACAATATATTCAAATTTATAACCATATCAATTTTGATTGTTCTTTTAACTACTTATTGGGTATAAGGTCTTCAGTTTTGTCTCTCTTTCATGGAATGTCTTTCCTCAGATATTTTATCATTTTTTTATTATGCTCCTCTCCACAATGGACATTTTGTGTTGGATTTGCTGCTCCATCTGTATTGATAGCTTCCCTTTAGTGGTCTCATATTTCATCCATCACACCTTATCCTGCTTTTCATATTTTAGAGATTTCTCTTGACTTATTCCCCACTGACAATCTTACAGATTTTTGAAAGAAGCTTATTTCAGAGAAAGTTTTTTTATGACTTGGCCTTTGCCTAACTCTTCTTCCTCATCTCCCACCATATGTTCCAGCTTCATAAACTGTATGCGACTCACTGATATTCCCTGCTGTACCCACAGTTTTCCTTTTCTAAAGCTGCCTCCCCTACTTAGACTAGCTGATTCTGAATTTCATTCCCCCAATGTGTCAGTACAGGCCAACTCTTCTAGAACATGGTTTTCTCTATAAAGTTCCTTAATAAGCCTTCTCCATCCTGGGTAGAATTGACCACTACTTTCTTTGTACCTCAGCCTAATTTAGCTCTTACACTCCTAACAGAGCATCAGTAATATATCATTATATTTGTTTACATGAGTGAAAGGGTAGAGCATTAGTCATCATTTTTAACCCCTGATCTCCAACCTTCACTTGCCTTCAGAAGACGGCAAGGGCTTCCCTGGTGGCGCAGTGGTTGAGAGTCCGCCTGCCGATGCAGGGGACTCGGAAGGAATATCTTTTAATTTGCTGAGCTGGGTGATATATGAAGGTGCAAACTGGGAAGCTGAGAAAGGCTTAAGTAGTACTATTTAAGGAAAGAGGTGGTGGAGGAAAATCCCAGAGTGGGAAGGAGGATGAAGTCAGACCCTGAGAGGCTAGAAGAGAAGGATTCTGGAGGAGGAGGGAAGGGAAAAAAAAAAAGTGTAAGAAGATTAGGGAAGATTCTTTGTGAGAAGAATGGGAAGAGGAAAAAGAAAGGGGATGACATTCTGTGCAAAATAATTTTGGGGTCCCCAAATTCTTGAGCCTGATATGTTTCAAAAGTCAAGTGATTTGTTTGTTTGTTTTGGTTCTTGTTTGATTTGGGGTTTTCTTTAAGTAATTTAAAAAGCCAGAACTTTGCATGTATAATATATTTTGTAAAATCCCCAGTAGGATCTGGGACAGCACACTGTGATCAAACGCATTCATATATCTTTCAGCAAAAAGTGGATATTCACACTAGTTTGGGTAAAGAAAGAGTGTAAGTAGCCTTTCAATAAGTTCACATTTGGTTTTGCCGCCAAATGGATTTCCTGCAAATTAATAAAAACTCTTTTGATTTTAAGAGTTTATTGGATTTCAGAATCATAACTAAACAATTGTGGCCCTGTGTAAGCCCTTGCTTTCACCTCCCTAGCAGATCCTTCTGGTCTTGACTAGGCTCACTTACGTGTCTGTGGTCAAATCCTGGGTCACTGACTGGTCTGGGATGGCCTGAGCTGGAATGACTGCTTGTCTCTGTTCTATGTGGTCTCCCAGCCTTCAGCCAACTAGATCAGGCTAGTTTACAGGGTGGCAGCAGGGTTCCGAGAGCGAGTGGAGGCACATAAAACCTTTTGGGAGCCAAGCTCAAAACAGGATCATTTCCAAGGCATTATTTTGTTAAATGAAATCACCAGCTTAGCCCAGATTCAAGAAATAGGAGAACAGACTTTCCCTTGATGCGAGGACCTACAAAATCAAATTGCTTAGCATGTAGAACAATTTGGACAATTTTGTAATCAAGCTACCATAATAATAAAATGCTGAGTCTGAACATAAAGTGGGAGTGGGTGGAAAACTGATGCTATCCAGATCCAGTCATTGGTTGCCTTACCAATACCAATTTCCCACCATTCTATTTTTTTTTTTTTTTTTTTTTCACATGGCATGTGGGATCTTCCCGAAGCAGGGCACGAACCCGAGTCCCCTGCATTGGCAGGCAGACTCTCAACCACTGCGCCACCAGGGAAGCCCCCACCCATTCTATTTTGTAACACTACTTGAATCTCCCTCTAAGTAACCATCTTTCGCTTTTGTGTAGTAGAACTGTGGTTTGGGGGATATTGACTTCTCTACCCTCTGCTCAAGGGTACAAACTAATAAGCCTAATCACATTCCTCAGGCTACAGCAATTGGTCAAGAAAAAGGAAGGAACCCGTCTCAAGCCCAAAACACCGGGATTCCCCTAGACACACTTGACGCAGAAATATTCCAATCAAGGTAAAGTGCATAATTTTAATCAGTGGTTGAGAATGGAGGAAGTACATAGTCCCTGCTTCTGTGTAGAACCACAAGGTAAGTTAGCCTGAGGATAAACTGACATACAGGAGAAGGCAAGAGGCTAAAGAATCACAAAGAAACAGAATGAAAGTTAAGGTTAGACTGTGCTGAATTTTCTCTTACCTTTGAGCATCCAAATATGATATATTTTCATACATTTTCTATCTCATTAGACTCCTTAAAGTAGATACCCAGGTTTAATTTATTTCCAACTCCCCAGTTTGAGCATAGTGTCTATCTCATCATAAGTCTAAAATAAGTGTTTGGTCAAGGACCCTATATAAGCTGAAGCCTGCTGTAACATAGTTCTCCAGTATGAATAAAATAGAAGCAATATCTATAAATAAGAAAACAAAATGCAGTGAGTAGACCCCCAACTCATAGGGCTCAGTTCATATTTGTAAATGAATGTGTAAATCAATTGATAAGTGAAGAATTTAAAACTGAAATCTGTCATTTCATATAATTCTCCTATTTTGCTACAGTGATAGCTAAAGCAAACAGGTACAAATAAATGCCTTTGGTTTAAAAAAAAACCAAACAAATACCTCAACACAAAAAAATAAAAGTCCCTAATCAAAAGGAAAGAAATATTCCAGAAGAAACAATCCAATCCAATCATTTTTTTTTTTATGGAGAGTGGGTTTCAAATAAGAAGAAGAAAAGGAAAATAAGCAACAGAAGAACTGAAGAATAAGTTCATAGTGAAATGTCAGGAGCATGGCACTTCTACAAACAGCATCCTTATTTTGCAAAATGTATAAGCAAGCTAAGCCTGATTCCCTAGTCCTTATTAACATTTTGATTTTAGTGCTCCTAGAAAAAGGGAATTTGGTTATCTGGCAATGGCTGTTGCAAAAATTAACTAAAATGGATGCTTTTCTAAAATGAGAACCAAATAGCAATGTGGAATGTTAGTTCTGTGAGATGGAACCAGAGCTCTTGCATGGTAAGAATTACATATTTCTTTGATCTTAATGGGAATTAGAACATAATGTATGTCTCAGCCTGCAAGATAAAGCCCACCCTTTTAAAAATCAAGACAAAGTAACTTTAAGTAGCAATAGAAATGAAGGCTAAATATTGGGGGAATAAACACTGTAATGAACTGTAAAATGTGTAATAAAAGAGTCTGTCAGTGTGCAGAATCAATGCCACTGTCACATCTGCTAAGCTATGACATGCATCTATCAAAAATGCTTTAGAAATAATTAAGTGGATCATTACTGTATTACTCTATCTCCCCCTCACTGTGCGGGCAGACTAAGTACCTTACTACCAAATTCTCTTAACCCATTGGAGTCCTCATTTCTATTTTTATGCACTTATTACAGTCTTATATATTCCTTATAGTCATGTCAGATGAGAATATGGCATGTCTTTCTTCAAGATTTATGATTAGGATGATATTGATAAAAATAGTTGATATCTTAGAATAATACCAAGTAAAATGAAATTCAACATTTCAAATACAAGGCAACTTAATTTATCCACCCTTTACCTAGCAATAGTTGGTAATTATATTTTATTATGTTGCAGTCTGTACATCACATTTATTGCTTCACACATTTAGTGAAATTTATTGAGCACACACTCTGGTCAGGCACTATGCTAGATGCTGGGAATTCAGAGACGGAGGGACATATGACTAACATCTCTACTTGCAAGTGTTTCCCAATGTAATACAGGCTAGCCTGTAGAAGGAACATTTCCCAATCTTTTCCTTCTTCCTAAAAATGCCGAGAAGTCCCAGTGGTTTAGTCTGCAAGCAGTTGTTCCTGTGTATTAAACATCTTGCAACCCATTTACCTACTTACGAGATGCTTTAAACGTCTCCCAACTTAACCATTTGTTCAACTGAATCACTTTAGACACCTGGCATTCTACTGAGTAGAATGTGCTGATGATACTTCATAAACTGGGAAATTTTTTTTCACTGCCTTCTCTCAACAACAGTGAAGATCCAAGTTCTCCTGAGGGAAAGATAGGAAGAAACTGCCTTAAAATTATCAGAAAAATCAAGCATTCATTTGATTCTCAAGCTAAACCAAAAGGGAAATAGTTGGTATGTTTTGTCCTAGAAAGTATAATGAAGTAAAAGACTCCAAAGTATTCCCCTTCCATCTAGCTATGAATTGATAGTAAAAAAAAAAAAAAACACCGTTAAGGGCCTTTTATCCTCATAAATATTTTAAATTTCGTGACCAGCTGTGCTTGCTATTTCTCTTTTAATTGAGCTGTGAGAATCCAATCACTGGAGTGGGTTAGCAGTTCTGACAATCTCATGGGATTTTCCTGCTATCTCTGCTACCCTAAAGAAGCTGACTTTCGATAGTTTGATTATTGGAAGGAGGGAGAAGTTGATTTCAAATTAATGCATATTTTCAGATGTTTGTGTAAATGTGGCTAATATTATTTTTAAAAGAATCTTATTTTTAGGAGATAAAATGATTTATATTTCAAAACCCATGATCCAGAACTGTGTGGGTGTCATAGTCATGTATCTCAGACCTTGAATCTGTTCTCTCTCTCTTTGAATATGAATCTGTTTGTACCACGCTCTCTTCAGTAACTTAGATGTTGAGGCACTTCAGTCTTGCCTCAGTGCTCCCATAATCCTCTGCACATATCTCTGCAATCATATTTACCACACTGTTTGTCAGTTTCAGTTCCCATCTTCGCCACCAAAAGGCAACTCCTGTAGAGGAGGGAATATTGTTATTTATCTCAATATCTCCAGTGCCTAGCAGAGTGTGGAACCAAAAAGTCAAAGCATATTGGATAAGAAAGGAAGGAAGAGGGTGTGGGGACAGAGAGAAGGAGGGAATGAAAGTAAGGAAATATGGAAGAGAGGAACGTGACAATCAACAAGTGGAAAAGTATTTTAATAATGTGGTAGGAGGTGGTTAGAAACTCTCCATTGTAGCATCTACTTGGCAAAAACATCATGTTTGTTAAAAGCTAAATGTGGAAGATTTGTCAAAGAGAAAGAAACACTCAGGGGTAGCAAATGACTTCAAATATGCAACAGGATGGGGCTAACTTTAGTAAACTCTTTAAAAGCACAGGGACCCAAAATAACTATTTACTATGAAGTCTCAAAAATACCACAAAAATAACAATATGAACTTGGGCTATAACAACTTGACCTCAACATTTATACTTCATGTGGCTGTTTAAGACAAATAGTCACAAGTTTTTTGGTTTGACCGAGAGGTGGGATCTATTTCCTCTCTCCTTGGATCTCAGTGGGACTGTTTCTCATTACTGACTGCTAGAATGCCGAAGGAGTGACTTCGAGTGACTTTCTAAGCAAGGCCGAAAATGGCTATGCAGCTTCCATCTTGTTTACTGGAACACTCGCAGTCCTGAGCCTCCATGTTGGTGGTCTGACTACTCTGAGACCAATGTACGGAAAGGCTGTGTGGAAGTGGTCAGTGGACATCCCAGCTGACTTCCCAGCAAACAACTTCCATCAACTGTCTTCCCTGTGAATGAGCTATCTGGGACAATCTGCCTCATTGAGCCTTCATATAAATGCAGCCCAGCCATTAATTGACTGTAACTGCTTGAGATGCCCAGGAAGAAATGGCCAGCTGAGCTCTTCCTGAATTTTTGACCAGAAAATTGTGAACAAAGTAAAATAGTTGTTTTTATTTACTAATGTTTTAGAGTAACTTGTTACACAGCAAAATTAGCCAAAATCCTTCTGTTTATGGAACCTCTAATCAAGACCTACTTAAAGCAGTTGGGAGGTCGGGTCCAGCCTGTTTAATAACATTTTTCTGATACAAAAAACAAGTTTAAAAAAACTTTCCCTTGGGCTTCCCTGGTGGCGCAGTGGTTGGAAGTCCGCCTGCGGATGCAGGGGACACGGGTTCGTGCCCCGGTCCGGGAGGATCCTGCATCCCGCATGCCGCGGAGCGGCTGGGCCCGTGAGCCATGGCCGCTGAGCCTGCACGTCGCAACGCGAGAGGCCACAACAGTGAGAGGCCCGCGTACCGCAAAAAAAAAAAAAAATGTAAAAGGACTTTCTCTTAAATTTTTTGAAGAAATTGAATCTAAATGGTTTTAATTAGTGAAGGAAAATAGCTGAATACAGGAGAATATTAGTCACATACACATCATTTTTTAAAATTTGAAATAGTTGAGTATTTGGCAGAGTTTATTGATTTAGAAAGCAAACTTGGATAAACTTTTGGTTAGCCCCACTAAAGTACACATCTCATCTTTAAACATTTGTAAGCCTTGTACTAACAGTTATAGCTGAGGTATGTGTGATGGATACATAAGGGGGAAAAGACAGGAAAAACCCACTGAACAAAAAGCTAGGTAATATTTTAGACAAAACTGAATAAAAATGCTATTTCTTCTGTAAGCAGAGTATATAAGTAACACAAAACAGGGATTCCTGAAGATATTCATTAAGACATAATTTAGGGTTAAATATATATATATATATATTTTTTTTTTTTTTTTTTTTTTTTAACGCGCAGGCTCAGTGGCCATGGCTCACGGGCTTAGTTTCTCCGCAGCATGCGGGATCCTCCTGGACCGGGGCACGAACCCGTGTCCCCTGCATCGGCAGGCAGACTCTCAACCACTGCACCACCAGGGTTAAATATTTTAAAAGAGATCACATATGGTTGGAAAGAAAGAAAAAGTTAAGTTTCAAAAGGGGAACCTAATGAACCCCACAAAGTCTTCAAATTGTCTTAAGAAAAGCTGAGGTTTTTCCTTTTTTATTATATAGCAGTTTCATGTGAAGTTTGTGGTAATTACTAGATACTGAAAAAACCTCCTGTTGGCAATCCTGGATCTTAAATGTCTTTTGAAGTAGCTCACAATATGGCAAATTCTAGAAATGAATGTAGCGTGGATCTTTCCTCCTGGCAAGAACATTCATTCTGAGAATGAAAGTTAAGGGCATTTAGCTTATGTGAATTGGCAGAAAGTTAATGTTCTCTGAGGAAATTTTAGTATATTGGCAGTAATTATAATTGTCATAGCTCAGATTTTATTCACATCATGTGGTAAGAAATGACATTGCAAAGATATTTGAAGCACTCCCAGGTTTTCAACTTACTTCAGTCTTTCTTGCTATCTGTTTCTCACATTTCTTTGGGCCTTCCTCTAACCTCTTTTCAGTTTTGTTCCTGATTTTTTTGAAAATATTTTATTTTTGTTGAGAAATATTTGCAAAAAACTAAATGTAAATAGTGATAAATGTGACGTTCACTTGATCCCCTTGTCCTAGTCCATAGGGACAACTGCTTTCAACTTATTTAGCTTGTTTTCTAGATATTTATCTTCATAATTTCAAAATATATGCATATACTTCTTTATCAACAAAAATGTTCTATTATGGTATTTGAGGATTTAACTCAAAATTCCTCTTCTCCTGTCTTACCCTTCACATCATCTCAGCATATTTCAATTTTTAATTAAAAGAATATCCAATGTTTTCACTATTGTGACTACATAAATATTGTTCATGCTGAACCAGGTAGAATGCTATGATGCTTTTGATTTCTTACACAATTTATTTCCGCTGTAGTTACTAAAGCCCTAAAACTTTGCTTATTTGTTGTCTTTCATTTCTTTGAAGATCTAAGTCTCCTACACTCTCCCATAACTCTTTAAAATGCCTCTCAGTACAATTTTCTTGACAGTCAAACATGTCAGATGAGTTATTAATTTCAGATATTTTTCCTAGAAACAGCTTTCATGCTTTGACCTGAGCAGTTTGCTCTCTAAGCCAGATAAACATGTTTTTGTTTTTGTTTTTTCCTGGAATTGTTGTTTACTTTCATCTTGGAAATTGCCTTTGCTTCTACTCTTTGCTGATTCTTCCCCCACCCCTACCCCCCAAACCTCTTGTATATTAGTTTAGATTCAGCTATAAGTTAAAAAAAAAAAAGCTAACAAAAACTAAAATAAAAAAACACTCCTCAAAATTTGCTTAGATAATAGAAATTTATTTCTTTTCATGTAAAAAGAATCTAGTAGTAGATAGTCTGGGCTGGTGTCATGGCTTCACAAATATCAAGTACCCAGGGTTCTATTTTGCCCCTCTACTATATTTACCAGGCTGCCTCATGGTCCAGAAGAGTTGCTCAGTCTCCAGCCATTATGTCTTTATTACAACCAGTATCAAGAAGGAAGGGTGAAAAAGGTACATTTTCTCCTTTAAAAAAGTTTTTCCTAGATTTTCTTGGCCCAAACGTAGTTCCTTAGCTATATTAACTTGCAAGGAAATAATTCTTTTGGGAAATAAATTCTTTTATCTGAGCTGCAATATTCCTATCTAAATTTTGGAATTCTCTTATCAAGTACCAAGTGTATAATGGATATTGGAAGGATATTACCACATCTGCCATAATCTGCCTCATTGTGTGTGTGGCGGGGAACCAGGAATGGGCTGGGGAAGAAGTCACACTCTGAGGCAGCTTGGATGACATCCTTGACCAACCCCAGAGGAAGCTCAGAAGCTAAAATAGCTCATCAGAGATGTCCCTTTGGGGTCAGAATAGTTGGACCCTTACATCCCTGCCTCTGTCAATCATTAGATGAGAGTTACTCTAGGAAGCATATAATCTTGGGTGAAGGAACTTTTTTGAGCTAAAGCAATCTCTGAAGAGGCTTACAGCTGTCTTTCACAGCCCTACCTGCCTACTTTTTTATCCTATCAGTATAGAAAGGACTTCTCTGAATGGGAATCTGGAGGACTCAGCCTTACTGTTATCACCAACCATGTGAGACTAGTTTCTTCAAAACATTTTAAAAAGTCTCCTTAGCTAAGGTATAAACAGATGAGAATGTTTGAGTAAATGCAAAGTAATACTACTGAGGCCTGTCGCTGAGTATCCTTAAGCTGTCTGAGTATTGCAAAAAACGTAAGACAAGATCTTAATTGCTATCTTGTGAGTGAGTATATTCAAGAATCCACACTTCCAACATCCTTATTTAGAACCTACACCCTGTTCTGAAAATTGGAGCTTCCTCTATGGGAACCAGGACACAGATTTAATTCTAATTTTGGTATCTTCCTAACAAAAGGCCCATCCATGTTCCCATCCTAGGCAAATCCTTTCTTGATCTGCTGCTTATTCAGTACCTCTGTGACTCCTTTGTATCCCTGCATATACACAGCCATGCACGATGGTTTATATGAAGTGTCTCTGCCGTGTGCTCTCAAGAAGCCGGCCCATATATCCAAGCCCTCACATCATCTGAAAACATTTCCATGGCCATAATCCCAGTGTCATTATCCTCTTGTCCAGGTTTCACTAACTCTGTGTCTCCTTTCTATTTGTCACACTTTTTTATGTGTTGCTGCCCAGATTCTCCTATGATTTCTATTTCCTTAAAAATTATAGAAAATATCGATTGAAGACAATTTAAAATATTTATAATTCCCAACTCTTTCACTTTCTAAGTTGGTCGGGTCCTAAGGAAGATACTCTTGAATGTTCGGTGGATTGGTAGCTGATGGTATAAATAAAGGTGGTGAATGAAGAATAAAAATGAGAAATTATACTCCAATAAAGATCTATTAAAAATTTTTTAAATGTGCCTTTTCTGGCCACTTCCTTGTATATATATATATAT
>NW_020172677.1:232622-360806 GCF_003031525.2 Neophocaena asiaeorientalis asiaeorientalis
TATATATATATAATTTTTCCTCCAGAAGAATCATTCTAATGGATTTTTCCAGTTTTGCAAATATAAGGGACCCATATTCCTAGGGGAATGATATTACAGGATGTTTGTGAACTTGAGAAAGGATGTTCCTCTGAATAACAGCCCTGGATATGGTTGTGGTTGCTAGGGAAGAGGTAAATAAACATGCATAGGGACCCTTTCTTTCAAAGTTCAAGCACTGCTCTGAGGGAGAGATATGGTCTTACTAATGTTTTATGGCTGGGAAGGAAATCAAGGCCCTAGAAAAAAATTCAGGAGTGGAGGAGAAGTCTGGATTGGTAACCCAGTTTCAATACCTAGACTTAGGTGGTGATGGCAAGGGCTGTGTTCAGTTTGATGTTCTAGTGGTTGAATTGTCATCTTGGGACCCAGATCATGGGCACTACTATGACTTGTTCAAAACTGGGAGGAGTTAGGAACTCACTGAAGCATAGGACTCTGCAGGACCAGTGTTAATTTCATCATTATAGAGGCAGAAGCAATATAGGGAGAAAGCTGGACTCCACTGGCGAACTAATCTGACTTTTACATTTTCTATGCTTAGTGTTTGAAAGCAGAATGGACTCTTTTGCAATCATTAAAGAAAAAGTGTTCTTAAATAATTTAGGGAAAGAACGTAGCCTCAAAAAGATTCTTAGCTTCCTGTTTGTTTGACTTTGTGGAGACTGGATTAATTAATTGAAAAATAAAATTAAGTTGACTATTATGGACTGAATGTTTGTGTGTCCCCAACATTCATATGTTGTAGCCCTGACTTCCAGTGTGACTATATTTGGAGATGGAGCTTTTTGGAGGTAATGAAGGTTAAATGAGGTCATGACGGTTGGGTCCTCATCTAATAGGATCAGTGTACTTACAAGAAGAGACACCAGAGGGATCTCTTTCTCTCTGTCCACCATGTGAGAACATAGGGAAAAAGTGGCCATCTGCAAGTCAGAAAGGAGCTCTCACCAAGAAGCAAATTGACTAGAATCTTGATCTTGGCCTTCTAGTCTTCAGAATTGTGTGAAAATCAATTTCTGTTGCTTAAGCCACCTAGTCAATGATACTTTGTTATGGCAGCTGAGCTGACTAGTACCGTGACACATTTGTACTCCAGGCTGATGAAAGAGGTCATAATAGTCTCATCAAAATAATGAGAAGAACTTTTTTTCCCCTTGGTAAGAGGTATAGGGTCAAGTTTAATGGGAACAAATACAATACAATATAATATACAATATACAATACAATACAATGTACAATAACACAAGCATAAAACCAGGAATATTTATATTGTTCACAGACACTCACATGGAAGCCAAACAGAAATAAGAATTTAAAGAAAAATTCCGAGTGCTGGTGACCTTGTTACTCAAGGTCAGCTTAATATTGGATACAGTTGGCCATCTGTTACCTTAAGCTAACGATTATGACATTTTAAAAGGCCAACCAGAAAAAGGTAGATTTTCCTTGTGGTCTGAAAATTGCCCGTACAAAGTTCTGGAGTTATTTTTAAGAACCCACATGTCTCTGAGATAACATTCATGCATGACAATTTTTGTAAATGTCTTCTTTTTCCTTATTCTTAAAGGAATGGAAAGTAGAATGAAAATCTATTGAAGTCAATGGTTTGTAATTAAATTCTGGGATGATTAAATAACTAAAGCACATTACCTATGAGCATTTAAGATGATATAATACTTCTGCTGTGGGAAATCACAAATAAAATTCCATTACATTACAATGTTTCTTTTTTCTTTATAAACTAAGGTGGACTCTGTCTTTATTTGCTAGTTGAAAAAGGCACTGTTGGTGATGAGGTAGCTATACAGAGTGATGAGAAAAATGACCCTACCAGGATCAATGCAGTGGTTCACTGTTGCCTGACCAATATTACTTTCTACGTGACAGACTGAAAGAATAGAAACATCATGAAAAGATTTACTGAGCTTAGAACACAGGCAATTTATTATTAATTTTCAGTTAGCATTGAAAGAAGACCATTTCGATTCATGCTTGATTTCTTGGTCATTTGGAAATGTTAAGCATTGGAATGTATCTTTTGAGGAAGAGTTTAAAAATTAGTATTTTTTAAGAAAAAGAAAGCATTAATTTATTCCTCTGGATAAGTGGTAACCTGCTTAGTTCTCTCTCCTGTGGCAAGATCAAGGTCTTGAGTCAGCTAGGTATGGGTTTGATTCTGGTCTCACCATAGCTGTATGGCCTCGAGTATGCATGTTTTCCTTATCTGAAAAGTATGGTAGGATGATAGTGAAGATTAAATGAGCATATACATGGAAAAGTTTAATACAGGCCCTGGCCCACAGCAGCCGTTCACTAAATCATAGCTACTGCTGTTGTGAAGATCCTGCTGATGCTGCTGATGGGGATAGGCAGGCTAGGCAAGAGCAGAAAGAGCATTCGTCCTGTATTTGTCATATTCCCTCAACATTGTTTCTGCAAATATTCGTGAAGCCATGGGTCTGACTCTGAGTTAGACACCTGGTGTAAAAATTATAAACAAAATAGATATGACTCCTGCGTTCGTTGTGCTTGTGGAGGAGTCATGAGGCAAATAATAAACTGAAAATCATAAACATAAATATAGAAATGCAAATAAGTATAAGCTTTATAAAGAAAAATTCACAGTACTATGGGAGAATATAAAAGGGGAATGAAAACAGAGGGGTGTGAAGAAGGGCCTCTTTGAAGAAACATTGCTGAGACCTGAAGAAATAGAATGTGATAACAGGCAAATAGTTTAGTGAAGTGCACTCCAGGCAGAGGGAAGAAACGTGTGCCCCTGAAGAACTGCAGGAAGACTACTGGGGCTGAAATTAGTTGAGGGTTGGGGAGAAGTGGTACTATACGAAGAGGGAGAAGTAGACAGGGTCTAGACTGGACTTATTAAAGACTAAAGTCATTTTGAATAGAAGAGTGACATGATCTATTTTACATGTTTTAAAAAGCACTTGGTTAGCTTTGTGAATAATGGAGAAGAAAGATACAGGAGCAGAACAGAATGATGACCAGTTAAAAGCTACGGTAGTATTCCAGGGAGAGTATAATAACAGCTTAAGGAAGCATCATGGCAGAGGAGAAAGAGATGAACGAATATTTTATATATAAATTGCCTGGCGTATTATTATATTATTACAATCATAATTATTGTAAATATGAAATGCAGCTGAAGATGTATCTATACATCTTCGTATATGTGTATATATACATCTTCAGCTGCATTTCATATTTACAGTGATTATGATGATAATAATAATATAATATGCCAAGCAATTTATTAAGCCCTTTCAAATGCATTATACCATTTAATGCTTAGAACCTCTTTAAAAAGCAGATACTACTTTCTTAATCCTTTTTTAAAATAAAAGTCAGAAAAGTTAAAATAACTTGCTCAAGGTCAAACAGGTAGAAAGTAGTATTGCCGGGATCTGACTTTATATCTGTCTTGACTATAAAACCAATATCCTTAAGCATTATTCTATTCTGTGCTTACCATCTGATCTAGATAATATGTCTACATGCTATCCCTCTGCACTGGTACCAGGGATTCCTTTAAACTTCCAAACCCTCAGACTTTGGAGTGACCATGGGGACAGAGCTGTGCCAGGAGTATCTCTGTATGAGACAGCTGCAGTCAACTTTAAATCTACCCCAATATCAGTATCACTAGCAGCTCTAGGAGCTCTCCTCCAGAGGGCTCTACTGTTTCAGAAAAGTGGTCTTTAGAGAAAGTAAGAGGAATTATTGAAGCTTTACCTGCGCACATTAGGAAAAGTGGAATGGTAATTGCTATATATTGTATGGTGCTGCAGATAATCAAGCAGAGGAATTAGAATAAGTGTTTTGAAAGGACTGTGGAAGGTCACCAAACCAGAAGTGTTTTAATCAGAGGAGCAGGGTCTCAAATTTGAATGACATCAGGTGGAGAATAAAGATTCAGGTAGATAACTAAGAGGATATGCTTTGGTGGGGGGAAAGGAGAGGAGAATAGACTGATGAATAAAGTATAAAGACCTTGACATAGCTGCAGAGAAGAAACATGGAAAAACATGTCAGATGTTAGAGAGTGGAAAGTACAACAGTAATTGATACCACTACTGAAAGGTTGCTATATGCTGTATGCAATTGTGTCATCTTGTTTAATTCACTCTCACAATAACATTTATTTACCAAGGATCAAAGATAACAAGAAAATTGCCTTGCATTACCTGGTTAATAAGTGGTAGAGTCAGGAATTATGTCTGTCTACCTTCAGTGTTGAACTCAAATACTATATTCTCCTGACACAAAGAGGAGAAGAGGGGAGTGGATTTTGAATGAATCCTCTCTGTGATTCTTCTCTCTAATCCTAAAGGGGAGGGAAGCCCATAAAAGAGAGAACAGAAGAACAGAGGAAAATACGATACCTGAATAGGCTTTAGGATGACCTCTCTTTAGAAGACAGCCACTCTGGCTGAGAGATTAAAGTGAAGGCTGCAAAGCTTGACAAACTGTACAGGCAAATCCTAAAAGGCTGTATCTCTAGTGACAGAATGAGGTTTTTCAGGAGTTACTGCAGATAACAGACAAACAATAGTACATTTGAATCACATGGGGAATAAGAAGAGTGATGAGATTTCTGTTCTGATTGTCTCCTTCTTTAGTTTGACACATTGTGTGGGGTTGGGAGGGGATTTACATTAAAGCTTAGAAATATTAAAATGTGTGAGATGCCAGCAGTCAGAATTTAACTGGTTGACATTTGGTCAAGGGAGCCTATTTCTAGTAAAAGAATACATTAACAGAGAGATAAGCAACTTCTAGATCAAAGGCCAATGCTGTTTGTTTGTTTTTTTTAATCTTTATTGGAGTATAATTGCTTTACAATGGTGTGTTAGTTTCTGCTTAAATAGTAGGGGACTTAAACACCCAACTTTCACCAATGGCCAATGCTGTTTAAGGAGGAAGACAGTGAGCTCCTGAGGTCTGTGACTTGCAATTGTCACATGGCTAGTTGCTGGTTATAATGAGAGCTGCCATTCATCAAGCACTTCCTATACTAGGCACTGCTCTTAGAACTCCCCATGCTTTAATAAGGGATAATTCAATACTCATAAAACCCCATATAATACTAGGTGCTATAATTATAATAATTCACATTTTTTAGATAAAACAGAAGCAGAGACAGAAAGTTAAGAAATTTGTCTAAAGCTGTACCGCTAGTAGGTATATTACAGGTGTGATTTGAGCCTAGGAGATTTAACTCTATAGTCTGTACTATGCTGTCTCTCTTTTCTGTAAATCCTGTGTCCTCTTTTCTATTTTTCTGAGTGGCTCTTTGGGTTTTGGGCATATACATCTCACGTGCTCTAACACTCTAGCATTCCTAAAGTCGGTAATGCAGATGAGATCTTTCTTGAGACCCTCCTCACTTTGCCTATATTAAAAATAATAAAATGTCATTTTTAAGCAGCACTGAAAATTAATTGACTCCAAAAAAAACTTCTTCACTATGAAGCACTCTATAAAAAGTGTTGTTCTTTTATATACGTAAAGATGGAACCCTAGGTAGAAACTTAGGAATTGAAGAACTTACTGCAGAGCTTAACACACAAAAACACATATTAAATGTTGTTTGAAGAGAGTGGGTGAGAATTGCCATACTTAAATATGTCTAATTTCATAAAGGTTTTTAACTTTTCCTTTTTAAAAAGGTAGGCTTAACTTTCCCTCTCTAAGTGGGTATGCTGGGGGTTGGCTTGGTTGGAAGTGTTTTAGTGGATCAAGACTTTAAAGAGAGTGTCTTCCCTTAAAGCTGTTGCCAGTGATGACATGAGAAGGTGAGGCACAGCCAAAGGTTAAGAGTGAGATTCATGCCACTAAGCCAGAGAAGGAAGGCCACCTGGGCCACCAGCCGAGAGACCAAAAACTAATATGGAAAGCTAAAGTCTAGTGTTAAATGATTAGCAAGAAACAGCAGTCAAGGTAAGCAGAAATTACCTAGGCCACTCAGGGTTATCACCAATTCTTCTATGTGGCATCTGCTGCTCAGAGTTGCTTGGGAGGGCTAACTCTGTATAAAGGGCAGCGATGGGTCAAGTTGAATGTCTCAGATAACAGAGACATTTTGAAAATATATACCAATGGAAGGAGAACACAGAGTAGTATGACAACACACTCTCCTTTAGTCAACTGTGGTAGTTTTTCCTTCAAAAATTCACTTTTCTCATTGTACGTTTTATTGATTTCTCTTCTCTCATTACAGTCACTCTCAATAATGTTATCTTAGTTTTCCTCCCCTATAGCACAAAAGGCAGAAATGAAATTTCTGTCTTTCTGCTCTCAGACATCCCCACAGAACACTGCAGAACCAAGTGGGAGACATGAGCTTTTCTGATTTCAGCCAAAAATATATTAAATCAAGTGGGAGTCAAAAGAGGGCTGTGGCACATATATACAATGGAATATTACTCAGCCATAAAAAGAAATGAAATTGAGCTATTTGTAATGAGGTGGATAGACCTAGAGTCTGTCATACAGAGTGAAGTCAGTCAGAAAGAGAAAGACAAATACTGTATGCTAACACATATACATGGAATTTAAGAAAAAAAAATATCATGAAGAACCTAGGGGTAAGACAGGAATAAAGACGCATACCTACTAGAGAATGGACTTGAGGATATGGGGAGGGGGAAGGGTAAGCTGTGACAAAGCGAGAGAGAGGCATGGACATATATACACTACCAAATGTGAGGTAGATAGCTAGTGGGAAGCAGCCACATAGCACAGGGAGATCAGCTCGGTGCTTTGTGACCGCCTGGAGGGGTGGGATAGGGAGGGTGGGAGGGAGGGAGACGCAAGAGGGAAGAGATATGGGAACATATGTATGTGTATAACTGATACACTTTGTTATAAAGCAGAAACTAACACACCATTGTAAAGCAATTATACTCCAATAAAGATGTAAAAAAAGAGGGTTGTCACTGTATTGGTTAAGAGCGAAGGTTTTGGTGTGAGACAACCTGGGCTCCAAGTACACTCTACTGCTTACTCACTATATTCTCTAGTGCTCAGACTGCATGGCCCTGGGCAAGGTTATCTGCTTTATAAAATATTATAATCATTCCAACTTCATAAAATTGGATAGTTGAGTTAGAGGATGCAAATGAGGTTTAAGCCTAGTAGGTACCTTCTAGATGGTGGCTATTATTTTTATTGATATTGTTGTTATCATTTAAAATGGTCAACAATTTCAGGGCTTACATGGTCGGGGAGAAAGCTTATTTAAAGCACCTCAGCTCCCTCCTGGCACACAACTATATTTCAAGCACAGAAAATGACTATCTCACCTTGACAGGGACCGTTTTCTAATTTAAAGTATTTGATGACTTACTGCAGTAAAACCGAGGGAAAAAAACATAGTACATAAATGCTCAATTTAGGTTAATAATATTTCATCCTCTTGCTTTGGAACGCAAGGACCGGGACTGGTTCCTCCAGCCTCTATTAAGGGGCGCCTGGTTGATTTGAAATATGCATTCTGGTTTGACAGTGGAAAATATAAGACTCATCTATCTCAATGAGCTTAGAGAAATATATTGATAAGCTTCAAGGTTAGAATGGGGCAGTGGGGATAAAAAGAAGAATGCTTTTATAAAGAATAGTTAAATCTTAAAATTATTATGAAAATAGAACAAAGGCATTTATTAATATAAATCTGAAACATTTCAAATAGGTGATTCAACCAAATTTCCCATTCACTCATTCATTTTTTCATTCAGCAGATATTTATTCAGTGCTCACTATGTCCTAGATGCTTGAAATTTATATTATCTTTATCTCCATGGGATTGGCCTGAACAATAACAACAAAAGGCTAATGAAATAAAATAGAATTTTACAACAGTCTTGGGTTATACTCCTTTCGAGATTTTTTTATTTAGCAAGATTACTTCTTCTCACTTTGCACCCCAATCCCCATCTCCTTGCCCCATCCAACCTCTGGCTAAGGCAATGGAAGGAGATTGGAGGGCAGGAGTAGAGAGGCCAAGGAATTTCTGTTCCCATCCTGCTTGCCTCTCTTCATGTCCCTTCCTTTTCTCACTTGGCTCCAGTAACACTATTTGCTCCTTCAGGCTTAGCACTGGTAATGCCTTTCACTTTTTGGTAGTATGTGAGTACTTCTACACCCTGTGATTGTTCCCTTATCTCTGTCCACTCCTTTGTAGATAGCCCTTTTATTACATTTTCTTTAAAATACCATCTGCATGAGCCTTCTCCTTCCTGCCTGGACTTTGAATGATAAATAACTGCACCTATATGACTGAGTTAAGAACTTGTTTGTTATCAACAATAAACAAAAAAATTACCTAAAACAGTTTTAATATTTCCAAATTGATACCTTTACCCCCGAGTATCATGAAGTGATACTACTTTACTATTGCTGTAATTCAAGTTTATATACACATATCTAGGAATGTATATACAGGTCATTGACCATCAATGACCTTCAGACAACAATTTGCCTGCTAGCTTTTATTGTCCTGAGATTTTTAATTAACACACACATTGTTTTATGTAGGTAAGCCCTACATTCCCAAATGTGTCTGGACAGGTACATCAAGACTTTTCCACAAGAGACTGAGATATTCCTTCTCTGCTTCACAATTTCTCTTGATTGTAGAGAATAGTGACAAGAAGCTAGAAAGAAAACACTATGTTTTACAGTTTAGCAGGAAATTCAAAAGGAACAGATAGGCCATCTGCTGCTCCTCTCCCATATGGGTGACAATAGTGCATTGGAAGAATAAGTACTAAATAGCTAAATGAAAAGCTCAAACTGTGATTGCTGAAGAGTTTAATTTTAGGGCAAACCGAGATGCTTTCCCAATCTACAAGAGGTAGAAACAGAGAGAAACTCAAAATGTCTCACCTGTAAACAGTGGTCCTTAAAAACCTTGTGTGTTTCAGGGGGAACATCAGTAAAGTTATTTAGTGAAAATGCTAAGAAAGATTCTAGTTGAGAATGAAAAAGTTTATTTATACATATCTTACTCTGAAAACCAAAGTAAAAATATAATTTTGATTAATTCTTTAGTTATATTCATTAAGAGCAGGTTATCAAAGTATTTATTAGAATTAATAAATGGTCAACACTCTTTTCCCTCCTTCCTTAAAGAAGATATTTTGGATTCAGGTGAGAATCATCATTCCCCCCTTAACTTTACTCTGACCTTCAATATTGCACTTGATCTGATAAAGCATATTAACTGGAACAGTGAAAACAAAATGAGGCTCTTTAGAATTACATGAGTGACCTTAGGAAGTTAAAAAAATGCCCAGTATTCTGCCCATGATTCTTCTGAGAGAGGGTTTTCCCTCTAAATACATACCAATATATACAACATATAGAAGAGCACAATATAGGCAACCAAGGGCTCAAAGATAGAACAGAAAGGAAAAAAAATACTAGTAAGTTTGTGGATCAGGCCTAAGACACAATCTCAGATAAAATTAGAATCAACATCTTATTATTAAATAAATGACTTCACTAGAAGTCTAAAGAAAATTTGCTTCCAATATAAAGGTTAATATAAAATTAAGATTAGGCAATAGAGTTACCCACGTACTATGAATAAAAACAAATCCCTTTTGATGACCACATAGGATATTTACCCCAATTTATTCCTCAATTCATAGATGGTAATGTTTTATATATTAGGTAAAAGTAATTCTATTTATTTTTCAATATAGTAATAGTTAGCTAAAAGTTTAAAAGACCCACTAGTAGTTTGTTATATCAGAAGTATGAAATTTATCCTTAGTGGTAGACTCAAATCCTTACTCTTTATCTTAGTTAATACATTGAGCATAGCTCTATCCAGACAGGTATAAAGTCTACCCCATCTTCAAAAAGGTAGAAACACTTCTTATACTCAAATTATAAACCTATTAATCTACTCACCTTCACTGTAAAATTTAATGCCAACTCCCAATACAACCTATGTTTGATTCTAACAAAAACAAATGAGCTGGTTTTATATATTATCCCATTAAAAAAAACAGACACTAGAACATGAGGCCTGTTAGGGTTAAGAAATTTTCTCAATGTCTTAACAGATTTCAAGATTTAATTTTCATTGTAATATTCCATGGGGACTAATTTCTTAGACTATAAGCTTCATACAGGCAGAAATGTATTTGGTTTAGTGATATATGCACAGTACCTACAACTGTGCCTGTAGTATAGAAAGCAGTTGTTAATTGTTCATGTTAAAGTCACAGCTACCATGGAATAACCTCTGTTTCATTTTCACCAAGAAAATAGTATAGGATAACAAAATTTTTTTGCAGTATTTAACAACTTTTTCCAGTTCTTTGATTTCACAGAATAATAGAATTTTATACCTTGGGGAAAACTTCAGGGTTATATGCTCATTTCCTTCATAACTGCATGTCTGTTCCCAGAGCACACTAATTTTATTGTAAATCTTAAGTTAATCTTACTTTTCAAAAATTAATATTATTACCGGAATGGGAATGGTTGAAAATAGCTTTTTGATGGATGAGATATCAATTCTAAACAGTTTGAAGTGGGGCTGTGTCCTAGTTTCCCTTCTCATTTCCTAAATATTTTGGTGTAGTTAATGGTTTTAGAGTTATGTGTCATCCAGCTAGCAGGAGTAAAATCAAGAAAACTACCTCCATCAATGTCAATGACATGAACTAGATATCTTTGACTAGTTATTGCTTCAGACCAGCTCAGCATTAATTTCATAACCACCAAGCAAGCAATTGAAAGTCAATTGGTCAGAGTTTCATGAAACACAGTCAACTTTTCATGTACAAATTTCTCAATTTCTACTGTCTGCCTAGCACCTAAACTATATGTTTAAGGTTTTCATTAAATAACCTCATTTTTAATTTCAAATATAAACTTGCTATTACTATTTATTTGGAAATTTTATCATAGGACATAAGTATAAAGTAATTGTAAAATTAAATATTATATAAATAAAACACATTAAATTTTACCTATGTTCTTCTCTGGGCACTCTGGGTAGGAATTCAAAGTAAACTGCTAACTATCTGGATGATGTACAATAAGTTTCTCAAGAGTCCTTTTCATCAGTTATATCACTGATCAAATATGCATAATAATAATTCCTATCTCAGAGGACTTTAGTGAAAATTAAATGAAATAAAAGTGTCAAGTCTCTTCAAACTGATTTAAAGATGTTATGTTTTCCTAATCAGATTCTCTACAGATTTTTTTCTTTTGAGAAAATTTATAACCTGATTTTAAGTTTTATATGAAGTACAGGCAATTTATATGGAAAATAGCCAAGGCAATTTTGAAGAAGCAGAACAAAGTTGAAAGCATTTCACTGACTATTAGAAAGCTATATTAATCAAGATATTGGTAGATAGGATCAATGATAGACAAACTGATCAATGAGACGAAATACAGTGCCAGAATCAGATGTATTCAGTGCCACATATATTCAGTCACCTGAAATACAAAGATGACGGCAGTACAGTGCAGTTCTTATTCAACAGTGCTGCGTCAATTGGATATCTATGTGGAAAAAATATGTATCTTGACCCCTATTTCACACTATACCAAAAAAAAGTCAATTCCAAATGAATTGAAGATGTAAATATGAAAGAGAAAAAGCTTACAAGAGACCATCTTCATGACTTAGGCATAAACAAAGATTTCTTAGGCAGAAAACAATCACAAGCCATTATTTTTTTTAAATTATAATGTAATTTTATTAAGAATTTATGTTCATCAAGGCAATAATAATAGTGTCTAAAAGCAACTCATGGGCAGAAAAAAATATTTATAATATATTTATCTGACAAAGAATTTATACCCATGATATATTTTTAAAAACTCGTACAAATCAATAATCTCTTGCAAATTACACAACACATAAAAAACTGTACAAAAAGAGTTGAACTCTTGTCACAGGAGAATGTCCAAATGCCTAATAAACATAAAAAGATGTTGAACTTCATGAGCCACAAAGGAAATGAAAATTAAAACACCCACAATGGGGCTTCCCTGGTGGCGCAGTGGTTGAGAGTCTGCCTGCTGATGCAGGGGACACGGGTTCATGCCCCGGTCTGGGAAGATCCCACATGCCGCGGAGTGGCTAGGCCTGTGAGCCATGGCCACTGAGCCTGTGCGTCCAGAGCCTGTGCTCCGCAACGGGAGAGGCCAGAACAGTGAGAGGCCTGCGTACCGCAGGAAAAAAAAAAAGCACCCACAATGGAAGATGATATATTTGTAATATAGTTGCATGGCACAAAACTAGTACCCAGAATATAATAAAGTATTTCTGAAAATCAAATCAGTAAGACAGACTACCCAATAGAAAAATGGGCAAAAGACTTGAACAGGCTTTTCACAAAGAAGAAAATCCAAAGAACCAATAAACCAATAAAGGTGTTCAACTTCCTCCATCATCAGCAAAATACAAATTAAAAACCACAATGAAATATTATGACATAATAAAGTCTACCAATAACATGTGCGGGTAAAAATTTAGAACAATATCTATTATTGTAAACATCCTGTAATAGTTTAAATTAGTGCAGCCACTTCTGAAAATATTTAGGCATTATCTATTAAAAGTGAAAAGATGTTAGGTATGTACCATAAACCTAACCACATCTACAAAGGACACATATGAGTTCTCATAGCAGTATTGTTTAGGATGGCTAACAATTGGCAACAAGCCAAAAGTCTTTTAACAGTAGAATGGATAAATAATTTTTGGTATATTTTTGCAAAGGGGTCCCATAAAGCAATGAAAATGAACTATACTACATGCAACATGTAAGAACCTCACAAAGAAGCATGAAATAAAAGAACAGATAAGCACGATTTTCTTCAAAACCAAAAAAGAAAGTAAACTAACATGTTTACAGGTATGTGGTAGAACTATTAAGAAATATAAGGAAATTGTTACAGAACTGTCATCACAAAAGTCAGGTTGGCAATTACTCTTTGGAGGTAGAAATTTAAGATCAGAAGAGACAGCCAGGGTCTTCTGGGAGGTGGCGGCAATGTTCTCTTTCTTAACCTGGACGCTGCTGGATAATGTTCACTCTGTAGTTATTTATTAAGCTTTACACATTTTCCATATATATACTATGCTATATTTCACAGTTTTTTAAAAGTTGAGAAAAGAATAGAGAAAGGGTATCCATTTTGTTGGTATGGGTCATTACAAAGACATAGCTCAATAGTCAATCCAGTTCTTTAGGATGACTAAATTCCTAGAAGCTCAGTCTAGAGTATGTAATATGTTCCTTTGGCTCTTTTGGAATGACTAAAATGAAAAAGTTGAAAAGTAGCAAGTATTGAAAAGGATGTGGAGTAACCGGAATAGTCACACACTATAGGTGTAAATGTAAATTGATATAACAACTTTGGAAAACTCTTCAACTGAAGTTGATTATAGACATACCTATGACTCAGCAATTCCACTCATAGGCATATACACAATAGAAATATGCTTATATATTTATCAAAAGACATATACTAGAATATTCATAGCAACACTGTTCTTTGTAGCCCCAAATTGGAAACTGTACAAATGGACAATGGTGTAATGAACGATAATGGAACGGATAAATGAATGGTGATATCCTTACACAATGGAATACTATTCAGCCATAAAAATAACTAATTCATAGTTCCAAACAATGTTATGGATGAATCTCACAAACAAAACATTGAGCACAAGCAGTCCATACAGATGTGTTTATTTATATAGTACCTTAACAGGCAAAATTAATCTGAGCTGTTAGAAGTCAGGATATAATTATCCTTGAGTAGGTAGGAATAGAAGAGGTCACAGAGGGGTCTTGTTATAGTCTGTTACTTGACTAGGTTGCAGGTTAAAAGGATGAGTTCAGTGTTTTAAAAATCATCACTCTAAACATATGACTTACGCACTTTTCCGTATAGATACATTAAACTTCTCTGTGGGTTTACATATGTGAATGGGATTACATATGTGAAGTTCTTATAAGTGTACCTGGTATGTAGAGCTCTAAAAATCCTTAGCTATTATTTTTGTGTTGTTATTGATGTTCTTGCCTACAAAAAACAATAAGCCTAAGTCCTGCACCTCATATATTAAGAAAGGAAAGTAGTAAATGTTGCAAAGACAAGACAGCATCAAACTGAGGCTATCTCACTAACATAATCAGAAGAATGAAAAAATAATTGAAAATGCATAATTTTCTTCTTGACAGAGTCAATGCATTTTAGCTCTGAATCTGTGGACTACTTATGACACACATCCCTCAATGTGGGAAACACTTCAATTGATCAAAGCAATTTAGTTACTTTGAAGAGACTGTTGACATCTTACTCACCCTGACAGTCTCATCACAGTCAAGCCAGGTATTCTTTTTTTTCTCATGAAAATCATTTATGTCTACTTGATCTTAACATAACCCAAATAATGTTGACTTCTGAAATTTTCAATTCAGTGGTTACCTGAGTACAGTACTTGATGATATGTAAAGTTCAATTTTAGCTTACCCTACAGCTTAATCCTATGTGGGAAAAAAAGAGTAACACTTTATCTAGAGACTATAAAGCATTCTACTACATTCTCAGAGAAGATTATTAGTTCTTTTGTCTGTATCCTTGGCGTTTAGTCAATAGGGAGTCCTCTTAAATCGACAATAGAAAATAATATCATTATTATATCAAAGAATATGATGAAGATATGGAATAATATGTTTCCATTGCTCCTTAACATTTATGACAATGTGGCTGTACACCCACAGAACAGAGAATTAGCTAGATTAAAAAGATATCTAATTTTAAGGCTTCCCTGGTGGCACAGTGGTTGAGAGTCCACCTGCCGATGCAGGGGACACGGGTTTGTGCCCAGGTCCAGGAGGATCCCACATGCCGTGGAGCGACTGGGCCCGTGAGCCATGCAACAGTAAAAAAAAAGGATATCTAATTTTAAATGTAATATTAAGATAGAGATTAGCGCTGGTTTAAAACCCCATCCTCTGCAAAAGGATGACTTTCCATTCATTTAGCAACTATTGTCAAACACTGACAGTTGCACAGGAGATGACCTCATCTACTTTGAGTTTAGTTTTATATACAGTCTAAATAGTTTTATATACTTTTTAAAACAATCTTGTAAATAGTTTCCAAACTAAAGTTGATGCATTTTTATGGACTCAAGAGTCTAAGGTTATTGAACAAAAAATCAGTTCTATAGTGGATGAAGTGAAAATCTCTGGTCAATGAGTATTTACCTAATAGCTTTTAATTATTGAGATCAACACAATATTTTCCCCTCTTCTTGGTTTCTAAACTCTGGTAAGCCATTTCTCTGCTGTTGGAGGAATCGGAAATTTGATTTGTTTTGACAAGTGTGTGGAGTATCTGTTTTGCACTGCCCTCGCTGCAGCGACATTTTAGTCCGTCTGTATTAAGATGGCAGCTAGAAGAACTAAAGTAGGTCAGAGGAAGAACCAAATTAATGAGAGAAATTCATTTGAGGCTGCTGGGATGTTCTAGCTACTGGAACTAAGAGAATTGGTATAGCCATTAAGAGGGGAAACCATGTCTCATGAAAGGGGGGACAGTGAGTTGTTTGGGCTGCAAGATTATGTGATTTCTCCTGTTCGTTGATTTGTGTTTGCCACAGAATCCACCATGTCTTAATTTTCTTCACTTCTGGATCCCTTGGGTCTCTGGCTCTATCTTCTCCATTTTCTTTCTGTTAGTGTACACTGCTGGCTAGCACTGTTAATCACTTTCTCTGTGCATGGCACTATATTAAGCAATTTTCATAAATAACCTCATTTGATCCTCAGGACAGCCCTATATGACTTATATCATTTTATATCTTTTACTGATTGAGGGAACTGAGGCCCAGAGAGGATAAATAAATTTTTCAAAGGCCGCACAGCCAGTATGTGTTGGAGCCAGATCAGCAACCTGGAGCCTTTGCCTCTAAACACTAAATGCTACTGCCTAGGCAATGACCTCCAGCTTTCCATCTTTGAACACCAATCAGTGTTTTCTCCACCAGTAGTAGAAACTGTTGTCATATGTTTCCACATTCTATGAAGGATCCAGTAAGCTGATCCCATGGCTGACAACAGATCTAAAACCTATTTACCAGTGGAAATATCAAATTGTTCTGTGAGAACTGAAAGAGAATAAAATATGCCTTTGTGCTATTTTTTTGGTATTTGGTAGGAGCTCTTCAGTTGGAGAAAGGGGGCCAATTACTGGAGATTGAGGGTTGGGAAGGAGAAGAAGACAAACAAAGGAACATAGAGTAAACAATAACCAAGATTTTGCATTCTCCTTTCTACTTAATTGGCAGCTCCTATAATTCAAAGTCTATTACAAACTAACTCCTAGTCACACAGACCCCAGGTGTATCTGACAGGTGTCAGGTGAGAAAAAGAATCATTTTCACCACCCCAGAAATCTCAGTAAAACTACTGAGGGTAATTCCAACTTTCCACCTCTGGAAAATCCTTTAGAACTCCTTGATTATATCCCTATTATCTTTCATTAAATCAGTTTCTTCCAAAAAAAAAAAAAAAAAGCTGCTCGATAAATAAAATTGTTTGGCACTGTTCTCTCTCCACTAAGGAAGGGGTATGGTATATGCTGTCCCAGTACTGATTGCAGCAGACAGTGGGGTCAGGTCTCAGTGAGAAGGAAAACTCAGGTGATGCCCTAGGGGTGTCCCCCCAAGTTGAAAAGTATATAGGACATCTCTTGTCCCCTGCTTCATATTCATTTGGCTCACTTTTTTTTCTGAGCACTGCTGCAGCAATGAGTTTTCACAGGTGTGACCTGATAGCACGATATATCTGTCATTTGTGGCTTGGGGATTCTTGCATGCAGCATCATGGGATGGATGTGAGCACTTAACTTTCTTCGAGGCACGTTTTGACTGATGGTAGAGGGAATCTGATCCTTTCTCTCGCAAAAGAAAACATTCTGAGGTGTATCCTCTATGACACATCAGAAGGTCTTGGCTGGATAGAGCTTCACTTGTCCATCACAGAAATCAATGCGGCATATTACCAGGGGATTGACTCCCCCTCCTTTTCTGTTTCACTCTCTCTAGTCCTTCCTTTTCTCTCATCTCGCTTCCCTCAACCATCTGCATGAAAGCCCTTGTCTCAGTTTCTGCTTTCAAGAGCACCTCAGGCTCACACAAAAGCATAAATGGAAAAACTGAAAAGTTAGAAAAAGAGTGTGAATAAGATGATAAAGGTATAGATTATTTACCTTACCTTAAAATTTATCCAAAATAGAATTTGGGACAGTTTATGATAATGGAATGGGGTAGTAAACCAAAAAGCATTAGTACAATCAAAAAGGCAAAACTGCATTGTAAATGAGAAAACATTTACGTCAAGTTTCTAAGTTTGGATAAAATTGCAGCAATTGAATGAAATATTTATATCGAGGTTTCCTAGCAGCCAGGGCAAAATGGAAATGTAGTTCTTAGTGTTTAGTGGTTGGGAGCAAACCAATTGGACAGTAGATGTAAATGTGTTCCACATACTGGACTCCAGGAGAAATTGTATCAACATTTTTTTAACATCTTTATTGGAGTATAATTGCTTTACAATGGTGTGTTAGTTTCTGCTTTATAACAAAGTGAATCAGTTATACACATACATATGTTCCCATGTCTCTTCCCTCTTGCGTCTCCCTCCCTCACACCCTCCCTATCCCACCCCTCTAGGTGGTCACAAAGCACTGAGCTGATCTCCCTGTGCTATGCGGCTGCTTCCCACTAGCTATCTACCTTACATTTGGTAGTGTATATATGTCCATGCCTCTCTCTCACTTTGTCACAGCTTACCCTTCCCCCTCCTCATGTCCTCAAGTCCATTCTCTACTAGGTCTGCATCTTTATTCCCGTCTTGCCCCTATGTTCTTCTGACCATTTTTTTTCTTTTCTTTTCTTTTTTTTTTTTTTTTGGATTCCATATATATGTGTTAGCATACGGTATTTGTTTTTCTCTTTCTGACTTACTTCACTCTGTATGACAGTCTCTAGGTCCATCCACTTCACTACAAAACATTTTTTTTAATAGATGAGACATTGCAAATGTAATGAACGGGGTTCTTAATAACAGTTATAATGAAAATTACAGAGGAATTCCATGAGGCTGCTTCATATATTAGTTTTTCATCAATGCCAAAGATATAATATCTAAAATGCTAGAAATGTCTTAAAATAGCAGTTTGGGGTTGTTAAAAATGCACAAAAATCTGCTCAAATGCCAACTTATTGGAGCATGAAAGAAATAACTGTAACCTGAAAAATAATTCAGAGATCAGCACTTACCTAAACTGTATAGTAGAATCAAAATAATGGCAAATTTTGGGCAAAACTGCATCCTAATGAACTTTGAGCAAGATAAGACGCGTAAGCACTCTCAAATAACTCAATTAACACGTGAAACAACATTTCCTGATCATGCAAATATGACCAATTTATTGAATATGTCACCACTTCCTCCTGTACTTCTGGCAGGTATTCCTATTGATTATGGTATTCTTTCCCCTTGGTCTTGGAGGCAGCCTCTGAACTTCCTAACACAACACTCCAGACACTGAAAAGAATTAGAAACTACAGATGAGTTGAATGCTATTGATTATTATGTGTATGTGTTAACCATCTGGATGAGAAAACATACATGTCAAAAGTGATTTTGGACTGAGAATAATAAATATTTAGCTCTTCTCACTCATAGTAAATGGACCACAGATTTCACAACTTCTTCAGGCTGCTCTTGGGACACAAGGTAGAATTTGTTCACTATGTTCAATACTGAAAACGAATAATGTGTGAAAATAGAGTGATATTTCCAATGTGACTAAGATGTCTAAGACCCATGAAGAAGTAAATTTTATCACAGTATAAAAAGTGTTGATATATGGGGTACAGAAAGGTAAAGGAAGATTCTTTACCATAATGAATCCCTTTGCCTGAAAGACAAGACCAATAACAATAGATGTAAGTGCCGACCAAGGCTTATAATACCTATCATTTCATTAATAAAAAGAAGGCTGGCATGACACAGCGTACTTCCCATTCTGGAGAGCATTTCCACAACCCCCAGCCCAACTTCCCCCACTGTCAACCTTTCCCACATCTTGAGTACAGGTTAGTGTGGCATTGACACTTAGAATTCTTGGAAATATGACTGGTAAAGGAAAAACTCCATCTATAATTGTAACAGAAGTAACAACAGGATGAAATCCTTCCTACATCAACTTATCATTTTTCATCTGATGATACTGTGGGAGGATCTCCTCCGTGAAATGGAAATCTCCCAGGTTATCTACCACCCAGGCATACTTCCTGAAATATAATGAGCTGCCACTGCAAAAAAGAAGCAGCTCTGATTGTATGGGAGAGATGTAAAGAGGGAAACATATATCCTATTATAAACTTTAAGTGGAATTCTCTCTATCTTTAATGTGAATAGATGAATAAAACATTTACAAAGTGAGTAATCGATAGCAGTATATGATGTTAGTAAAATAAACGTGTGAAGCTTCCCTTAAATAATAATGCTAAGACCAAGTATTGACTTATTAAGTTTCTAATGCTATATATCCTTTCTGATGTATAGATATTAATTATCATATATAGGTAGAAAATGTAAGTAAATAGTACAGTCAACTGTACTGTAGGTCAATAGCGGTTGTATGAAGGGAAATCATACCGTAATCAAGTACTTAAAGAATTATGAAGTTAGATTATTATATTTCATGGTATGTGAAAATATTGATATTGTTTTCAATAGTCCTCATCTGTGAATCTAATAATAGTAGTCTATTTTTTGCCTAAATTTCTTCCTGGTCATGAGTAACTTTCAGGAAGATTAATTCTAGGTTACTGAGTTTTGTTGATAAAAAAGGAAGTAAGTGTTGCAAGCACAAAGAGAACCTTTGTTATTCCTTCCTTGAAAATGGAAGACATTCATTTATTTTAAAAAGTGTAATTTAGTGTGAATTATTTAGTACCTATGGTCATATGCTGTTAGCACTAGAAAGGCCCTTAGAGATTTCGCAGCTCAAAAGTTTTCAAATGACATTCTTTGGTGCCCTGGGCCCCTCAGATCCACCAGGGGTCTGCCCACTCAGCTGCTCACCTTCACTCTGGCTAACCCAATTATATTTTTGTACTGTTTTATGTAATGGTATAACTTGTAAGTTTTGACTTGGAAAAAAAGAATTCTGCTACTAAAAATTGTGAGATAGTGACTGTACCCCCTCGTTTTACCAATAATAATTGTAGGAATCCATGATGTAAAGAAACTTCACTGAGAAAATATCATCTTAGAGGTAGAGCCAGGCACCAATGTCCTTTCTACTCAAGTGGGGCTCTTTTCCTCCACAGAATTTATGGAAACAGCTCCTGTCTGAAAATGTTTATAGGTTTTCTTTCTTTCTTTTTTTTTTTTTTTTTTTTTTTTTTAGTTTTAAAGCTAATTAATAAATGAAACTTCCAAGTTTAGACCTAATTTTTATGTAAGACTATTTGCTGTTTCAGAGAATAGAAATACTTGGCTATTTTTATAAATTTGGTTAGTCAAGCAAGTTTGGGGGAAAAATTGACATAAAAAAGAATTAAAAGAGAGACAGAGGAATGTAAAGGGGGGAGAAAGGATGGAAGAAAAATGAAGGAAACGAGAGAGACATAAGGGAGAAAAGAGAAAGAAAACTGTTTTGATCAATATGACTACATTTGGGGCTGAGGGCCTCAAATCCATTTTTTACATTAAACCATTAAAATATAAAACTTACTTTTACTTAATACCGTATAGGAAATAAACACTTGATGATAACTTCTTTAAAATAGATTTTGATTATCTACTTTTAAATTCTATGTATTCTGTGTGTGTGATGGCATTTAATAAACTGAACTGCAAATTGTTCTAAGAGAAAAAGTATGAAAAGTTAATATAAACTTAAAGATATATCCCAGGTTGGGCATGCTCAAGAGAGAGAATATATATAAAGCAAAAGTAAAAGTCAGTTGAGATAAAATTATCCAAGAATTTCAAAAATGTTGCTATATATTTATGAATTAAGACCTCCAGTTCCTTTGAACAGGGGAGAGATGTTAACTTGCTCTGCAAATCAAATAGCCTAATTTGTGCTTATTATAATTCCTTTCACATTACATTGATGTTATTTCTTTACTTGTTTGTCCTCTAAGGCTGCAAGTTCCTTAAGAGGAAGGATTTTTACCTCTTACTCATCTATTTTTTACACCTAATAACTCTCATAGGCAACATGGTAGATGTGTTATTAATATTTATTTAGTGAATGAATGCATGAATAAATAAATATGAATGACTCTACACACCAAGCTTCTGGGTTACTTGCACTTTCTGGTTACTCTCTAAAAAGTCTGCATTATTTAGAATATTCTCACTTCAAAGTAACTTGGTGGCAAAAGTAAAGTTATAAATCCAGAGCTCTTCCTCACTGCTTTCCACACCATTTTAGTGATTTCCAAACACTATTGAAAACCAAGTTCACATTTACTCTAAATCATCTCTAATGGAGCAGAGGGGTAGAAATTCTAGCTCAAACAAGTATCATAATGATTTCCTTTACACACCTTCAACTGAAAAACAAAATATACAGATACAAGCACACAAGTACACATACATGTACATGGGAATAAGGCCAGTACTTCATCTTTTTAAGTTCTTGACAGATTATTCATTTTTAGAGAAAAATAATCATAATAGATATTATTTAATAAGCAGGTACTATGCCAAACACTATATAAAGCATTTACATATATAGCTTGTTCTTCACAACATTCTTATGTTTAGAATATTCTCATTTTAGAAGGTTCCACTGTTATCCCCATTACATCGTTGAGGAAACTGGTGTTGAGAGGTGTTAGGAACTTGCATATTACTATCACACTGAAAGGCTTGGTTTCAAACCCAGTTATATCAGATGCCATGTACTGTAGTCTAGTCTTGCCCCTTTTTAGGTGTAATCCTAGCCAATGTCAAAGGGTCTGATTCAGGTAGCAAAGAAGGAATGAATGAAACGAGAATGACTGAAACTGTTTGGAAATGCCTCACTTCAAAACAGAAGGCCCCCAAACATTTGCTTTTTGCTTTCTCCTAAATACTAGATTTCAGTGACTTTCTAATATCATAGCAAAGAATATTCATGTGCATTAAAAAAACTGGTGGTCTTCTTCCCACATATGCACCCTTTAGATAGCAGTCTTCTCTTTTTTAAGTAGGTAATTCAGTTTAGGTTCACTTGAAACAGTCATCTCTTTTGTTAATTTACAAATTTAAAAGATCAGTGAAGTGTGAGAGCTAAATGGATATAAAAATACAAGAACATGTGCAGAGGGTGTTGAAAAGAGTCAGACAATACAGTGTTTCTCGGCATGAGGGCTGCTCTGTCACACTACTACTTGGGACATCTGTGCCTGCACCAGGCTGTCTCAGAGGAAGGCTTCGAGCCAAACCCTCCCGCAGACCGTGTCCTCCACGCATAGTCATGGCAATGCTGCTATTCAGAAGCACCTGCCCACGAATACAGTCTGCTCACTGATGCTGCAAGGAGCATCAGAATTATGCACTGTCTCCATCTAATAACACCTTTGCAGCCTCTCCACGCAGGGGCTCTGTGTGGCTCTTTTAATCTTCTCACCCTCTGTAGGCAATAAGGACTATGATTTCTCTTCCCTTCACAAATTAAATTGTACTACCAGGTAGCAACAGGGCAGTGCCAGCAGAATAAAACTGATGACAGAAGCAGACAGAAGAATTCCAATGTCCTCAACTGTGTTCGAGGGAGAGAGATTTTATTTCAGAAGCATAACTCACAGGGCATGAGCCTGAGTGTCATGCAAGTGCCCTGGTGCTGCTCACTAACTAAAGCCAGAAGTGGCACAGAGTAGACGTCACTTGCTAACAGCCAACCAAACTTAAGTGGGGTCCATCAGCAGGCAAGCCATGCCACCCTTGTCCTCTTGCACATCTGTATGGTCACCATCCTACCTCATATTTAGATTTGCACCTATGCTTTAATAACTAACCTCCTTAAATTAGAATGTTGCATTCACCTATTCAGATACTCCTAAGTACAGCCAGTAGGGTTGGCTTTCAGATGACTGAATTCAAGCTCATCAGGCAGGTACATAAAGGACATATAAATGAGGCATGTTGTGAGAAACATTTTCATATCACAGGAATCCTGCTGCTTGTTTCTGACAGGAAGATGTAATAAAAGGTTGCATAATTCTTTGGGATACATAAATTATGAATGCAGTCTTCTGTTGATGCCATGGTGTGTATGCTGCTTACCATCTTTCAATTGCCCATGACTAATGCATTTATTGCCAGTGTCATCACCATCATCTTAATTTATAATAGACACTAAGATAGTTTTCCCAAAGTGCATCCCTTGGAAGACTAATACAGCATAATAGAGTTCTATGGATACACCCTACCAAGAAGTGTTCCTGTGAATGTGTAGGAACATATATGCTTTGTTGCATTTTTCTTTTTTTTTTAATAAATTTATTTATTCATTTTTGGCTGCGTTGGGTCTTTGTTGCTGCGCATGGGCTTTCTCTAGTTGCTGTGAGTGGGGGCTACTCTTCGTTGCGGTGCGCGAGCTTCTCATTACGGTGGCTTCTCTTGTTGCAGAGCACGGGCTCTAGGCACACAGGCTTCAGTAGTTGTGGCTCGTGGGCTCTAGAGCTCAGGCTCAGTAGTTGCGGCGCACAGGCTTAGTTGCTCCACAGCATGTGGGATCTTCCTGGACCAGGGCTTGAACCCGTGTCCCCTGCATTGGCAGACGGATTCTTAACCACTGCACCACCAGGGAAGCCCTGCATTTTTCACAATTATTTAATTAGGAGTTCCCCTTTCACGAAATATCTTAAAGGGTAAATGCGTCACTAGAATTTCTATCTGAAGGAAGAATGAAAACAAATAGTAGCATAGATTATCATTATCCAAAAGTTCATGATGACAGATGGGGGAGAAAGAATCACAACTTTTTCCTTGTTTGAGCATTAACTTTCCCCCTTAGATTAAGACCTTGTACATTGATCTCCATGATAGTTTCATTCTATCATATATCAGGCATATAGCAAAAATAGCAAGACTACGTCCATTTCCAGTGTTAGGCACATAGCAGGTGCTCAGTAGGTAAATGCTTGTTGAATGAATGAATGAAGGAGTCTGCATATGCCTCTTTATGCACTGGGTACATGCAATAATGCACCATTTTTTAAATGTAAGTAGGCAGTATTAGAACAGATGTTTTCTAAGCCACCACAGTGGCTCTGCTATCCTCTCTATAACTTGTAAATAATGAAATCATATGTGTGTTTCAAAATGTCAGCCTCTGTTGCTGGCTGTGTTGTTGTCTTGGCAACATAGACTATGGCATTGTAAGCTGTGGTCTCTGCCATGGCAGCTATGTGAGTTACCCTGTAGTGTTCCACAATGAGCTATTGTCATTATGGATTCCTAAACACCCCCTGACCTGAACCTTGATGTGCATGTGCCTGTGAGAATGAGGTTTGCCTTACGTTAATTCCTTTTATTATTCAGGACCTAATATTCCAGTTGCTAAATAATTATTTTATCCTCCTCCTTCATTTGCTTCAATTACACTCACAGTTCAGAAAATATTCTCAAGAGCGCTGATGATCAGACTTTGGGATTTTACAGACTAAAAAAATTAAATCTTAGAGAAACTAATATATGTTTGCTGTCATTGTTGCTAAGTAAGGACAAAAATTAAAAATAATCACCCATTTTTCTAGTTTTATTAAAGAGTGGACATTTTGTCCTCCAAAAGTAGGAAGGACAATTTTAAAATGGGAGACATTCTTTAATTTGAAGAGTCCTATAAAATATCAATTGCATTGTCTTTATTCATTTTATTAGCCTGTTGACATTGCATATGTTGTTCCACAAACACATACGTATTTGAAACCCTCTTCTCAAAGGTACACTAGGAAAATAAAAGTGAATATAAAATATATGAAGTTTTATTCTAGTCAAGGCCAATGGTCTATACAGCCCAAAATTCTATCCTGTCAGTGGCAGCAAGGAACATGGAGCAAGGCTTATCTTGTCATGCCAATCTCCAGTGTATGTGCTGAACTTCACAGGCAGTAACATTCTCCACCCTCCAGTTGCCAGCCCACCTCTGCACTCTCCCTCCCAGCATATAGCCTTACTTGCTCTCTCTTGAGAAGATTGAGGCCGTAAGTCTCCTGATTCCCTATATAAAAATTATCTAAATCCCTACCCATCTTCTGCAGGAGCTTAGGCCTCCTGTTACTTCCACTTGTTTGAGTCTTCAGAATCTGCCTCTTCATTGACAACTTCACTTTAGTCTTTACCTTCTCCTTACTCCTCTCTAGTGAAATGCCAAATCTGACTTGTTTTGATCCACGTTAATTATGCATGCAATTGCTATGTTCCAAAAAGAAGCAGTTGACTCCACCGCATTTCTCACTGCAGTTCTCATGGATTTTTAAGAAGGCCTGAGACTCCTCTCATTCCTACTCTCAAAGTGTAAGCAGATCAGGCAAGGTCTACCACTGGTAGGCCCAACTAGGTCTGTGCCCTCAGCCAGCTCCTCAGCTTATGCTAGATGGGATAAATCAGGACAGACTTCTGTTCATGGACCTGGTTGCAAGTGGAAAAGGTCAGAGACCCACTGAGTTTTCCAACCCAGCCATTTCCAGTGAGCCCTGAATGAAACTCACACTGTGATCTGCATCTTGATGCCTGGTCTTTGTGCATATACAGCAATGGCCAGAATCTTGGAGAGTCAGAGATAAGTGGTAGGCTTAGTACCTGCCTCACTCCAAACTCCTAACAGTTTACACCCCTCAACTCCACTTCCATGTAAATCCACCCTCTGCAATCTCATTTTACCACCCACAGGACACCCCTCTGGCAGAATGCACCAGTGTCTTTCTAATTGTCAAATTCAATAACATTTGTCAATCTTGTAACATTTTTTACACTTGAAAATTTTTAAAAAGTAAAATGTAATGGTTTTTGCATCTTGAAATCTTGAAACATTTTAACTCTTATTTTATTCTTCTTCCTTCTGGTACTTCTGACAATTTTATATTTGAAATCCTTCACTGGATTGATGGATACATTTACCTGTATTCCAGTAACTTCTTTCATTTTATTTTGTTGCTTTGCTTGAAATGTTTTAGACAACAGTAATAATGTCAGGGTTCTACTCCCATCTCTACATCTCTCCTTCATTTTCTTATTTTCGATTTTTCTAGTTTAATCTTGTTTTATTAGTTTGAAAATTCTATGATCTGCATACATAAAGCATTTAAAAACATTAAATGATTAGTTTATCATACTTTAGTGTATGTTGTACCATGTCCAATATCTCTTTTTTTTCTGGGGGGTGGTCGTCGTGTGTTTGGCATTTACTGATAAGAATGATTCCTTTTTTAGAAAATTTCTTTTTTACACCTTTACTGGAGTATAATTGCTTTACAATGCTGTGTTAGTTTCTGCTGTACAACAAAGTGAATCAGCTATATGTATATATATATCCCCATATCCCTCCCTCTTGGGACTCCCTCCCACCCTCCCTATCCCAACCCTCTAGGTCGTCATAAAGCATCGAGCTGATGTCCCTGTGCTACACAGTAGCTTCCAACTACCCATCCATTTTACATTTGGTAGTGTATATATGTCAGTGCTCCTCTCTCACTTTGTCCCAGCTTCCCCTTCCAATGTCCTCTGGTCCGTTCTCTACGTCTGCATGTTTACTCCTGCACAGCCACTAGATTCATCAGTACCGTTTTTTTAGATTCCATATATATGCATTAGCATACAGTGTTTGTTTTTCTCTTTCTGACTTACTTCACTCTGTATGACAGACTCTAGGTCCATCCACCTCATTACAAATAACTCAATTTCGTTCCTTTTTATGGCTGAGTAGTATTCCATTGTATATATGTGCCACATCTTCTTTATCCGTTCATCTGTTGATGGAAATTTAGGTTGCTTCCATGACCTGGCTATTGTAAATAGTGCTGCAGTAAACACTGTGGTACATGACTCTTTTTGAATTATGGTTTTCTCAGGGTATATGCCCCGTAGTGGGATTGCTGGGTCATATGGTAGTTCTATTTCTAGTTTTTTAAGGAACCTCCATACTGTTCTCCATAGTGACTTTATCAATTTACATTCCCACCAACAGTGCAAGAGGGTTCCCTTTTCTCCACACCGTCTCCAGCATTTATTGTTTATAGATTTTTTGATGATGGCCATTCTGACCAACCTGGTGTGAGGTGATACCTCTTGTGGTTTTACTTTGCATTTCTCTAATGATTAGTGATGTTGAGCTTCTTTTCCTGTGTTTGTTGGCAATCTGTATGTCTTCTTTGGAGAAAATGTCTATTTAGGTCTTCTGCCCATTTTGGATTGGGTTGTTTGTTTTTTTTGATAGTGAGCTGCATGGACTGCTTGTATATTTTGGAGATTAATCCTTTGTCAGTTGCTTCATTTGCAAATATTTTCTCCCATTCTGAGGGTTGTCTTTTCGTCTTGTTTATGGTTTCCTTTGCTGTGCAAAAGCTTTTAAGTTTCATTAGGTCCCATTTGTTTATTTTTGTTTTTATTTCCATTTCTCTAGGAGGTGGGTCAAAAAGAATCCTATTGTGATTTATGTCATAGAGTGTTCTGCCTATGTTTTCCTCTAAGAGTTATAGAGTGTCTGGCCTTACATTTAGGTCTTTAATCCATTTTGAGTTAATTTTTGTGTATTGTGTTAGGAAGTGTGCTAATTTCATTCTTTTACATGTAGCTGTCCAGTTTTCCCAGCACCACTTATTGAAGAGGCTGTCTTTTCTCCATTGTATATTCTTGCCTCCTTTGTCAAAAATAAGATGACCATATGTGCATGGGTTTATGTCTGGGCTTTCTGTCCTATACATTGATCTATATTTCTGTTTTTGTGCCAGTACCATACTGTCTTGATGACTGTAGATTTGCAGTATAGTCTGAAGTCAGGGACCCTGATTCCTCCAGCTCCGTTTTTCTTTCTCAAGATTGCTTTCGCTATTCGGGGTCTTTTGTGTTTCCATACAAATCGTGAACTTTTTTGTTCTAGTTCTGTGAAAAATGCCATTGGTAGTTTGATAGGGATTTAATTGAATCTGTAGATTGCTTTGGGTAGTATAGGCATTTTCACAATCCAAGAACATGGTATATCTCTCCATCTGTTTGTATTGTCTTTGATTTCTTTCATCAGTGTGTTATAGTTTTCTGCATACAGGTCTTTTGTCTCCCGAGGTAGGTTTTTCCTAGCTATTTTATTCCTTTTGTTGAAGTGGTAAATGGGGCTGTTTCCTTAACTTCTCTTTCAGAGTTTTCGTTGTTAGTGTATAGGAATGCAAGAGATTTCTGTGCATTACTTTGGTATCCTGCTACTTTACCAACTTCATTGATTAGCTCTAGTGGTTTTCTGGTGGCATCTTTAGGATTTTCTATGTAGAGTATCATGTCATCTGCAAACAGTGACAGTTTTACTTTTCTTTTCCAATTTGGATTCCTTTTATTTCCTTTTCTTCTCTGATTGCCATGGCTAAAACTTCCAAAACTATGTTGAATAATAGTGGTGAGAGTGGGCACCGTTGTCTTGTTCCTGATGTTAGAAGAAATGCTTTCAGTTTTTCACCATTGAGAATGATGTTGTCTGTGGGTTTCTCATATATAGCTTTTATTATGTCGAGGTAGGTTCCCTCTATGACCACTTTCTGGAGAGTTTTTACCGTAAATGGGTGTTGAGTTTTGTCAAAAGCTTTTTCTGCATCTATTGAGATTATCATATGGCTTTTATCCCTCACTTTGTTAATATGGTGTATCACATTGATTTATTTGCATATATTGAAGAAACCTTGCATTCCTGAAATAAACTCCACTTGATCATGATGTATGATCCTTTTTTTTTTTTTTTTGATGTCTGGTTTTGGTATCAGGGTGATGGTGGCCTTGTAGAATGAGTTTTGGAGTGTTCCTCCCTCTGCTATATTTTGGAAGAGTGTGAGAAGGATAGGTGTTAGCTCTTCTCTGAATGTTTGATAGAATTCGTCTGTGAAGCCATCTGGCCCTGGGCTTTTGAGTGTTGGAAGATTTTTAATCACAGTTTCAATTTCAATGCTTGTGATTGGTTTCATATTTTGTATTTCTTCCTTCTTCAGTCTTGGAAGATTGTACTTTTCTGAGAATTTGTCCATTTCTTCCAGGTTGTCCATTTTATTGGCATATAGTTGCTTGTATTAATCTCTCATGATCCTTTGTATTTGTGCAGCATCAGTTGTTACTTCTCCTTTTTCATTTCTAATTCTGTTGGTTTGAGTCTTCTCCCTTTTTTTCCTAATGATTCTGGCTAATGGTTTATCAATTTTGTTTATCTTCTCAAAGAGCCAGCTTTTAGTTTTATTGATCTTTGCTATTGTTTCCTTCATTTCTTTTTCATTTATTTCTGCTCTGATCTTTATGATTTCTTTCCTTCTGCTAACTTTGGGGTTTTTTTTGTTGTTGTTCTTCTTCTTTCTTTAATTGCTTTAAGTGTAAGGTTAGGTTGTTTATTTGAGATTTTTCTTGTTTCTTGAGGTAGGATTGTATTGCTCTAAACTTCCCTCTTAGAACTGCTTTTGCTGCATCCCATAGGTTTTGGGTTGTCATGTTTACTTGGCATTTGTTTCTAGGTATTTTTTGATTTCCTCTTTGATTTCTTCAGTGATCTCTTGTTTAGTAGCATATTGTTTAGCCTCCATGCATTTGTATTTTCACAGTTTTTTTTCCTGTAATTGACATCTAGCCTCAGAGCATTGTGGTTAGAAAAGATGCTTGATACGATTTCAATTTTCTTAAATTTACCGAGGCTTGATTTGTGACCCAAGATATGATCTATCCTGGAGAATGTTCCATGTTCACTTGAGAATAAAATGTATTACATTGCTTTTGGATGGAATGTCCTATAAATGTCATTTAAGTCAATCTGGTCTACTGTGTCATTTAAAGCTCGTTTTTGCTTATTTATTTTCTGTTTGGATGAGCTGTCCATTGGTGTAAGTGGTGTGCTAAAATCCCCTACTATTATGTGTTACTCTTGATTTCCCCTTTTATGGCTGTTAGCATTTGCCTTATGTATTGAGGTGCTCCTATGTTGGGGGCATAGATGCTTACAATTGTTATATTTTCTTGGATTGATCCCTTGATCATTATGTAGCGTCCTTCTTTGTCTCTTGTAATAGTTTTTATTTTAAAGTTTATTTTGTCTGATATGAGAATTGCTACTCCAACTTTCTTTTTATTTCCAATTCCATGGAATATCTTTTTCCATCCCCTCACTTTCAGTCTGTATGTGTCTCTAGGTATGAAATGGTCTCTTGTAGACAGCGTATATGTGGGTCTTGTTTTTGTATCCATTCAGCCAGTCTGTGTCTTTTGGTTGGAGAATTTAATCCATTTACATTTAAGGTAATTATTGATATGTATGTTCCTATTACCATTTTCTTAATTGTTTTGGATTTGTTATTGTAGGTCTTTTCCTTCTCTTGTGTTTCCTGCCTAGAGAAGTTCTTTAGCATTTGTTGTAAAGCTGGTTTGGTGGTGCTGAATTCTCTTAGCTTTTGCTTTCTTTAAAGGTTTTAATTTCTCCATCGAATCTGAATGAGATGCTTGCTGGCTAGAGTAATCTTGGTTTTAGGTTTTTCCCTTTCATCACTTTAAATATGTCCCGCCACTCCCTTCTGGCCTGTAGAGTTTATCCTGAAAGGTCAGCTGTTAACTTTATGGGGATTCCCTTGTATGTTATTTGTTGCTTTCCCCTTGCTGCTTTTAATACTTTTTCTTTGTGTTTAATTTTTGTTACTTTGATTAATATGTCTCAGCCTGTTTCTCCTTGGGTTTATCCTGTATGGGACTCTCTGCACTTCCTGGACTTGACTATTTTCTTTCCCATATTAGGGAAGTTTTCAACTATAATCTCTTCAAATATTTTCTCAGTCCCTTTTTTTTTCTATTCTTCTGGGACCTCTGTAATTTGGATGTTGGTTCATTTAATGATGTCCCAGAGGTCTCTGAGACTGTCCTCAGTTCTTTTCATTCTTTTTTTCTTTTTTCTCCTCTGTGGCCGTTATTTCCACCATTTTATCTTCCAGCTCACTTATCCTTTCTCCTGCCTCAGTTATTCTGCTATTGATTCCTTCTAGAGTATTTTTAATTTCAGTTATTGCATTGTTCATTGCTGTTTGTTTGCTCTTTAGTTCTTCTAGGTTCTTGTTAAATGTTTCTTGTATTTTGTCTATTCTTTTTCCAAGATTTTGGATCATCTTTACTCTCATTAGTCTGAATTCTTTTTCAGGTAGTTTGCCTATTTCCTCTTCATTTATTTGGTCTTGTGGGTTTTTATCTTCCTCTTTTGCCTGCAAGATATTTCTCTGTCTTCTCAGTTTGTCTAATTTACAGTATTTGAGGTTTCCTTTCCCTAGGCTGCAGCATCATAGTTCCTCTTGCTTCTGTTCTCTGCTCCTGGTGGTGAGGTTGGTCCAGTGTCTTGCATATGCTTCCTGATGGGAGGGACTGGTGCCTTCTTTCTTGTGCGTGGAGCTGACTCTTTTCCTTCTGATGAGCAGGGCCATGTTAGGTGGTGTGTTTTGGGGTGTCTGTGAACTTGGTATGACTGTAGTTCGTCTTTGTGCTGATGGGTGGGTTTGTGTTCCTGTCTGGTTTGTTTTTTGGTATGAGGCCTCCAGTGCTGGGAGCTGTGGAAGTTGGGTAGAGCCAGGTCCTGGGTTCAGATAGAGGCCTCCGTGAGAGCTCTCAGTGATTAATCTTCCCTGGGACCAGGAATTCTCTATTGGTCCAGCATCCTAGACTTGGTGCTCCCACCCCAGAGCCTCAGGCCCGACTCCCATTTGAGGAACCATGACCCCACAAGTCGCTCTTCCCAGCAATAAAGGGGATTAAAAAAAAAAAAAAAAAAAACACCTAACCAAACCCCAGGCAAATGGTAGAAAGTAAAATCAAACAAACAAAAACAGAAACAAGGAAATGCATGCACACACACAAAAGAAACAAAACCAGAACTAAATGAAACAAAAAGCAAGAGAACAAGCAAACAAAAGAACCCAAGAACAAAATCAAACAATTAAAAAGAAAACTGACAAAAACACAAAACCAAAATACAAAACCAAAGCAGAGTGCCAACTGAAGAATGAAGAAAAGAAACAAAACAAACAGACAAAAATGATTAAAAAAAGAAGAAAGGAAAAAAAGGGGAAAGAAGACAGAACAACAGAAAAGCAATGCAGAAATAGAAATATTTAAAAAATAGAAAATATATTAAAGAAAAAAAAGACAAACAAAACCCCAGAGAAATGGTAAAAACAAAATCAAACAAACAGAAACAAGGATACACACACGAAAGAAACAAAAACAGAGCCAAATAAAACAAAAAGCAAGGGAACAACCAGACAAATAGAAGAACTCAAAAATGAAATCAAACAATTAGGATCAAAACTAACAAAAACACAAAACCTAAAAACTAAACCGAAGGTCCAAGGTCTTCTGCTAGTGTTCAGCAGTGTTGTGTGAGAATTGTTGCATCTATAGATGTACTCCTGATGCATCCGTAGAGAGAGATGAACTCCACGTCCTCCTACTCCTCTGCCATCTTGCCCATCCCTCTTCTTTGTTTGTGGCCTTTCTTTCTCCCTCCCTTCCTCCCGTCCTCCCTCCCTCCTTTCTTTCTTTCCTTCTTTCTTTTTTGTACTCATGTTGTTTTTTTCATATTGATGCATTTCAAGCCAAATGGGGGAACTATAGCGATCATCTAACATAACAACATTTTTGATCTTGTACAAGGGCATCATTTTCTTTCCTCTCTCTCATTACTCACTTCCAAGTAACCAAATTTCTTGTTCAGTTTGCTTCTTTAATAGTTCAAGAATTAGCAAAATATATTTCTCTACACACATATACGTATAATTTTTTGGAATGAAAATAAACAATAGTTTCAATTACTTGTGAAAATTAGAAATCATAGGACAGAGAAAATGCTGGGAATATGTAAAGTAATTTGGGGGCCTTGACTTATAATTAATTTTTGGTAAAGGGGATTTTTGCAAAGGTGAAGAATTTTACTGGTATAGGGTAATGTTGCCTATGGAAAAGGAATTGTGTTGGATGATCAGACCTAATGACAATGATTAATACATTAAACTGTTGAAAGACAGCTAACTTATAATGAAAATTATTGTTGTCTATTTGTTTGGAAGGAGAAATGTACAATATTCAGGAGATTTAAAAAGATAATTTTGCAGAACACATTGTAGCTCCATAAAGTTCTCCTATTCACTTAGTGGTTTTAGAAACAATACTAGGTTGGATTCACCACATTTGAGGAAGAGGGGACCTCCAGTTTGCAAATATAGGAACTAGAGTTTTTTCCTATTACCCAAGGATGATTTGCCATAAGAAAGACAGCTCATTCTAAATTGACAGGAGTTTTCCTATCTGCAAATATGTGCACTCTTACTGCAGGTGGGCCAAGTGGGCAGCCAGTGTAAAATCAAAGTTTTGCCCGGACAGTACAGAAGCAGAACAAAGGGATTTAGGGATCTTTAAAAGTCTCTCAGAGCTGAGGTAACATGAAGCACTCCTTCCCACCACAGGGACAACCTGTCAAGGAGACACAGGGCTTCAGTTCATCAACCAAGACCCTTTCCCTGCATGGAGATTGTTTTTTGCTTCTTTTTTTCAAGACTCAATCTTCCCTGGGTAGCTATATATAGCATCTACTCATATATAAAACCATTTGCAATTGAACTTATGTTGCTTCAGCCTGAAAGTAACAACTGATTATGATTAGCCTAGCATCATGCTTCCTGTATCTGATCAGGGTGCGGTTCCCTTTGGTTGTAGAGGCTGATATGAGGATCTGGTACCAAGAAACTTTAATATTGTCCATTTCCTCAACCCTTACATTGTCAGGTCAATTAGGTTGTGCATGTGCTTTACTAATTAAGCTTGCAGAGAACACATTTTTTTTCTCTCAGTTTTGAAGATATTTCACTTTAGGGCCACCAATATTTCTTTGCTGTTTTGCTCTCTTCATGTGAGAAAATGCACTTTACTGTCTATTCCAATACATAACAGGTTTAATTTGACTACACTCTTACCAAAACCTTGACACATTATTCACTTTTCATAAAACAAAGAAAACTAATTTATTTAAATAACTATAGTTATGTTTTTTAAAGAAGATTTATATTTAAATCTATATTGTTTAATTAATAGCTCTCTCCATTTTTTAGAAAAAGACATTTTGATATGGGCTTACCCAAGCATCTAATATCTGTGTATGATTTTTTTTATTTGTTATTTTCTTTTTTATTTATTTATGGCTGTGTTGGGTCTTTGTTTCTGTGCGAGGGCTTTCTCTAGTTGTGGCAAGCAGGGGCCACTCTTCATCGCAGTGTGCGGGCCTCTCACTATCGCGGCCTCTGTTGTTGCGGAGCACAGGCTCCAGACACGCAGGCTCAGTAATTGTGGCTCACGGGCCCAGTTGCTCTGTGGCATGTGGGATCTTCCCAGACCAGGGCTCGAACCCATGTCCCCTGCATTTGCAGGCATATTCTCAACCACTGTGCCACCAGGGAAGCCCTGTGTATGATTTTTAATCATCTGTTCATCCTTATCCATAATAGAACATTCTCAGTCCAAGAAAACTATACTACCGGTTGTCAGAAAAGATCAATCAGTTATACCCAGGATGAACAATTCATGCAATGAAGAGCAGTTGGCCAAATGCTGTGTGCTTCAGATGGGTAGCTATTTCAAGAGAAAATACTCTCTAGTTCCTGGCCTCTCAAAAATTTTTTCTAGGCTAATATTGCAGGAGACAAGAAAGCTAGACAAAACAAATCAATGTTTTGCCAAGATGTGACTGAATATAACAAAAGATAGCAAATGAACAGGATTGAAAACATAAAATACATTCAATCCAGTTAGAATTGATTTATCTTCAAAATAGAATCAGCAGCTAGATGATAGATATACCACTTTTGTTGTATTCCTCTGGCATTAGACAAGCCTCTACAACCCAGGATGCCAATTCACTGATACAAGTGGAAAGAATTTGCTCTTTTGTAATGAAAGATCTATAACCATGATCAGTATTGTGAGAAAAGATGGAGTATAACTGGCCTGCTGTGGGCGGGGTGGGGGGGGGGCGGTGGTCACAGCAGGATATTGGCCCCAGATCTCTATGTGGAATCCTTGGCCCTGGCATAAGTCTTGAGGCCCCCTGTTGCCCTTTTAGTCTAATAGCCAGACCAGAGTTTCCCAAACTTAGTGTCCCGTGGAACACTATTAAGCGAGAAAAAACATGAAAAATAATGTTCAGGGCTCAAATAAGCTTGAGAAACTATTAAACAAAGGTAAGGAGACTTCCTTAAGATTTTCCAAAAGCATTAAGATACTATTGTAAATATTAAAAGCTGATATATTATGCTGGCTTTCATTTTAGACACATTTAACTCTGGAATTCCCATTAATATTTATGTAAAAATGCAGTGGAACAGAGTTCAGAACTTTGGCTTAGAGTAAACTCTGGACTCTTAAGGCCCTTTACCCAAATCTCACCCCTTATCTTAGCCTTTGAGATTGCGCCACTCAGGAGGTAAGCGGCATAGCATAACCATACTCAGTTGCCCACTCCGAGGCTTTCCAGGCCTACCAGTAAGAGGAAGTCCCTGACCTATCTTACTGCATGACACAGTGGTAGGAAACCCTTCATAAGTGGAGCCAAGAGACTATGATCCTCGAATGAGAAATGGGCTCTTCATATTGAATCTCTACCTCAGAAGTGTTGTGGTGCTTGACCTTGACCCATACCACCACTACCCCCCACCCCAATCCTCCATTTCTCTACTGGAAGAGAGCAGAGGTGAGATAGAGAGTTTTTCACATCCCATGTGGTCATAAGACCATTCCTACAAAGGTATTCATTCATAGATACTAGATTACAACTCTCTGTATTGTCTATCCAAACCATTGCACAATGTAAACCTTTCAAGTTACAGAGAGCTTTTAATGATATTTTATTTAATTTTTTTAAAGGGACCCAAAACTAAGGCATGGAGAGGAACTTTGTGAAATGAGTATAGTCTAGCTGAAACACAGACAAATGTCCCATTGGCATCAGGAATCAGCTAATGTCTCACAAAGAATGTCCTCTGGCATGCAATATTCAAACTTTCTATAGATTGGCAGAAAAAATAATATTGTGACTCTGCTGTGCAGGATGTGCCTGGAATCAAGGGTCCTGGTCACATAGGTCTTCAATTTCAATAGTCTCCTAAGGAGATAAAAGAGAGCAGCAACTGAACACTAAATTTTATTCTTTATTCAGCTTGATGGGTCACAAGAAATGCTTCTTTCTGGATAATTTTTTCTTAGAAAGTAATAAGATCTATAATGTGAAGCAGACTGGAAGAGTAAGACGTACACCCATTATGGAATCAAACAGACCAAGGATTGGATACTAGTTCTGCTACTTCCTGATTACCTTGAATAACTTTATTAATCTTCCTCAGCTTCAGTTTGCTCATCTATAACATGAGGATAAAAATATCTAACTCAAATGATTAATCTTGTAATGTTCCTGGCTCATAATAGGTATTCTATAAGTTAGATGTCTTCTAGACTAAAATGAAAACAAAGTAAATAAGCAAATAACAAAAGCAGAAGAACACTAAAAAAGAGCTATCAATTTTGTGTCTATGATGGTTGTTACTAGACTGTAAAATTCTTTCACCTAATTTGAAAATAGGTCATATCATAACTCCTGTTTGACAAAGTATAGCATTTTTATGATTTGAAATGAGCTATGTCTCTTACGGTCAGATCTAGCATTGACTAGAGTACAATTAATCACTCCAGCTGGTGGACCAGAGCCTTACTCAGTCTACCTTCAGGAAGTTTTTGTAAGACAAAGAATTCACCATTTGGGAAATAAAGTTTGGATTTATTTAGGTTTTATTTTAAAGCTAGCCTTGAAAACAAAGTCCTGTACTATCTCGCAAATAAGATAAGAAACTGATGAGATGATATTGTAAAATTTGATTGAAATAATAGAATCAAACATCCAATAGTTAGTTTAAATGCCTGTGTTAATTGTTCTTTGAACACCTCCGCTTATAATTTTAGTACAGGAGACTGCTTAAGCTCATTCTGGCCCGGACTGCACTTTAGTATGGCTCAGAGATCATTAACCTGGCACACCCAACTAAGCTTTCATGAAAAGTAATGGTGGAGACCTACATGTTAAAGATGAAACACAACCAGGCTTTTCCAAAGTAGATGCATTTCCCTGGGGATACTTAAAGAGAATTGGAAAGTGCTTTGGGGGTATCCTATATCGAATAAGTATTTGTTAGAAAACATATTAGCTGGGAAGTATAACAGCAGAATAAGTGTCAGGGTACAGGTATAATCCGTCAGTTTGGGTAGAAAAATAGAACCACTACAAGTATCACTGGAATGAGAAAATTAATAGAGGAATTAGGTTTACACAAATGTGGCAGGCTGGAGGATTGGGAAACAGTCACTGACGACTTCAGCCTATAGCACTAGAGAGGGTGGAGAAGTTGGAGCTCACACAGGAATCTGAGAAACCACTGTTTCTGGCCACTATGACCCACAGAAATATCTGTAGAAAGCCACCCATGCCTTTTGAGAATATGGCTTCCTCTTCACTTTTGCCTTCAAAACATCACAGTTTCTCTCATTAGCAGCCTCTAAGCTAGAACCACACAGGGAAAGGGTTTAGGGAAATGTAGTTTCCAGCCTTGGAAGGGAGTAATGATGGTGCTGAGTTGGTAAGAGACAACCCAGCTCACCTGGTTACAATTTGTGCTGAGATGTCCTGCCTCTCCCAGGGAAGCAGTGAGAGTTGCACAGAATGTTTGGAAAGATGTCAGTCCCTTAGTATCGCTATGGTACTATGATAAAAAAAAATGAAGCAAAATGACTTAAGCAAAAAACTAAATCAAGAAAAAGAGAAATAAAGCATTTATTGAGTACCTTTTGTATGACAGGCATTAGGTGACTCACAACTGTTATCTTGTTTACTCTCACAACATAGATTGTTGCTTTATTTTTTCATTTTACAAACCATGCAACTTCATTTTAAAGGTGAAACAAATGTTTCATGAGTTATTTAACTTGTAGATGATGACGTAAATGGAACCTTAGTTTAGGTCTAAACACAGTGCTATTTCTACCACACCATAAAACATCCCATGAAGAGGATGAAATTTTTTATTTATTTATTTTTCTTTTTTTGCGGTACGCAGGCCTCTCACTGCTGTGGCCTCTGCCGTTGCGGAGCACAGGCTCCGGACGCACAGGCTCAGCAGCCATGGCTCACAGGCCCAGCCGCTCCGCGGCATGTGGGATCTTCCTGGACCGGGGCACGAACCCGTGTCCCCTGCATCAGCAGGCGGACTCTCAACCACTGCACCACCAGGGAAGCCCGAGACATCTCTTTTTGATGGAGAGATTTTTGCCAGATTGAAGCTTATGTTCTAAATGCATGCAAGAACACTAGGAAAATAACCATAAAACTTCAAATGTATTATCTAGAAGATTTAAGCAAGGCGGAATTCCTAATCATGCTGTTCTCTGTGGAGCTAACCAATTGTGCTACTAATTTTCTTGTTTGGTAACCATTACATTTTGAAAAACCAGTTATTAGTCCCAGGATGTCTGTACAAAATGAAAACACAAAGTATTTAGTTATGATAACCTAAGGAGAATATCAGTTGATATTTGCCAATTAACTAACCTTTATAATTGAGAAATGTAATGAAAATGATTTATTTCAAGGCTTCATGAAGAAAATATAAACTAAAAAATATTCTTATAATTATAGACATCTCAAATGGGAAGAAAATTGGTCCATCAAAGATGTTAATATTCCTAATTCCAGAAGCCCCATCCCTGACTCATCTGCCCCCTATTGCCTGGGATAAGTTTCTACCACCTAGGAACCATCAAAAACCAGAACTATGTTGCTGGTAAAGTCTTCTTAGTGGTGATTTGCTTTATGCTCATTGTCGCTGTGCTCCCTCAATTCCTACAGAATCTGTCATTTTAATCATTTAATCTGAATTTCAGACATCTGCCACCTTTTTTTGTCACTTGATTTTCTGTACCCATCTCATCTGCCTTTTGATATTCTTCATCTTTCTTGCCACTCTTAACACATGCTTCAGATTCAGTCACCTGACAGCCTGTTCTACCTGGAGTCCCTTGTGGTTTCTCAAACTCACTCAATTGTCTTACCTATTACAGTCATGTGGAAGTTTACACCTTGTCTTAGTAAACTTTGGACTCACAATTCCTTGATTGAAGAATCAACTATTGAGGAAGATTAGTTAACCAGTCTTACCCCAGACCTCTATTTCTCCATGTTTAATGTGGGAGTTTTCCTGTCTTTCTCCTAAGGTAGCTTTGAGAATTCAGTGAGATGACATGTGAAAAGTACCCAGTGCCTATACATGTATAGCACCTCTTGCTTAGCAAGAACTCAAGCACTGAAGCTAGTTTTCCTCCATTTTGTTACTGCTACAGTGCTTTGAAATACTTATGTAAATTTTGGAAAAATTTTTGTTTCATGTAATATTTCATCTGCTCTTCCAAAAATTGAATCCAACATTAAATAAATTTTTTAAATCTCCAGGGTAAGAATTATATGTTCTCTTCATTTGAAAGCTTCATTGCCTATCACCAGGCTGGGTATGATAGTAGGTGTCCAATAAATAATTACTGAAGTGAATTAAAGTGAATGAGGAGCTTGAAGGGTTTCGATGGCAGTTGTCAGGCTGCCTGTGCCATGTAATTCCTGATAGAATGTCTTCCATGAATTAATGATTCAGAACACCAGGTGGTCATCCACAAGCTTCCTAAAAAGGGAAAAGAGTGGGAGGAGAGGAGGATTTTAGCATGAAAGCTTTAAGGTTTACCACAGAGAATTCAAAATCCTTCTCTCTCACTTCCCAAACGAGGCAGCTGGTGTCACAGCTTTATTCCAACTGTTAGGGACAGTGGCAGCAATGTTCTGGGTTTTGAGGTGGGTTGGTACTGGACTTCATCTCACTCCCACACTGCTTCCAGATTCTAATGATCTCAAAGATTCATTTACACTTAGATTGATTTTGATAGGTAAAATATTTGTACATCTCCAGTTATTTTTAAAATCAGAGTGAATGAAAAACTTGGCAAGAATACAGCAACTTGGAAGAAAAATTTTACTAGTATCAAGAGTCCCCTTTATTTTGGGACTTTATTTATGGGTCCAAAAGCCATACCCTTTTGGAGTCCTGAGGGTCATATAAGAGCAGAGAGACCAGTTTGGCTTAAGAACCTTGTAAAACTTTATTGAACCCATGCCTGCCCTGGTAATAAGAACAAAGCCATGGCTTCCTCAAGTCTAGCTCCAAAGAATACATTTTTTGACCAAGGCTTATTTAAACATGCACATGTGCGCAGACACACACACACACACACACACACACACACACACACACATACACACACACATACACTTTTCTCATTGGAAAATTGAATACTATTCTTATGTATAAGCATCACCTCTCATCATAGCAACCCATGGTCCAACAAGATGAACTTAAAGAGACAGGCAGGGCAACTGTTATCCCCAATTTACTTAATTTGACTCTGCAGATATTATTTCAGCTTTTGGAGGGCTCTTGGTATCTTATGATGTATAGCATCTGTCCATAAACATGAACATATTTTCAAATAGATTGTACTCAACTTCACATCTCAGCTTATATCCTCTTCTATATCTAGCAGAAGTAGATCAGACAGATACAATGATTACACAAATCCTACACATTAACCTGATAAAGGGAGAATACAAAATGTGACCCTGTTATAAGAGAATGTGCAATTATCACTAGTTGGTCCTATTTAATAATTAAGAAATTATAGGATGGAGTACAATGGGGAGAAATGCACTGACATATATTTGAATCCAGACCCCCACCACCTAAGTGGAAGGTCCAAAGGGCACTCCATATGGATCTAAAATAGAAATGGTACCTGCATCCATGTAGCTTCTTCTTGTCTAATGGGAAACAGACACTTAATTATGTCATTAAAAATAAAGTTGTTACATATTTTTATAGTTCTGTGAAGAAATAAAATAGATGCTCTGACATAATGATGATGGGAGACATTTTAAATAGGACGGTCAGGAAGATGACATTAAGTTGAGACCTGAAGTTTTCAGCCATGAGAAAGGCAATGTGGCATGGAAGAGAAAATTACTGGTAAAGGAAAGAAAAACAAAAGACCCCTGGGTTGAAATACAGAGTGAAATTGATTTTACCATCTAAACGTTTCTTAAATCTGTGCTTTTCTTTCCATCCACACAACCCTGACTTCTTTCTAGACCACCATTATCTTTTGCCTGAGTTCTCCAAATATCTCTAAAGTGGCATCTCTGATTCTGGGTTTCTCCCCATCCCATCCATCCTCCACATTGTAGCCAAAATGATTCTTTTGGAACAGATTGGATCATGTTACTCCCAGGCTTAAAACTTTCAAGGGCATACATTCACTCTTGGAACTGAGACCAAACTCCACCCTGGGTTTGTAAGGCTCTGCAGGAGCTCGCTCCAGCATTTTTCACTCACCTTGCCCTTTTCCACTAACCACCTTCTATTCTAGACTTCAACCATATTGAACTTCTTTTATTTATTCACACATACTATTCTCTTTCACCTTGTAGCCTTTGTCAAGGCTGTACCTTCTGCCTGAAACATTCCTCCATCCACCCTGCCCCTCTTTATTTGATTAAATCGTTTACTTCCTTCAGGTCTCACCTAAGACATTATTTCATTGAGGAAGACTTCCTTGACTCCTCCAAGTTTGAGCAGGTGCACTTCTTAGGTAATCTTATATCACTCTTCTTCCCCTTTTATTCACTACCCTGTATTGTAATTTCCTGTTTACTGTCTGGATCTCTACACTATAAATTCCACAAGCAGGGACTTTTCTTTCCCTGCTATATATCTTGAAGCTCTAGAACAAGTCCTGACATACAGTGAGTGCTCAGTAAAGACATATTAATCAATGAATACATGCATAAATGAATGAATAAATAAACCAAAAATGTTTATGAGTGGGTGATGAAAAATATAGATTTTCTTTTTGAAGTTCTTCATATTCTAAATTTTCTACAGCGAAATTGTATTACTATTCTACTAAGGGAACAATATTTGCTTTAGATGGCTCATCAAGTACTAATGTGGAGATGGCTAAGACTTCTCAGATTATCCTGGGATTTTAGGCTGATCTGAGTCTAGGAGCAAGCACAAAATTCAAGTTCCTGAGAATGTGCACTGTTTGGTGCAGGGATTCAGTGCTGAAATGAATGAGGCTAAGGTGAGAGAATCCAAGGGGGAGGTAGCATTTAGGAAGAGACCTAACCCAAAGCCAGGACAGGCCATCCAAATGAATCAGCCAGACAGATTCCTAGAAATCCATAGAAGGAAACCTGATATGAAGGAGTTAAGTGGGAGAAGAAACCTGGAAAACATTTCTGAAGCAAAGAAAATATCACAGTAATTCTCTTTTTATGGGGAATATACATCCTCAGTGTGAGTGGAGAGAAAACTTTTAATGCTATTGACAGCAGAAGGATCATTTTATGGTCCAAAGACCACTGGAGTGCTTGCCATGAAATCATTATTTTAGGCTACTCACTTTTTGTGTGACCCAAAGAGAGAAACTTATCATATGGGTCTTGGTTTCTTCCTTTGTAAAACTAAAGGATTAGCCTAGCTGATCTCTTCAGGTTTTTTTCTCTTTTTCAGTTAAAACATTCTGTGTTCTCTCATTCTGAGCTGAATTCCCAAGACATTCAACAAAATAAATTTGTTTTGCAGAGATATAGGAGGGAAGTGATTCACCTGTATTTATTTCTGAAGCACAGGGTGAATTTTCTATCAGATAACACCTTGACACATGCTTGATAGTTTCTGAATAAACTTCCTTTATGTGTGATGAAACATACCAAATTTAAATTGACTCTAATCTAAAAGCTGTAGGCATCTGACACATTCCCCCCCCCATAGAAAATATTAGAAGGATTTCATTTAGTGCTAATGCTTGGTGCTAGAAATAACTTGAAAGTCAAACACAAGTCATTTATTTTATGACACATTTCTAACAACTTGGGAGAAAATTTGTTTAGAAACTGTGTCAGTGCTATGAAAAGAGGCAAAGTAATGTAGAAGAATATTGAAATTCTCTCAATAGAGCATTAGAGAAAACCACATCTAAAAGTATGTTCTGGATATATTCTACATTAGCTCTTTTTTTAACATTTTTATTGGAGTATAATTGCTTTACAATTGTGTGTTAGTTTCTGCTGTATAACAAGTGAATCAGCTATACATATACATATATCCCCATATCTCCTCCCACTTGTGTCTCCTTCCCACCCTCCCTATCCCATCCCTCTAGGTGGTCACAAAGCATGGAGCTGATCTTCCTGTGCTACTACATTAGCTCTTTACTTCCAAACTCCATTGGTTCCTGAACCAATCCCATTATGAGGTTTCCCTAGGTCCATCTTGGCTGGAGGCAGGAGAGAGAGGTTAGATCTTTAGTTCCACCTTAAGATTGTCTTGCTCTGACATTGGTTACCTGGAGACATCTGTGCCAGCACTTGGCATTTTAAAATCTGCTTTAACCTGGGTTTACAATATTCAAGTCTCCCTCCCTGAAATTGCCCTGACTGATATCCCTACCCTGGGATTCTTTCTTGACTGTAATTTTCAGGATCACAAAGACAGATTATGCACAGATTGCCTTCAGCAGTGATGGTTTATGGAAGGAGTTCTCCCCATAGGGTAGCATGGACAGCAAAGTTACACTGTACCCAGAGCATGCAAGACTGAGAACTACAACAGCCATCACGAGTACCCGAACATAACCGGGCACTGTTCAAAACAACTACTCTTTTTCCTCCTCTTATTTCTTTTTCTATTAACTTTACACTAACAAGAAAAGGTGATATGATTATGCCAGGTTGTTGCGACCTAACTTGAGTCTCAGAGGCACCTGACCTGTCTTGTGTTCAGACATGAACATACTTTCAGGTAAGGTACCAAAATCTGGCCAGTCAACTAGAGCCTGGGTAGCAAGATTGATTTCAATTGACCTACGGACCCGGTCATATCATGTGAGCCAAAAGAGAATTTGGGGGTCTCTTACTTCAAAATGGAGCAATGTAAATGAGCAAGTACTTTGGGGTTTATTAACTTTCTGACTGATTAGACTGAGATGAATAGGAAGTACAGTTTGTAAACAAAGGTACCACGAAGCCACTAAGGATTTCTGCACACTCATCCATCTGCTGCAGGAGCCACTTGTAGCAGATATAGAACCTCAGGGGATGTAAAAGCCTTGCATGCTGACTCCACTCTGATATATTTAGAAAGACTACCTGTAAGATCAGGTCAATTATATCTGTTCTGCCAAGAAGTCTCACCGATGATAAGCAACTGTGAAATTATGCCTATATGTTTTAAAGTATGATGTACTCTGTAGGAAATTATAGGAAACTGACATCCCATTTAAATCTAAATTATAAGCAAAAAATACACATTTCACTCTCTGCCAGTGAAGTATGGAAGCCCTTTAACTAGAGGCATATCCAAGGCTTCCTTAAATTCTCTCTCTAAAGAATAAAACGCCAGCTCCACGAAGTTGAGCCTGGCCTCCCACTAAAACCGCTCATTCCAGTGGTAAACCTATCACGTGAGTTTGGATGGAAGTGTTGGAGAAAGAGTGAGAAAAGATGTTAATGATCTGTATATCATCTTCTATTTATATATTTTGTGATTATTTGTATATTTAATTTTTTCATTTTGTATTGTGTTTCCTATTTACTAAAATTTTTTAGAATCTTCTTTTCTCCTTTCTGTTAGATTTATCAAGGTTTGTTTTTCCTCCTTTTGCCTTAAAACCATTTGGGAAGTTATCCATGTTATTTCTATTATTATAGTGGTGATCCTTAAATTTTTAATACATAAACTTCACTTAACAATGTCTTAATTTTGTCTACAATTCTACCTTTCTCCTTTAAAGGGACCTTAAACTGCTGTAAATATGATCATTCCTCTCTGTCCTAAAAAACTATTATTGTTGATTATTTTGTATTTAAATTTTTAAATATTACTTCTTTTTTAGACTATTTGGATTTACTCATATCTTTCTCAATTACTTATCATTACTTTTTGCATCCAACTCCTTCATTCTTGGCTCATTATCTCTTCCTATAATGTATCTTATTTATTATCTCTTTCACTAAGTACATGCAAGTAGTAAAATCTCTCAGTATATCTGAAAATATCTTTAATTTACACTCATTTTTTTTTTTTTTTTTTTGTAGGCCATGGCTCATGGGCCCAGCTGCTCCGCGGCATGTGGGATCTTCCCGGACCGGGACACGAACCCATGTACCCTGCATCGGCAGGCGGACTCTCAACCACTGCGCCACCAGGGAAGCCCTACACTCATTCTTGAATAACAGTTCAACATCCCATAGAGCTCTACATTAATCACTATTTTGGCTCAGCAGTTTAAAAATATTCCATTATCTTGACACCTCTGTGTTGTGATGAGAAGTCTGTTGTGAGATCTAATTATCTTTCTTTATATATACTGTTTTCCTCTATTTCCTTCAATTATATCCTCTCTGTCCACACCATAGTGTGTCTACATCTATACACAGCTTTATTTTTATATCTAAGGAGACAGGAAGTCTGTCTGGCTAAAATGTAATATTGGGGACTAATTTCCTTTAATTCACAAGGATTACATCAATGTCATCCTCAGTGTTTTCACTAGGTCTGCCTTTAACCACTACCACTCATTTCTTTACAGTACAGGGTCTACACTATATCTATGATAATCATTTAAAATATAAATCTGATTATGTCACTTTCCTGCTTAAAATATTAAAGACTTTCCTGTGTTCCTAGAATAAAAACCAAAATCCTAAACAAGATCTAAAAGGCCCTCCCTAAGTGATCTCTCCAGACATCCTGGACCTTTTTCCCCTTTGCTCTCTGACTTTCAGACACATTGACTTCCTGACACATTGACTTCTTTTTTGTTTTTCCACACTTTTGCCCAGTTAACTTCCAGTCATTCTTGAGATCTCATTTCCATATTATTCTTCAGATGAAGACTTCTCTGTCCCCTTGGAATATATCAGATCTTTCTAAGACATGCTCTTATAACCATGTGCTTTGTTTCAAAGAGTAACAGGACTATAAATATATGACCATATATGATTGCCTATATTGTCTGTTTGAGGGCAGGAATCTCTCTCTTTTGTTCAACATTACTGCCCTAGCACACAACATAATTCCTGCCACTTAGAGGTTATTTTTAAAGGCTAATAATAAAGCAATACTTTTTAACTACCAGTATGATCTTATTTATTTCTCCTACATGCATGGAAGGTATCTATTGCTTATTAACCTAAGGAAATTGCTTATTAAGACTCAGCAGACCTAGTATATCATTTCTACCAACAATTAAGCCCTGCTAAACTGGCAAATTGTATTACATGGAACTATGTTTTTAATGTAGCTAAGCATCATTTTTTCATCCTAAAAATAGGTGAAGATCAAAAGCATGATATTTTGCTTTGAAAAATACTTTGGAAATATATATATTGGTGTTTGTTTTTGCCAAAAAGTCATATGATTAAAAGTTAACCATCCACATATATGTGATAGTAAATATGCTTCAAAAAGAAAAAAAAAAACCCTACTGCTGGGAATCATGAGCTCAGCTAAGCAGGAAGCTGCCATCTGGAGAAATGGTTTTCACACTCTGATGACTGAAGTGACCTTATATCACCAAGTGTGACATGACTCCTTCATTCCTTTTCTAACTAAATGCAATTTTCTTTGAAGGAGCTTTTTATTAAAGACATAATTGTACTGATATCATCCTAAATATAGCCTGACAGATGGAAGAAGAAGGGAAGGTAGTTTTAATACCACCCTTACAAAATAAAGTGTTACCAGCCAAAGACTTGGTTTATCATTAGTCCTTACTTAAATGCTGACTTTTCCCCTTAGTTTACACTTCTATAAAAATTATAATTTGAAATCTCTAGTTCACTTATTTAAAAACAGAAAGAAATGAATGGCAATCTTCAGTTTTCCACCGAACAATGTTAGTGATTCCCCACTTCCACCAATGCTGTGCCCAAGGCTGCACATATGGAAAATAAAATTGATTTCTTTGTTTCTTCTTCTTCTTCTTTTTTTAATGAGCATTGCTGGTGGCATGACCAACAACTTGGGCTGCTCTTATCAAATCACCATAGCAAATATCCACAGCAATCATAATAGAATAACTAAGTCAAGTTTGTCCAAGGTAACAACTTCAAGGGACATATAGAATTGGATGTGTGTGTGTCTGTGTGTGCACATAAGATATATATACTGAATATACACACACTATATGTACATATACACATTTATATGTGTACAATATATACATGTGTATAAATGCACATATGTGTATATGTGTGAGATATATACTGTATGTATATGTATACATATATATGACATTTGCCTCAAAGTATCTTTTTTTTATAACATGTATGTGTCAGTTAGGATTTGCATTCAGCTGCTGTATTAGAAATTCAGAATAACAGTGGCATACACATGATAGAAGTTCATTTTTCTCTTGTGTAAAAGAAGTACAGAGGTAGGTGGTCTGGGGCTGTACGGCAGCTCCAACAGTCACCAGGGCCCCCTATTTTATCTACTTTCTGTTCTAGCAATCTTAGCTTGTGTTTCCATTTTTAATTTTCCTCATTGACCTAGATTTCTGCTTGAGGTCCAACCACCCCAACTGAGCTACAGCCTAGAAGCAGGAAAAAGGGAGGGCGATGTGAGCTTCCTGTAAGCCCCACCCAAAGACTTTCCTTTAATTCTCCTGTATGCTAGGAGGCTGGGAAATGTCATTTGTCAGCAGGACACTTTCCTCAGGGCTCTGTAAGGAAGGAGAAAACCAAGTAGGCATCTAGCAGTCTCTGTCACAACGTGCAACACTCAGATCTTCTCTAGAACCTGGAGGGCATATGTTTATATGGCAACTGAACTAGTCTTTTGAACCAACTTGATTTCATTCATGGTCTAGAAGACAAGTTTCTACGTAACATTGGTCCAGACTTATTAAATTAATTTTCTTCTCCTGAACCAGAGTACCATCTGTTTTATTCATTAAGTGCAGTCGCTGTGTGTAAATGGGTTCTTTGGGTTAATCAAAGCATATTTCAAATCTATTAATATTTCAAATCTTTTGAAAAATGCAATTCATATGCTAAATTTGTTTTTAATATAAATCTTTTTAATTTCATTTTTTCTTCATTTCAGTAAAAATAAAGAACATCAGCTCAGCTACACCAAATCAATAGGTTATATTAATTAAATTGTTTAAAACTCACTTTCTACAGCTGTAAAATGTGGTTAGTGATACTTAATTGGGGGAATTAATATGAAGATTTCGAGCTCATGAATATAACATGTCTAGCCCAGTAAGTGGGTAATGACAGAAACTTAGCAAATATCTATTTCACATTTCCCACATATACCCCAATAAATAAAACAACTTAGAAAATAGTAAAAATATTAATGTAATATTAAAATACTGATTCAATATTTAGAAGTTGCCCATCTGAAAATTTCCACATCTTTGCCATGATAAAAAGCTATGTTCACATTTCTCTCCTTTTCACCAATGAATATCTATCTCCACAGATAAACAGAGAGAGTCATGAAAGACCATTAGTACTAATAAGATAATCATTAGATAACTGAATAAGATATAAAATAATGTATAAAATATAGACTATAGTATCAAAATGAAAATCAGTAGTTCTTTCATTACAAACATAATGTACTGGAAGATGTATTAGAAGAAGGTATTAACTAAGACTATAGAAACTTAGTAATTAATCGATCAAGGAATTTGCAAGACCTTTATGGGAAAAACTGTAAGACTTAACTGAAGGCCAGTCAAGAGGTACTAATAAAAATGATGTCTGTTCATGGGTAGGTAGAACTAATATTCTAAAGATATCAATTCACTCTCAAATTAATCTATAATCACAATTAAAATGCCACCAGGATTTTTAATGGACCATGGCAAATTAATTCTAAAATTTACATGGAAGAATACATGTATAACAACAGCCATACCAAGTTAGAAACAGGAGATCAAAGAGACTGAAATTGCCCCATCTGGTCAGAAAACATATTCTAAAGCTATGTTAATTAAAACACGATATAATGTAGGAATAAGTGAATAATTCAATGGTACATATAAGAAAGTTCAGAAAAAGAACCTAGCATATATGCCTCTTCTTGTATTTTTGGCTAATTCCAGCCTCAAGGAAACATAGTAATCCTCTTAGTGCTTGGCTTGATTTTCTAGGCAACTAAGAGTGGGGGTATTTTCTCCCATGCTGAAGAGACTGCCTTCTTTCTACTCTCAAGTACACCACCTTCCTTCAAGAGAGGGAATGCTCCTTTATCACATACTCTCCAAACTTTCTACTCTCTCTTTATCCTGCAGCCACTTTCATCCCCTGTTGTAAGAGTAAAGAAGTAATCCTGCTCCATTAATTACTTCTTGAATCTACTTAAATAAGTTGTTTAACCTCCTTATGAGTCTGACTCTTCTGCTAAGTGAGAATAATAATAAGACCTCTCCTATAAGATTATTTTCAGGATTAAATCAGTTCCAATCATTACATTTAATAACATCACTTGTGGGATGTAATCATACAGCTATACTGTTTGTCTCTCCCACTATCCCATTACATCCATTCTGTGGATCTAGTTTTCTTCTGTCTCTGCATGGAAATTGCATCAGGCACCATGATTTTTCTAGTAATGTTTAGGTAACACAAACAGTTCTCTAATGATAAAATGCAATCTCAGGTTCATATCAACACGTTCAGTCCACATGATAGCCAAAACTTCAATCTTGCTTTAAATTTAAAATATCTCCCCCTCTTCCCTTTCTCAGTTCATTTCCATGGCAGAAAGGAAGCCTGTGGTTGAGAAGGTAATCATTTGGTCAGTTTTTTTTTCTTTATTCCTTTCTTCAATTAACCTTCAACTTTAATCTCTTCTTGCTAACAGCAATGGGGGAAGGGAGAAGACGAACAAGGCACAAAGAAGTTCCCACTTGGAGGGTACTCTCGTATTAGTCCAGTATCAGTGCATGCTGGACTTGGCAGATGTTTAAAGCGGAATCTTTCTCTTTTGTTCTCCAGAGAACACCCTTGCTGGGAATCTCCTAAAAGAATCCTGCTTGATGAGAACAAAAGCATCCCTTTTCTTGCTGGTTGCTTACTTTTTTTCAGCCCAAAGGTATTTCTTGCTTCTTTCTATGAAGTCTGTTAATCTGATAGGAATGTGACACATATTGGGTCCTTAGGAAACACATATTTCCTACCCTCAGAAGATTCTGGGAGTCCTGTCTGATCTCTTTTCCTTTCATTGTCAAAGCAGCTAGACAGCCATTGCCATTGGATTTTCCAGGTGTCACTCAGACCACCGTCCACTGTGGTCTCTGCATTGCATGTGGCACATATTAAGATTCTCAGACCCCTTTTCTTGGACTTCAGGGGACAGTACCCTTCAACCCTCTTCCTTAGTACTCAATATGCAGCATTCTCCAAAGAAACGTCCCCATTCTAATTTCTAACTCTGAATACTGTTATGCCATTGATGTGAATGAAGGGATAAGAGTCATGTAACTTGTTTCTTGATACCTTGTTTACAAATTTTGCATGTGGTCCAGCACCTCCTTTGACATGTGATACCTTTTGTCTCATGATGTCTCAGTCAAATTTCCACTTCAAATTAAACAAATGTTAGTTATTATTATTGCCTAAGGATAGGGAGCATAAGTGCTAGCACTGGGGATAGAAGGGTCAAAGGAAATTTTAGTTCTGTTATATTTTTTAGAGGAATAATTAAGTCTTACATTGTATGTGAAATTAAAAATACCTTAAAGTAATCTTTTTTGTGCCTAATAAGTTTTTCCAGTATTATTTATTAAGTAGATCCTCCTTTTCTCAGAGTCTGCAATGCTACCTCTGAATTTATCAAGTTTCCACAGATGTTGGTCTATTTCTAAGCTCTCTATTCTATTACCTTGGTAATAGAATTTGCTTTTTTCTGTGCCAAAATTGCACTCTCCTAGTTATTACGGCTTTATACAAACTCAATACCTAAAGAGAAAATCCCCCTCCACTAATGGCCCTTAAGAGGGCCTTGGCTTTTCTTGGACTTTTGTCCTTCATAAAAATTTTAGAATCAGCATCTCAAAGTCATAATCAATGATTTGAGGATAATTCTTTACTCCTAACCCCCGAAGTCTATGATAAAAGAAGATATCGTTTTGCTATAATTAAACCTGTGAATCGAACCTGTTCCCTCTTTCGAGGTGACTGTCTCCCTCTTTATTCCCAGATAATTGATGGTGATCTTAGCCAATCACAAAATTTCTTATGAGAGCATTGAGCAATGGGTTTCCCTTTAATCTGTAATAAAGATTAGCATTAAGTAGCAAGCATGTACAAATGCCTTATGACTTAATGCAAGATAGATATAAAAGCTAGAGAAGTTCCCATGTTCCATTTCATTCCGCTTATTATATTATACATGAATTACCATTTGGAAGTAGAACAGCCTGTATCTTACTATATCATGCTCTTCCAGTGACAGTTTAGCAAGTCTATATCTTCTCAGATGAAGAAAACATTGTAACATGGCAAATGGCCAACAAAGCCCCTAATCCATTCTTTAAAGAATTTGTTGATGGTTCTTGACACATTCAATCCCTTGCTTTTCCCATTTAAAATCGTGGTCATATTTCCAGATCAACACAAAAATTCAATCATATATTTGCATAATATTCATGGCAGAGAATACTGTGATGAACAAAACAGAAAAAGTCTGTGAATAAAATTTTAATTAACTCATCCTCTATGTAGCATTGCCAGAGTCTCTCCTGCTTTCCACAGGTGAGGTTGATTACCACTTCCTTTTTGCCATCATCTTTTCTCTGAATTACCTCTAGTGTGGCACAATTGTCTTAACACAATGACTTCCATCCTTCGATGGTCATGTTATTCATGATGTCTCTGAAACTTCCTCCTTTCTTCTTCTTCTGTTGAGCTTTGAACATTAATTTCTTCATTGTGCCATAATTTTTTCCAAGTCTTTTTCTACAGCTATTTGGGTTCATCAGGGCTTTCCTTGGGAGAGTGTAAATCTAATCATTCTTTTTGTGTCCTCAGTTTCTAGCCTAGTGCAAGGAACATTGGAATCCATAAATAAGGGATAGATGAATGAATTCTCACAAAATTTCCCCAATCCCTCCATGGAGATGACTCTACATTATTTTAAGTAGTATTTATTTACTTGTTTGTTTATTTTTAAACATCTTTATTGGAGTATAATTGCTTTACAATGGTGTGTTAGTTTCTGCTTAATAACAAAGTGAATCAGCTATACATATACATATATCCCCATATCTCCTCCCTCTTGCACTCCCTCCCACCCTCCCTATCCCACCCCTCTAGGTGGTCACAAAGCACCGGGCTGATCTCCTTGTGCTATGCGGCTGCTTCCCACTAGCTATCGGTTTTACATTTGGTAGTGTATATATGTCCATGCCACTCTCTCACTTTGTCCCAGCTTACCCTTCCCCCTCCTCGTGTCCTCAAGTCCATTATATAGTCATTTTCACAATTTACGTAGTATTTATTTCTATTTCTATCTGGATGTCATTTCATCTCCAAATATCTAATATTTTGAAAACTGAATTCATCATCTTTTCTCACTACTGCTCTTCCCTCAGCCAGATCTCCTTTTTGACTTTTTATTGATGTTTAACCATCATTGTTTTGAGTCAATTCTAACTCATTGACTTTGTTTTCTCTCAACTTATATCTTGTCAGTCATCAAATTCTATTGAGGAGATTTTTTTACTAATATTTCCTGCTGCCATCCTTTCCTTTCTTTTCTCAAATTAACAGCCAGACTGAAGGTATGCATCTTCTCAAATCTGGCCTATTGCTATAGACACCTAACATGGTGACTCAGAGACACTCAAAAGATGCTTACTAATGGATGACTATATGTCATGTGTGAACAGTAAATTATATGTTCAGCATACTTTTTGCAAGGATGGGAAGTTGCCATGAAGTAGTGAAGTTGCCTTGAAGGAGATCAATTGTCACATCTGTCATGGGCTGGAGAACTAAAGCAAGTTGGATTCATTGGTGATGTTTTTACCACCAGGCTGCTCTTAGATGCATTTATAAATGTTCATTACAGGGACATCATTAGTAAAGCTGTATATTGTAGGTGTCTTTCTGACCTCGTTTATTTACCCATTTATCCTTTTTAAGAACCTCCCTCATCCTCCCATGCCCTCTTCTAACATGTCTTCCTTTAGCTCTCACTATCTTGAGTATTGTTCAAAGCTCAAGACTTCCCACTTTTCCACTGAATCCCATCCTCTTAGGTTAGTGATCTTAGAAGCATTAGCTAATCAGATTTACTCACCCATTAATTCCATAAATATTTAACAAGCACCTACAATTTCAGGATTGTTTTTGGCACTGAAAACAAAAACTAGTGCTTGCAAAGACGCAGCTGGCTACTTTGCTAACTATTCCCCCTGACCCTATCAATATGTCAAGTTCTTAGAAAGGCAGTATATCATGGTTTAGGGCATGATCACAAGACATTGTGTGGGTTCAGATGTTAGCTATACCCCTCTCAGTATGTGAGGTAGTACAATTATTTAAACTCTCTGTGTTCAGATGTATCATCTATGATAATAATAGTATTTTCCTCAGATTGTGTAGTAAGAATTATATAAGAAAGTACCTCAAACTCTTAAAATAATTCTGGTACATATTAAGCATTCAAGAAATATTGGTTATTAGGAGGAGGCCCTAAGCAGTCTCAGCATTTCAGATCTTGGGACTTGTCAGAGTGGAGATACAGAAGTTATACCACTGTGTGCTGTGCCAGTTACAATTTCTTCTCTGCCTATGTGCCTGTGTATTATGTGAGGTTGATTATTTGATTGATTGGTTGATGGCTTTGGGATAGTGAGTAGGTTTTAGTCATTAATCAATACAGAAGTTAAGCACAGATGACGTTTGAAGTCAGGCAGAACAGGGTTCAAATCTTTCTTTGCCACTTATCTGTCATAAGATCTTGTAAGAAATGGGGTTAATGATTCTATGTCCATTCTTCATTTAATCGGTGTTTACTGGACACTTACTGAATGTTAAACTATTCTAGGCCCTGGGAATACAGCAGTGAACCAAAGAGATGTGATCTTGGCACTAGTAGTACCTACAGTGAGGTGAAGAGAGGAGAGGAGGAAACATATAAAAAAATAAATAAAAGAGATAGTTTTAGCTACCTCCTAGGGTGACGGTGAGAATCCGTAAATGCTCCAGGAGTGGAAGTTGCCAGGATGAGAGGAGCTCATAGTCTAATGTGGGAACTAACCACCGAAATAGATATTTGTCATACTACACAGAAAAGCAATAATAACAGTCAGCAGCGTCACTATGCGGACTGGGAGAAAGTGAGATCCCGAGAGTGGTAGATTCTGGGCCCTAGGCAGGAGGTGTAGGATGGTGATCGGCTGCAGGGAGGAATAGCTGTAAGTTTCTTGAGACCAGCTTTGCCATCTAAGGCCATCCTTTCTCTCACTTAAGGCCAAACGCTGGTGCCTGAATTATTTTCCAAGTCACATTAGACCTCTCCTAAGATATTTTCTTTTCCTAGATCTCTCTTTCCCAAATGCCCAAGGCAGTATTTTTCCAGATGCTCTTTTCAACACTTCAGAAATGGTTATTAGATTTGAGAGCCCAACGCAAAGGACGTGGGAAATACTAATCCGCTGCCAAACTTCCCCTTAGTTCTTGTAATCTCATCAAGATAAGTATTTTTCAGGTAGGCTGCCTCCTCTTCCGCGTCTTTCTGTGTACCTCTTCCATTTCCTGATATTAAATTCACCTTCACCTTCGGGAGATTCTACCTGCTGGGAAATTACAGCAATTCCCAACCTAAATACTTTTGGCAAAAGTCCAGCTTCCTAGCAATTGACTGGTCACTCTGGCCTCCGAGCTAGTCAATGCAGAGCCACCTCAAAGAGCTCTTACAGGAAACTTGCTGGATGTAAACAAAGTGAGATCATAGAAAAGAGTGCACTGCAAACACCAAAACCCATATCTGGACTTTTAGTAAGGCACCATTAAGTTTTGTTTAAAGCGTCCAGGCCCCTGTAAAAATCTAAAATGATTTACATGAAAGTCTTTTTGAAAGCTTGGAAAATTTATGTGGACAAACACTTGTGACTTTAAGGACCCTCTTTCTTCTTTAGGATGGATTTGAACATGAGTCTGTTTTATACAGAACTGTAACAATTTGTAATTTGACAATTACCAAACAGTAAAAAAAAAAAAGGATTTCTTCCAGATATAAATGCCAGAAAAACTTCTCTCATTTTGGCCCTCTCAGGCCGATTTCAAGGCCTGTGTGAATCTGTGGATAATTTTTTGCCTTTTAATTTCACCTGTACCAACAGATGTCAAATTGAGCACTGCAGCCAAAGAGTGAAATAAAATTTAGACTGGAATATCTCTAGCTTGCTGAAAGAGTTAGTAGTCTGTATGATTGCTTAAAATTTCCATGTGACTACAGGTATCAGTATTGTGCAGAGTGCTCCTTGAAGCTGAAATTATCGTAGACATATAGGCTAGAAAAATGATGTCAGCTAACTTACTTGGTTGAGTTTCGTGACTGTGTGCACATGACATTGATGAGAGAAACGGGTTGATTGAAAGGGATTCTCTCTGTTGTCTTCTCTTCTCTCTGCCCTCACTTGCCCTGGGAGACCCTCCTACACTCCTGGCTGATGACTCGCAAATATGTCATCTCTACCACCTGGCAGCTCTGTCCCTTGAGCTCTAGGCCACAACTGTAACTGGTGTCCTAGATCCCTAAACCTCATCAGGTTCAAAAATTAAATGCACTATTTTCGTTACCAAATCATACGAGCCGCACCGCCCCCCACTTATGTCTTAGATTAATAATGTGCTATTCAGACAGTTAACACAGAACTGAAATCTCTTATTGCTTCCCAGGAATGCTTGAATATGTGAAAATGTCCATATTCCAGCACTCATATAAATGGACAATGGCAGAGGAGTAAGATTGTAGCAGAGAAGATCTAATTACCTATTTTAAGAAAGTCCTTTGATTTGAGCTACGTTGTCACAATTCTCTGCAGTGTTTTGATACAGAGTGTGAATAATGCAGTATAACCTATTGCAATTGAAAAAGCCACTACGAGCATGTTGTTCATTTGCTTTGTGGCTCAGGGATGCTTTTTTTTAACTACTAACTGAATTCCAGATTTATTTGATTTTTCAATAGTTTTCCTCTCTCTGTTCCAGGACCTAATCCAAGGTACCACATTGCATTTAGTTGTCATATCCCCATAGTCTCTTCTGTTCTGTGACAGTTGCTCAACCTTTCCCTATCTTTCACAACCTTGACAGTTTTGAGGAAGTGGTCAGATATTTTACAATGTCCCTCAATTTGTGTTTGTCTGATATTTTTCTCATGATTATACTTGGGCTTTGGGTTTTGGAAAAAATGCCACAGAAGTGAAGTGCTTTTCTCATGTACTAGCAGGGGAGACATGATATCCATGCAACATGATATTAATGTTACACTTCATCATTTGGTTAAGGTGGTGTCTGCTATGGTTTCCACTGTAAAGTTGCTATTTTTCATTTCCATACTCTACCATGAATGCATCTTTATTTTTAAAAATCTCAGGTTTTCTAACAAACTTTTATTTGCTTACTTTTCTCTTTTATAATTCTGTAACACATAACACCTTTTTCCAGGAAAAGGGGAAATGCAAACTTATTTGAATTTCTTCCTGGAATATAACATAATCCAAAGTCATCTTTTCAACAAATATTTTTGAAATATTAAAATATAACTCAACCCAGTGCTGACTGTTCCATATAGAACATTTACATCAATATTATGACTCATAATTGTAATGCATTTAAGTTACTCTTGTCATTGATTGACTGGGTTTCCTAGAACTTACGAAAGCTCACTTATATGGATAGTCTTTATGACATAAATCAATCAAGAAAGCACCCAGAAATACCCCCCCTTTATACAGAAAAGCATTGTAATATATTTATGTGACATTTTTGAAAAATTTTAGCACAAAGAAATATATCTGAAATATATATATGATGAGTTCTGATTTACTTCAGTCAGAGGGAAAATATAAAAGCATAATTTCATTTAAAATTATATATAACTCCAAAAACTTCCTCTTGTCAGTGAAAAATTGTGTATGCAAATAAAACATTATCTGTGACATAATTTTTAAAATGAAAATGTTTACATCTTTTCCCTTCCCCTAATGGTCATCTAGGTCAAGGTTTGTCAACCTGAGCTGTATCTGTGTACTTCCTGAACCTCTAAGGCTGAAGAGAATGTTTGCAGACATGGCTCACACCTGACAGAAACAAGATCAAATAATTGGAACATTAAATTTATACTCATAATATTAGACTCATAATAATAATGTAAGGATCTTTACCTTATATTTTGATTAGCGCCCCAGGAAAACATAGAGCCATGTCTTGCATCTGTACAATAGTTGTGTAATTGCAAATTACACAAATTACAACAGCAAATGATTAAGTTTTGAAACCTAGAATACAGGTTAAGAATTTAAGAGAGACATCAACTTACAGCTAAGTGACATCTGCTGGAAGGTAGGCATGTATGGTGATGGACTTCAAGGGCTTGTTTCATCCAAAGTTCTGTTAGATATTGGTGTAGAGGACAGCACTTTGTTGTTCATGAGACAGAGTGTTGCATAAAAAAGAAGAACATGCTTCCAGCTTTTGTGGGTAAGAAATCATAGCTTCTGCTGCATCTGTAGCTCAAAAACAGGGGGTTTGTTGGCACTAGGAAGGTTTCAGTGCATTAGCTGTGGTTGTGGAGGCATTGACAGTGCCCAGCTGTGGGAGCATCAGCTAGTGGCTGAGATGACACCAGTGATGTCCTGTATATGCTGCTATAAGTGCTAGACTGCAGATAGAAGAGATCTCAGCCGTCCAGTTGGTAGAGGCTGAAGAAGGTGGATGGGCCCAAGTTCATCTGAGCCAGTTTTTCTTAACTGCCGTGCTATCTATGCTATAATGCTTGTTAGCTTGCTCAGTAGAGATGGTACAAACCCTTGGCTCGCTGTCAAGAATCTAACACATATATCCACACCAGCAACAAAACTGGGAATAAATGTTTAAAGTACAGACGTGAAGAACTTTTTTTTTTCCTGATTTTTGTCCGCATTGGGTCTTAGTTGCTGTGCACGGGCTTTCTCTAGTTGTGGTGAGTGGGGACTATTCTTCATTGTGATGCATGGGCTTCTCATCACGGTGGCTTCTCTTGTTGCGGAGCACGGGCTCTAGGCATGCAGGCTTCAGTAGTTGTGGCTCATGGGCTCTAGAACACAGGATCAGTAGTTGTGGCGCATGGGGCTTAGTTGCTCTGCAGCATGTGCAATCTTCCTGGACCAGGGATCGAACCCATGTCCCCTTCATTGGCAGCAGATTCCTAACCACGTCTCCACCAGGGAAGTCCCAGACATGAAGAACTTGATAATCACCCACTGGTATCTCTACCCACAATCTCCAGTTCTTAAATAGTTTAATGGCAACAAATGAAATAAGGCATCTCACAAAATGCATTCATTTTATCGCTTTTTTGTTTTTTGTTTTCCTCCTGATAGGGCAATCTTTCTCCTGATAGGAAAAATTGTTAAGAGCAGTACATAGAGTGACCACTTGGTATCAGGAGCTACTAACTGTTATAAAGGAACCAGATTTTGTTTCTTTTCAGTCTTGAAAAGAAACATGGGTTCGAGCCCTGGTCCAGGAAGATCCCATATGCCGTGGAGCAATTAAGCCTGTGCGCCACAACTACTGAAGCCTGCGCACCTAAAGCCCGTGCTCCACAACAAGAGAAGCCACTGCAATGAGAAGCCCACACACCGCGATGAAGAGTAGCCCCTGCTCGCCGCAACTAGAGAAAGCCCACGTGCAGCAATGAAGACCCAATGCAGCCATAAATAAATAAATAGAAAGATAGATAGATAAATTTATTTATTTTTAAGAAAAAGAAACACAGAGTATTTTTAAATGATTTGCCTTATTAATTTTCTCCGACTTTGATGCTTTGACTACTCAGCATTATAATACAATTCCCAAGAATTTGGCTCAAGTTATTCATAATTAGAACTGTTCTGAATTTAATGTTAAAATGTTTTTTGTTTTTTTTTTTTTTTTTTGGGTACACGGGCCAAATAAATCTATGCTTCATATTAATTTAAAATTTCTGTTGGTCTGTTTGTGGAGTTAGGTGTAGTAAATAACCACTCTAAAGATATTTGAGTATATGTCCTCCTCTACACCATGACAGGGTTGGTCTAGAAAGAGTAAGGTATAGTAGAAAAGAAAGGAGCTTTGGAGTCAAGCAACCCTAGCTTAACAGTCCAGCCAATATTTACCTGTGTGATCTTAGATAAGTAACTTGAGTTCCTGTTTCATCATTTGACAAATGAGGGTAATAATACCCATCTTAACAGAATTACTGTATTGATTAACTGATATAATCAATACATGTTGTGTCCCAACCTGGTGTCAGGCACAGAGTGGGCCCTCAGCAAACTGCATCTAATATTATTTTACAGTAAGTTAGATACCATGTAGATATGCCTACCTGAACCTTCTGTGATTCAGGTATCTAGAATTTTCTATGATTTTCTTCAATCTTTGTTAAATCCAATTCAATGAGGAATCAAAATATATCAATATCTGTTGCTAATTTTATTACATTATTATTTCAGTTTGCAAAATTATTTTGGAAAATTAGAAATAAATTGAATCCTCTTTTATACCCTTTCATCAATACAATATAATATATTAATATTAGGAGCTATTTACAGATTTTTGACTCATTTTTTTCTCTTGTATGTCATATCTTCCAACCTTATAAATCTCAGTACTTCAAAATTTTTACTTTGTCCTTAAGTTTATACCATTTTTATTTTTTCATGATCCAAAAATGGAAAATAATTCCAAAAATAAAAAAAGAAAGAAAGAAATGTTATACCAGAAATTCTGATGGTAGGGAAATGAGAGAGTGCATCTAAGTTAGGTTTTCACCCTTGTCACTCCACCCTGATAGGCAAGAAAGTATCCTAGGTGGGGCAATGTTGGAACAATGTATTCCCAAGTAGACAAGGTTTAGCTTGGTCTTGCAATCAGACAGTTGTAAGTTCAAATCCCTGTGTTGCCATTTTCTCACTGTGATACCCAGTTCAATGTACCAATTCTCTCTGAGCCTTAGTGCATAATAGGAATACATACAGTGATGTAATGACTAGATGAGAAATTGTATGTCAGTCTCTCAGTAAGGTACCTGGTCTATATTTAGAATTAACTAGCTGACTAACTAACTAACTAAATAAATAAACAAAACCTTTGCCCCAGTTCATGGCCAAAGTTCCATTTTGGAGACCATCTGATTTTCCTTTCCTGACACAGCCTGAATGTGTCCTTATCCTGGACCTTCATCTCCTAAGCTTTGCATGGTTCTAGATCTCCAATTCCTCATATAATTGCCTCTGGTGAGACATGAATAATAAGGCCTAGATTCTTCTTCACTTATAATCTTTCAATAAAGATCCTTCATCAGACCTACAAGACCCCACAGAGTTCTCCCAGCCTGGGTCCCTTCTATTTTCCTGAACATTCAGATTTATGATTCAGTTAGCACTTACTGGAAAGCCAGGATTAAGAGCTGACTGAAGGTACAAAATTTTAACATGTGGAGCTTCTCAGCCTCCTCCTACAATTACCAGCAGAGCATTTGGACACCACCCACTTAGCTTCATCTTCATCCCCTGATGTCTGAAGCAGACATCTCTCCATACATGTTCTCACTGAGGAAAAGCAATCACAGTGAAAGAGCTCTTCTCCCCAAGGCTGTGTGTTGAGTGGTGGGGAGGGAAGGCATAGTTCAAACAGTAGAAAAGCATAGAGATGAGAAGTACTAATATAGTGGGGATTTGGGACTGTGATAATAGAAGAGAAAATTATTCTGGGAAGGTAGGGTAGGAAGGTATTCAAGAATGTAAAGAAGAGGAAAAAGATCAATTATTTTAATTAGTTTTCATGAATCGCAGGCTTGAATTTTCATAAATGTTTGAGACACCTAAGCAAACATTAGGCTGTAATTCTCTTGAAGGTCACAACTTTTAAGCACAGCTTTTTGGGACGGAGGTGTGAGTGGGAGACTTGTTCAGAATTTGAGCTCTCCTGCACACAACCCAGTTTACTATAGATTAATAGTGGTATATTATATCTGACCCCACAAAGCAATTTTAGCAGGACTGTACAAATTTTGGGATAATGGTAAAAGTGGGTCCAGAATCAATCATGATAGCTCTTGGAGTGATAGCTGAGATGATAATGTGAATACTTCTTAAATTGGAATTATACTTTTTGAGAGAACAGATTTTGGGACTAAATTATCCAGTTGAAGAACTAGACTTAGGCACCTCTATGTCAATGAAAAATTTCAAAAATCTTAATGGAGTATGACCACAGAATTGTTTTTAATCTTGGCTCCATAAATATGCCTACTTTTTTCTTTAGAAATGTGGGTTCTTTCTGGAAGAGAAGAAAACATGGTGAGGGTGGGGGTCAGAGACTATTTTAAGACCCATGAAAGAACTCAGGTAGCCTTTCAGGAAGAATTCTATGTGTGAACTCAACGCCAATCAAACTGGTGCTTCCATGAAGGTCTGCCTAATGTCCTAGAATATGAATACGGGAGGATTTGTGACTGGAATTTATATAATGACTGATGTAACAGCTCATTAGGACGGATTAGCGTGCATAGGAGAGTAACGTCAGTGTGCTGTATAAAGAGACTGGTGGGAAAAGAGACATTTGGGTAAATTTCTTGAGGAGTTGCATGGTTCAAGGGAACAACCCAAACTCTTGTTGTTTGTAAATACAATCAGAACTAAGGAAAAGAGGAAGCAGTACCCAGTGGCCGAAAAAAAAAAAAAAAAAGTGTGTGTGTTGCGGGGAGGAATACCTAATGAAACTTGAGATATTGATAGGTAGGGTTTAATTCCACAAGATGGCAATTCTTTGGCAGGAAAAACAGATCATGATCCTGATCTGGACACATTCCTGCAGTGGAAATGGGAAATGTGGTATGGTCATAATGAATAGCTGGGGGTCTCACAGGCCCCAGGGTAAGTGATATAAGTCCCAAGATGGTAGAGATTGGAGATGCTGTCAGTATTTCTTTGGTTGTGACAATAATGACCACCTAGTAGCTTTAGGCCTCCAGACTTTACTTTATCCTGCATCCCAGAGGGTATAGATTTGGAAGTCAAGGAGCTTAGAGTTGTCAGATTTAGTTAATTCCCAGTTAAATTTGAATTTCTGATAAACAATGAATTTTTTTTAGTATAAATATGTCCTAATACCACATGGAATATGCTTACAATAAAATATTTTTGTTATCTGAAAGTCAAATTTAGCTGGTGTACTGTATTTCATCTGGCAACCATACTGAAGTTCTTATATTAATGTGTTTGTTTGTTAGTAAGAAATGACTATAGTGAGTTCTGCCTGGCTCTACCCAGCATTTTCTTTAGAGTACCGAAGAGGAGGTATACCCATTCCCAACAAAAGAAGATAGGGAAGATATTTTCTGTCAATAGAGAAAGTCTATGGACAAAGTATACTATTAAATATTAAAAATCTCTTATGTGAGATTTTGCAACAACATTAAGAGAAGGTGTCATAAGATGAAAATGAAAACTTAACAGGATTTCCTCCGCTGCCTATGACTAATAGAAAGTCAAGCCTACCAAAGTATAGCAATAGAATTAAAAGGATTGGCTGTTGTCACTAATTTAATGAGGAGTGGGGAGATAGAAGAAAAGTTCACAATGAGTCACAGGTTTCTAGTTTGTTTGGACAAATGATATTGTGAGCAAGAAGAGAAAGGGGAATATTGAGATGTCCTTTGATGACTATGTCCACCATGCAGTTGAATATATGCATTTGGAACCTAAAAGAGAATCTGCTTGAGAGATATGATCGGTAGTTGAAGCCACAGAAATGGGAATAATCATGGAGTTAGAATGTGTAGATAGTGGATCGCAAAGGGCCAATGATGAAGCCTTGAGGAACACATACATTTAAGGGCGAGATAAAGGAAAAAGAACAAACAAAATAAACTAGGAAGATAACACGCTGTCATGTAGTGCTCTTCTGAATGAGCCTAAAGAAAAGACTCCTTGTAATGCAGAGGAAAAGAACCAGCACTGTTCGGAGAAAAATGACAGACAGGCAGCATCTTCACCAAATGTTCAAAGTGAACATCATAGAATGGGACAAACACACACCACGTGCCCCCTAATATGCTGCATTAAGAGCCCTGTAGCACTTCCATGCACTCCTGCCAAAATTTCATAACCTGAGTCTGATCATGAGGAAACAGACAAATCCAAACTGAGGGACTTTCTTTAAAAAAAGAAAAAAAAAAAAGGACTGTACTCTAAAAGTAACAATGGCAGCAATGTCATGAAGCACAAGAGACGGCTCAGGAACTATTCCAGCTTAAAGAAGACTAAAGGGATATGACAACGGAATACAATGCATGAGCCTAAATTTTCTTCTACTATAAAGGACACTCGGGACAAGTGGTGAAATTTGAATAAAATAAGCAGATTAGGTAATAAAAAAATAATAAAATAAACTAGGAAGAAACATAGAAAGAAAACTAGGAGAAATGGTGTCATGGGGCAACAGAGATGAGAGTTTCACAAAGGAAGTGTTCAAGAATGCCAAATGTTGATGAGGTCAAGTAAGATGTAATGTAAAAAAAGGTCACTGAATTTGACAAGTGGAATGCTATAGGGGATGTGTGCCAAAGTATATTTATTGAAGCAGTGGGAGCCAAAGTCAGATTTCTGTGAATTGGCAAGACACAGAAGTAAGAAAGTGGAAATAGTAAATGCAGATCTGTCAAGGAGATTGGCTGTGGATTAGAGGAGGTGTGGAAATATTTAAAGGAAGCATGGGATTGAAGGAGAGCTCCCTGCTCTTTTTTAGAGGGAACGTGGGGGCTTCCCTGGTGGCGCAGTGGTTGAGAGTCCACCTGCCGATGCAGCGGATATGGGTTCGTGCCCCAGTCCGGGAAGATCCCACATGCCGCAGAGTGGCTGGGCCCGTGAGCCATGGCCGCTGAGCCTGCGCGTCTGGAGCCTGTGCTCCACAACGGGAGAGGCCACAACAATGAGAGGCCCGCATACCGCAAAAAAAAATAAAGGGAACGTGGAATTGAGGGCTTCTTTATGATAAAAAGTTGATCATGTTTATGAGTTGGTGAAGCTGAGGGTGAAACTGCAGAAGAGAGGACAGGCAACAGAAAATGATCAGGGTCCTGGAAGTAAAAGAAGGGACGGGAAACAAAGGGACAGATGGAGGTGTTAGTCTTAAAGTAGAGGTAACATGTTTTGTATACTGTCTCCTGAACTGTGACTAAAAAGAAACAGATGATAGTCAGTGAGTTGTATAGGTGAAGGGGAGGTAGGAAGAGACAAACAACTTGGAGAAACAAATAAGCTTGCCCTTTCAGACTTAACCATAAATAAACACATCTACTAGGGTAAAAATAGTCATGTTAGCAAGTTTTGACTGAAGTCTAAAGAAGGAAGGATTCAAAACAGAAGGATTCAACCAAAAGGATTCAAATCAGACAGCATAGCAAGCATGCAAATGGGTGAAAGATGCAGAAAGTGGCCTTGCCCATTCATAGATCAAGGTGCTCAGTCAGATCCACCTGGCAGGTCTATCACTATTGAAATGTAACAGGAGATCCTAGTGCCTTCCAGCATTCACATATTTCGGCTAACTTCCCTTGTTCTTATTTTATTATAAGGACCTTTTTTGAACACTCCTTGCCTGGTACGGATGTTTATCCCACCTTCAGTTAACTTTCTCATTTCAGATGAGTCAATTGGCATCCTGAATTTGGTAATTTATTCTCTTATGAGTGAGTCAGCTTCCCTAAGCTAAATTAACAGTGGCAACACCATCAAGATCTAAAATTTCAACTTGCATATCTGACAATTAGATGCTGGATTCTGGTGAATATAATCATCTTGTGAAGCTTTCTGACAACAGTTGGTTCCAGCTTTCTTGAGGGCATCTCAGTCCAAAGACTGATTTAAATTTTCCTTATTCCAATTCTGTTTGGAAAATGACTTCTAAGTGTCCTGTGTATGTATCTCTAGCTTCTGTGTCCTACCTTAGCCAAGCGAGGTAGTAATGAATAGAGATCTATATGAGCTCTGGAAATGGACCAACTGAGTTAGAATCCAGGCTCTTCTACTTCAGACCAGTTAATTAACTTCTTGTTATCCCAATTTCCTCATCTTAAAAAATGGGTATAATGCTAATATTTACTTTAAAATATTTTGTTTTATTTTTGAAGAATAATGCATATAAAACCCTTAGTACAATTTTTGACATGTTGTAAGTACTCAAATAATATTAACTATTAATATTAGTACTGCTCCAAACTTGCCATTCCCCAAAAATCATAAACCGTGTCCCAAACTATACTTATCTTCTCACATTTTTAATGCTTTTATGTAAAATCTTCTTTTGACTCTTCATTTTTATGAAATAACCATATGTGTTTATTCATGTATGTATTTGCTACTGCCATGGAAGGTTCACTGTTATAAATTTAAAATGCTACCTACCTGAGACATATTTTTATTAAATGCTTTGTTTCAAAGAGTTTTAATATATACATGACCTAATAAAATAAAAATTATATTTCTGTACTCGATTATTTTAATTAGAAAATTTTAAATTACCTTTTAATTAACTTTCTTTTTTGGTAAACATTGAATCTTTAAAGTAAGTAAAATCTGTCTTTGAAAACATCAGTTTTCACAAAAATCAAAATGTGGGAGACAGAGGATACTTTAATCCAAGCAAAGATTCAGATCTTTGTATTAAAATGAAGTTAGGTAAAATTTTGTGCAGCTGTAGCTTCCTAAACTAATACAATATGAAGAGATAGTTGCTAAGAATTTTCCAAACTACCATCCAGACCCCTCAGCCTGTCATTTAAGGCCTTTAACAGCCTGGGCCCAACAGCTTTGTAGTTTCACCTTCTGCCTCTGCCTCCAGTTACGAAGAATAATGGCTCTTCCCAATTTTTGCTTATGTTGTTTTCTGCCTATAATGCCCTTCTTCACTTTCCCACATGTTAAAATTCTAGTTTTCTTTGTACAGTTGAAATGTTTTCTGCATAGCCTTCTTAATTCCCTTGATCAAAATTAATTGTTCTCACCTCTGAAACCTCACAAGCTCTTGGTTTACATTCAAAGTATAGAACTTATCCTAGTCTGACTTGTATAATTCTCTCAGCCAACTTTCTCCTCTGCTACACTGTTCAAGGAAAGTTTTGTAACATATTCCTACCTTTCATTAGAAAAACAACAGCTAAGGGGAATTTATTACTCAGGGCAACTTGTTAAGCCAAGAATCACAGAAGAAGTATGGGAGAGAGACAACTTAATCAGACTCTAGCACTCTTGTAGGCATATTTGAGATAAATAAAGAAATAAGGAGACCTAATAAAGGAGGGAGGAGTCTGATAGCATCAGGATTATAAACTATTGGAGGTACTGTGTAGGTTTAGACTCTATAAAAGAGAACATTGGTAACCTCAGAGTTTAACTTCCTGTATTGTGTAGAGAAAGACGTTAGCCATAAATGCCGCTTGTGTCTACAGAGAGACAGATTCTATTATTCTATCTAGGCCCAAGGTAGACACCAAATCACATATTGAGCAGTTTGAAATTAATAAGAGAAGAAACTAGGCTTAAAGAAGAGGTAGAATTGTAAGACTTTTCTCAAGAAGTGGTTAAGCTGGGAACAGAGAATAACTGTTATTAGGGTAATCTAAATTTCCTCAAAACATGTATCACCAATTAGAAAAATATATTAAGTGCCCACTTGTGAGTCATGAAGTGGTGACTATTATTTACTCACTTAATAAACCAGATACGGGCTTTATCTGAAACCACAGCATTCATTGAATTTTTATATCTAATTAATAATTCCTTCGGAGATCTCAGTAGAATTCTAAGGATATACAATAAAATTTATTATTTTAATAGTAAACATATTTTATTAACAGCTATGGCAATTCAGTTACTGAAATTAAATTGCATTAACCCTGTGAAAATAACAAAATTTAGATGTAATGATTATGAGATACTTTCTTAGAAGTTAGTTTGAAGTTTTTGGTGAGACAGGTTACAAAATGGAAGCGGTAGTATCCTAAGAAAATGCAAGCTTCTGAAAGTTCAGTTACAAAGGTTTCATCCTCTCAACTTACCTGAGAACATATGAGCAAGAAAAATATACGTTCCTTTCCCTTATGTGATATTCTTTGAGTTAACTTCCTGTTTCTTTACACCCTTTACAAGACAGATGGGGATCTGATATTAAGTGCTTGTACTTTCAGAAGCATAAAAATTCATCCTAAATCTTGATTTCTTGCATTCAATGAGGTAGTGAAGAGTTGAATGAAGAGTAAGGGAGGGAGACAGCCACTATGGAGAACAGTACAGAGGTTCCTTAAAAAACTAAAAATAGAACTACCATACAACCCAGCAATCCCACTACTGGGCATATACCCTGAGAAAACCATAATTCAAAAAGTGTCATGTACCAAAATGTTCACTGCAGCACTGTTTATAATAGCCAGGACATGGAAGCAACCCAAGTGTCCATCAACAGATGAATGGATAAAGAAGATGTGGCACATATATACAATGGAATATTACTCAGCCATAAAAAGAAATTGAGTTAGTTGTAATGAGGTGGATGGACCTAGAGAGTCTGTCATACAGAGTGAGGTAAGTCAGAAAGAGAAAAACAAATACCATATTCTAACACATATATATGGAATCTAAAAAAAAAAAAAAGGTTCTGAAGAACCTAGGACAGGACAGGAATAAAGACGCAGACGTAGAGAATGGACTTGAGGACACAGGGAAGGGGAAGGGTAAGCTGGGATGAAGTGAGAGAGTGGCATGGACATATATATACTACCAAATGTAAAATAGATAACTACTGGGAAGCAGCCACATAGCACAGGGAGATCAGCTTGGTGCTTTGTGACCACCTAGAGGGGTGGGATAGGGAGGGTGGGAGGGAGACACAAGAGGGAGGAGATATGGGGATATATGTATAGCTGATTCACTTTGTTACACAGCAGAAACTAACACACCATTGTAAAGCAATCATACTCCAATAAAGATGTTAAAAAAAAGAAGTGATTTGTTGTCTACCTTGGGCCTTGATAGAATAACAGAAACTATTTGTCTATAGATGCAGGCAGGATTTGTGCCTAACTTTCTTCTGTATGCAATGCAGGAAGTTAAACATTGAAGTTACTAATGTTCTCTTTTAGATAGTTTAGATAGAATCTAAACTCTCACAATTCTCCCAATAGTTTATAACTGGAGGTTATCAGACTCAAGCTTCTTCATGTCAAACTAGATCTATAGTAGAAGCCAAGGGATCTGGACAAAAGTAGACAATATCTCTGGAGAAATATCTGGGGGATAAAGAACATGGAAGGTAAAATACCCACTGAGGTGCAGATCTATTTCCAAACAAGCACAGAAAACATCAGCGGTTTAGATAGATTCTTTGGCAAGATGTTTGGCCTAATGTTTCCTCACAGTGAGCTGTAATTAGGTCTTTATATTATTAGTACAGGTTTTTAAAATTTACAAATATTTTGCAGCTGTTCTCAATAAAAGGAAATTGATCCCGATATAACTCTTTGTAAAGTTGCCATAACTTTATAGTGAAGAAAAAATGAATCAAAATCAAACAGATGACTAATTAAGTAGTTGCTATGGGGAATGGAATTCAAAGACTGGTTTTCAGGAAACAGACCACTTAATGAAGCAGCCCTCTGAGTGCGCTATTATACTTTACAGTTAATGTCGGTATTTTATATGATCCATCAGGATATTCTGTATGATGTTGCTTCAGATTATCCCCAGAAACCAGTTGCCTCTCACCACATTTATTGCTACCAAGCCACCATCATCTCTTACATGGATTGCTGTCATAGCCTCCTATTCTCTGCTTTTCCACCTTTTCTCTCTCATAGTCTCACCTCAATGCGAGTGTAGAAGAGTGATTCTAAATATAAGCCAGATGAAGTCACTTCCCAAACCCTGTAATGGCTCCCATTTCACTTACAGACAAAAAGCCAAAGTCCCTACAATGACTGACTTAGTTTGGGCTCTCTAAAAGCAGAGCCTGAGAGGAGGATTCCTGTAAAAGTGGTGTAATGAAGGGGTAGTCCCAGGTGCAACCTGGGAGAGAGTGAAGCAGGATAGAGGAAGGGAAAGGGCAGAGAAACAATGTAATCTTGGGCAAAGTCTACCTTGGCCTGATCCACAGCAATAGGGCTCTGGCGCACAAATGGATCACAGAGCTAGTCCCTCTTGAGGCAAGGATATCAGCTTTTAAAATACTCATATCGATCAATACATTGTACCTTGGCAGTGTGCAAGGGGGTGACCTCCCACCAAATGTGGCTCCTGGGTGCTGAGCAAAGCATCTACCACAGTGACCCACAGGGCCCCACAGGTGTGGCAGCCAGTACCCCTCTGACCTCTTCATCTGTCACTGTCTATCTTTCCCCTCCACCCCAGCCACTCTAGCTCCAGTGCTGGGTCTCAACTCATCGCTAGGGTTTTTCAGCTTTACTCCCTCCCTTCCTACCAGAGGGCAGGAAGCTGGAGTTTTGAGGAGAGAAAAAAAAAGGTGTAAAGTGGCTATTTAGATTGTGGGAAAGCGAACAATTAAAGAAATGTCAAAAAAATAAGAACCTTCTTGCACTGCTGAAAGTGTAAATAATGCAGGTATTTTGGATAGCTATTTGGCAGCATTAAACAAAACAGCTATTACATTCTTGGCAGTATACTCCAAAGATCTTTTACACAGACACAGAAAGAGATATGGGCAAGAATCTGCATCTCTGCATTGGTTCCACATTAGAAATGTGGCCATGAATTGGGCAATGGGTAGATAAAATGTCAAAAACGCAGTCAGCAGTCAAAAGAATGCATGAATTCTACATATATCACTAAGGCTAGATGTCTAAAACATACCTCCGAGTCTAAAGAGGAAGAAGCAGAATGAGAAGTATAATACAATTCAATTTCTATAAATTAAAACACTCGAGAATACTGCATATTGTTGTTTGATACACATGTATTAAAGTTGGCCTAACTGGGGGAAAAGAAAATTCAGGATGGGAGATGGAGACAAATGTTGAAAATAAAATATAAGTAAGAGCTGGCATAAATCAATAACAGTTTGCAATAACTGTGGTTAATCCTTTGCATATCCAAGGCCCTCCAAACAACAACAATAAAAACAAGACCAGATACAGAAGATAAGATACTTCAGTGTAGGTATTACTTATAGAAAGAAGAATAAGTTTATAATCAACTGCTGGAAATTTCAGAGATGGGATATCCTGCAAGTTTTCCAGTGAGCAAAGAAGGATGAACAGAAATTACTTCTACAGTATCCATTATTACTAACTTGTGATTCGTGAGAAGTGATTGATAATACATTTGTTTGGTGTGTCATGTTTATTTTTCTAGTCTAGTCAACTTAAGGCTTTTTTTTTTTAAGGTTCATTGCAACTTTTACTCTTCTCCATATTTTTCACCATAAGCTTTGAGTATCTCAACAGAGACATCCACATTGGGTATTTTAGGAACACTACTCTTTAAGATTTGGGAAATATAACTGTACAGTGTTCTCCCAGTTACCTTTGCCCTGTTCTTCCTGTGTTCAGTGCAGGATTTCTCAAGAATTTCTACTGACATTTTTGACTGGATAACTGTTGTGTGTATATGGGGCATGGGGGTGTGCAGTGGCTATCTTGGACATTTTAGAATGTTTGACAGCATTTCTGGTCTCTACTCAGGGATGTACTCAACGCCAGTAGCACTACTCCCCTAGTTGTTACAACCAAAAATGTCTCCAGACGTTGCCAAACGTCTCCTGAGAGTTTAGCAGAGAGCTAAACCTAAGGTTGGATAATTCCACGAAGTTGATCGGATTTATTGTGATAAATAAAAATCCTCCACAGACTGACTGCTCTCTATGGATACTCAGTGCCCACCTGATCCCAAAGGAAACATGTATAAGAATGTACAAGTAATAGAAATATATATCCTGAGTGTCTGTAGACACACTCCCAAAACATACTTTAATATTTAGGTTTTTAGTTTGGGCCACATGAAATTCCGATATTCAACCATTATGGCAGTTTTGTATGGTTCTACCTACTAATTATCAAAATCTGCTATTATGTTGTTTGTTTCCCCTACTAGAACTTATGTTCCCTGAGGGTTCTTTGGGGTATTCATTCCTTACTTGCTACTAATATAGTGTCAAACACAGTGTGCGTTCTGTAAACATTGAACATAGCATGTATGGATATGTTAATTAATACACACAAATATAATTATACATGTAACTAGAGTTTTTATAGGGCTATAAGAAATTATTTAATAGCAGAACATGTCTCTTGCTCTATTGACTTGGAAATTTTTTGTACCTCCTCAAAATATTCTTCATATAATTTTAATCACCTCATGCATCTCTTAAGTCTATCTAACAGTTCCAGTACAGGCTTCGGAGTGAGATATTCCAAAGTTTGAATCCCAGGAACATTACATAGCAGCTATATGATCTTGTCTGTAAATGTATATGTCGATACTTACTTCAATGGATTGTTCTGAAAGTTAAATATAACAGCATATGCAAAGCACCCATCACAGTATCAGCTCCCAGTTGGCATTCAATACATGTGAGATTTTTGTTTTTCCCCGTTTACATATTCCTACTGATTTAACTTCTTCCAATTTGCTTCTGTTTGATTTTTGTTTCTTTTTGTTTTTGATATTTCTTCTCGCTTGGATAACATTTTTCAGGAGGATTTATTCAAGTAACATGGGAGTTCTGGGGCTCTACTCTATTTGCCTATTTCACTTCTCCAGCTAAAAATAAATTTCCATCAACTACACATACAGATGTTGTAAATTTAATTGCATTCTGTATTTGGTAAATGTACAGAATTTTAAGATTTGCTTATTATGAGAATTTAACATAATGACCTCCCACTATAACCATACTTCTTAAAGTATTTAATATTGAATTTCATTTTCTTTAATCTTTACACATAGGAAGGATAATTATATTGCAGTTGTACATTTGTTAAAAGATATAATTAAATGCATTTAAACATTTTCCATTTAAGTTAAATTATACACTAAACACAGTAGCTTAAAAAACACTTATCTTTTTAGCCAAACATATTTTTCCTTCTAAGAAGGCTTAAAAACCAGATTGCACAAAGTCATCCTGAAAACATTTGAAAAGATTACACATGTTGTGCACAGACCAAACGTTGTCTTTCTAGATTTTTATTTTTAAAGGAAGCATTTACTTAACTGATTTGCAAAAGTGTTTCATTAGCTTTTTGGCTCCAAAATAAATTGCATTCTTCCTTTGATATCAGTTTCTAATTGACCAGTAGTTTCAAAGTCTGCCCCTACCAAATACCTCCCTTTACAACCAGAAATATGTGCCAGGAATAGAGCCAAACTCACTTTATCAGTTTAAATATATACTTCATATTTTGAGTAAGAGACCCATTAAAAATTGAGTTGAAAACATGACATAATAAAGAGAATAAAATAACTGTCATTACCAAAAGTTAAAAAACAAAACACTATTTTTTTAGAAAGAAGAACTCCAGAAGACCACTCTAATTCTACTTGGTTTGTCTTGTTGTACAATTCTAGGGGATAACCCTGGCTTATTTATGTGCTCCAAGCTAACCATGCCCACCTTAGGGACAAATGTAAAAAGAAAGGAAGACCGACTCCTCAGTAGGTAACAGTGTACTGATACTTCTTTTGTGCACATAACCAAGATGCATGTGTGCACACACAAACACACACACATCCTCCAACACAAATTTCCCAGCTTAGAAAAATTGAGTATTCCATCTTTCCCCTTTCTGACCTTTTCCCATCTCCTTCCACTTTCCACACTTTCCTCTTTTTTCCCCTTATTACCTTACTTATCATTATATTGTTATCTTCAACTTCCCCCCTCTGCTATGACCGCCCCCCCGAGAAGGTGCCTTGTGAGAAGACATCTTCAGGTCCCTCTTTCTTCATGAAGACTCAAGGATTTCCCTTGCTTTATTCATTCATTGATGTAGTAGCCCTGGGTACATTCTAAATGGCAGGTACTGGAGAAACAGAGATGTACAAACTTGGATTAGCCTCATCTGGCTCAAGTGAAACTAATTATGGATCCACAGTGGTCATGTTCTATATGTACTCTGCCCCATTTACTTCTCTGAGAAACAAAGGTATTTTCCCTCATTTGAAGAATAAGGATACCATTTAACAGGAGTTCAGCCATTTTCCCAGTGTCATCCAGCTCGTAAGTAGAAGAGCTGAATTAACCCAAGTTTCTAACTCCAAAGTCAAAGGTCTTTCTGCTGCAGTGCTGATTGCTCTGACCAGCTGCCTCTCCCAGTGAATCCTCATTACACAGTGTGGCTGCTTATGTGACAGGTCATTAGACCTGTGTCCTAGCACTTTATCCATAGGGTGTGGGAGTGGTTGAAATTCTTGCTTCCATCTGAGGTAGGAAACATCAGTGATTTCCTCAATGACCGCATCTTAGGTGCAGATCTTCTCATACCTTCTGCTTCCTCCTCCTGTTCAGTTTTATCCACTTGACTTTTTGTAATCCCCCTCCTTCCTCACCTGCCACACAGAGAGTGAAGATGATCCTCAAGCACTTGGCATAAGATGAGGAAATTTCAACAGTGATTCTTTTTGGGTTTTGTTTTGTTTCGTTTCTGTTTTTTTGGCTGCATGGCGCGGCTTATGGGATCTTAGTTCCCCGACCAGGGATTGAACCTGTGCCCCCTGCAGTGGAGGCACAGTGTATTTAACCGCAGTACCACCAGGGGAGTCCCGATAGTGATTATTTTTGAATGTAATATAAAATCAACTGATAATTCTAATTTTAGGTTCTCAAAATTGTGTTTTACAACAAAGATAAACAGTGTAAATAAGGGATAAACTTATAAACAGAGACATACAAGTTTGGTCTCTAGTGATTTTTAAGGAGGAGGCATCCTTTGTTATTATTAAACAGGTTTTTCTTATGCTTATTAGGAGTAAAGGGTAGAAATCTAGACCTTCTTTATTAAAAATTCCCATTTAACACCCCACAAAACCCTCTAAAAGCATCCCTATAGTCTGTAAACTCACTCTGCAAACTTCTAGTTCTCTTTACTATATGAGTGGACTCCTCCAGAACCCTATCAACTGCCCTCAATACAAATTGCATGCTATTACTTTTTTTTAAATTAATTTTTATTGGAGTATAGTTGCTTTACAATATTGTTTTAGTTTCTACTGTACAGCAAAGTGAATCAGCTATATATATACATATATCCCATCTTTTCTGGATTTCCTTCCCTCTTAGGCCATTATAAAGCATTAAGTAGAGTTCTGTGCTATACAGTAGGTTCTCATTAGTTATCTATTTTATACATAGTATCAATAGTGTATATATGTCAATCCCAATCTCCCAATTCATCCCACCCCCCTCCTTTCCCCCTTGGTATCCGTACATTTGTTCTCAACGTCTGTGTCTCTATTTCTGCAAATAAGATCATCTATACCATTTTTCTAGATTCCACATATATACGTTAATATGTGATATTTGTTCTTCTCTTTCTGACTTACTTCACTCTGTATGACAGTCTCTAGGTCCATCCACGTCTCTACAAATGACCTAATTTCGTTCCTTTTTTATGGCTGAGTAATATCCCACTGTATATGTGTACTACATCTTCTTTATCCATTCCTCTGTTGATGGACATGTAGGTCACTTCCATGTCTTGGCTATTGTAAATAGTCCTGCAATGAATATTGGGGTGCATGTGTCTTTTTGAATTATGGTTTTCTCTGGGTATATGCCCAGTAGTGGGATTGCTGTGTCACATGCTATCACTTTTTAGTTACTCTGTAAACCTCAGTTTGCAAGAAAGTTTGGTTCAGTTTGGTTTTAATCAGAGCAACTATAGTGCTTTCAGACAGCCTCCTTTGGCTGAAGTCCATTTTTATCTTTTGTTTGTTACCTTGATCTTAAGAGGTATGCAACTTGGCATAAAAGCAAAGTTTTGGAAAGAAAATAAGAGGCAGCTCAACCAAAAGGTTTCATGATATGTTCTTTATTTTTAACTTGATATTTATGATTAGAAATATATAAAGGCTTATTGTAAAAATAAATTAAAATGAAGCTGAAAATACAGAAACATATAAAGAGAAAAGAAAAGTTCCCTTTATATCACTGAGATCACCTACTTCAAAACTTGGGTAAATGTCCTTTTAAACCTCTATGTATTTCATTGAAGTGGGAGAAAATGAACATAAATGATAAAAGTAACTAAAACATATTGTCTAGTGGTATGTATCTGCCATAGCAAAGTAAAAGTATATTAGAAATTCTTGTCCTAGCATCTATTTAGACAAAAACTAAAAGTCTGATTTAATTACACTAATGGGCACACCAGGGGAATGCCAAGTTTGCCTAGATCTGAAGATGCCAGCAGAAGGAAGACAGTTATTTTTTCTACAACTAAGAATTCTTCACCTAATCCTCAAATGTTATATCTTAAGGTGCCAACTTGGACCTCTTTGCTCTCCAAAACCCTCAGTCTGAATGAGGGTTATCTTATCTATCTCCATGGCTTCCCATGTGTAACATAACCCCCAAAGAAACTTACAAAGTAGGAGAAGGGAACAAATAATACAGTAAACACACTACAAGGCAAAAGTCAGCTAGTACTATAAGAGAGGTAAAACAAAGTAACTGTATGTTCCAAGGAGGGAGAGAACACATTCACTTTTTTCTTCTAAGAGAATAGACAAAAGAGTATAGTGATGGTTGATACAAGAATGTCTTGTACTGGGCCTAGGAGCATGGGCAGGATTGAGCCATGTGGCAAAGGAGGAAAGTATTCTAGGTAAAGAATTAAATAGTAAAAAGACATAAAGGGAGAAAAACTGCAAAGAATGTTCAGGGAACATGTTTTTGTTTTCCTGGAACACAGGTCACACACAAAAGTACTACAAGGTAAGAATAGGGATATAGAGATGATATTGTAAAGTACCTTGAATTCCAAACTAAAACATCTCTAGTCTCCTTTGGTAGGAAATATGGAGCCTTAGAATATTTCTGAAGAATGTGTAACAAGATCAGGACTGTACCTTAAAAAATTAAATAGCACCATCCTTAAAGGGCCCAAAATAGCAATACCATTAACCCTTGAGCAACTACAAGGTTAATCCGAGTATAGTTTACAGTTGGCCCTCTTATCTGCAGTTCCTCTGCATCCTCAGATTCAACCAACCACTGATGGTGTCTTGTAGTACTGTAATATTTACTATTGAAAAATACCCCCTTATAAGTGGACTTCTGCAGTTCAAACCCAGGTTGTTCAAGGGTCAACTGTACAAGGAGGATTTTAGTCTAGGAGCATAGCCGTAGGATAGAAAAACCATTGGTTGACTATGAAGAGGTAAGAGATAGAAAGGGAGAATCTAAACTTTTAAGCCTTGGTGACTGAATTGTTGATACTATGTCAGTACTCGAAATGATAAAGTGAAGAGGAAGCCACTTTCTTCTTTTCTTTTTTTTTAATGCCTCCCCCTTTCCCTTTTGGTAGCCATAAGTTTGTTTTCTACGTCTGTGAGTCTATTTCTATTTTGTAATAATCTAAAAAACTGATACAAGTGAACTTATTTGATTCCACATATAAGTGATATCATATGATATTTGTCTTTGTCTGACTTACTTCACTTAGTATGATAATCTCCAAGTCCATCCATGTTGCTGCAAATGGCATTACTTCATTCTTTTTTATGGCTGAGTAATATTCCATAGTAGATGTATTCCACACCTTCTTTATCCATTCATCTGTTGATGGATATTTAGGTTGCTTCCATGTCTTGACTATTGTAAATAGCGCTCCTATGAACATTGGAGTACATGTACCTTTTCGAATTAGAGTTCTCATCATTTTCAGTTATATGCCCAGGAGTGGGATTGCTGGATCATATGGTAACTCTATTTTTAGTTTTTTAAGGAACATACTTTCTGTTCTTCTTAGTGGTTGCACCAATTTACATCCCCACCAACAATGTAGGAGGGTTTCTTTTTCTCCACACCCTCTCTGGCATTTGTTATTTGTAGACATTTTGATGATGGCCATTCTTACCAGAGGGAGATGATACCTCATTATAGTTTTGATTTGCATTTCTCTAATAATTAGCAGTGTTAAGCATCTTTTCATGTGTCTGTTGGCCACCTGTGTCTCTTCTTTGAAGAAATGTCTGTTTAGGTCTTCTGCCCATTTTTTGATTGGGTTGTTTGTTTTTTGATACTGAGCTATATAAGCTGTTTGTATATCTTGGAAATTAATTCCTTGTCAGTCACATCATTTACAAACATTTTTCTCCCATTCCATAGGTTGTCATTTCATTTTGTTTATGGTTTCCTTTGCTGTGCAAAACTTTTAAGTTTAATTAGGTCCCATTTGTCTATTTTTGCTTTTATTTCCATTACTCTAGGAGACAGATCCAAAAATTGTTGCTGCAATTTGTGTCAGAGAGTGTTCTGCCTGTGTTTTCCTCTAGGAGTCTTATAACATCCGGTCTTACATTTAGGTCTTTAATCCATTTTGAGTTTATTTTTGTACATAGTGTTAGAGAATGTTTTAATTGCATTCTTTTACATGTAGCTGTCCAGTTTTCTCAGCACCACTTATTGAAGAAACTGTCTTTTCTCCATTATATATCCTTGCTTCCTTTGTACAAAATTAATTGAGCATAGGTGTGTGGACTTATTTCTGGGCTCTCTATTCTGTTCCATTGATCCGTATGTCTGTTTTTGTGCCAATACCATGCTGTTTTGAATACTGTAGCTTTGTAGTAATTGTCTGAAGTCTGGGAGGGTTATGCCTCTAGCTTTGTTCTTTTTCCTTAGAATTGCCTTGGCAATTCTGGGTCTTTTGTGGTTCAATATGAATTTTAGTATTATTTGTTCTAGTTCTGTGAAAAATGTCATGGGTAATTTGATAAGGATTAGGTTAAATCTGTAGGTTGCAGAAGCCACTTTCTTGGGTACAGTGGAAGACTACTTTGAGTTACATTGACTTTATGGTGCCCATAAACATTCTAGATAGAGATATAATATTTGGAATCATCAATATAGCTAATTACTCTGGAATAAATTAGATCTCTGAGGCAGGGAGTACATAAACAGATAAAGACAATAAGGGCAGAGTCTTAAACAAAACAGATGACAGAGAGCACTCCATGAAGGCTGCAGAGCCACATGATCCATTCAGCAGTCACTAGCCAAAATGGATTCTGAACACTTGAAATGTGACTAGTCCAAATTATGTACTGTAAAATAGATACCAGTTTTCCAAGAGTATGAAAAAAAATGGCTTTTAGGGGAAGGGGCTTATCTTCCATCCAGTGTTACATAGCATGTAAAAAAAGCTATCCCTAGCCAAGCAGAAAACAAAACAAACCAAAAAAAGTAAAAGAAAAAACTTTTTAACCACCCATATTTGTTTACCTGGATGGTGACATGTTGGAGAAGGGGAAAAAATATTATCTATAACTAGAAAGGATAAATCAGCTTCCTGAGAGCCACTCCTCTCCCAACAACACATATAACACATATATAACTGGAGTTCAATAAATATTTAAGTGGATGAATGAACATTAATAAATAATTCAGGTTCCTGGAATAGAACAGATGCATGCTCCAATAGGAAACTGAAGAGAGTTTAATAAAATAACTATTTATAAATATGCGAGTGGGGTAAAAAAAAAAACCAAACAAACAAGGCATGACAACATTGGGGAGCTATTGCCACCCCCAGGGCTGAAGAGACAGGGGGAAGAAGCAGTTACTGAAATTCAGGACATGTGTAGTGGAGTCCCTTATAGGAGTTGTGACCCAAGTTGGAAAGACGCAACCAAATGAAGATGCCCTCAAAGGAGGGAGCCAGTGGAGTAATGACTCTGATTTCTCTTTCCACTAGCCTGTTGATCTTCTGCCAGTGCCTCCCACTGGCTGAAACCAACTGAAAACCAGATGGCAAGGGAGCCTCCTTGACGCAGTCCTCCCAGGCCAACCTCCCAAGGGTCAAGTGGAGAGCAGATCTAGAGAGGCAATCTCAAATTATCCAGCACAGAGATTTTATTATTATTTTCAATCTATCTAGAGATACTTTTTTACTGAGGAATGTTCATCATCTTGTCCCCATCATCATTCAAATGGTGAGAAAAATAAAAATTAATCACCTAGGCAGTGTTGTAGGCACTGGGAATACAATCATAAGCAAAAAGACTTATGCTAACTCCCCATCCTAGATGAGCAGATAGTTTTAGTGGGGGAAGAGAAACATCCCAGAATTCCATTCCCTTTGTAGAGAGAAAATCATAAACTTTAGAATCAAACGAAAACATTGTTTTGGTGACTAACTTAATTTCACTGAGCCTCAGTTTCATCTAACAAAAGGGAATTGCGATGCCTATTTTTTAGGGTTAACGTGTAATTTAAAGACCATGTATGTAGCACACTATATAGGTTCTGGTACACAGTAATTAATTATAACTTTAGAAACAGCAGTATCTTCTTTACTCAGTTTACCAATTCAAATGCTAATCTCTTCTGGAATCACCCTCACAAACAAACCCAGAAATAATGTTTTACCAGCTATCTGGGTTCCCTTAGGCCTGTCAATTTGACACATAAAATTAACCATCACACACTGCAAAGCACCGAACAAAAACATTTGACATTTGTAAAAACTGTAACTGCAGCTCTCTCTTCCCTTAACATCACACTTCTTTTCCATTTTATTGTACTTAACATAGGAGCAGGTGGTTGGTGGCAAGCGTAGCTCCATGTTCCCAGAGGACCCAGGAAGTGGAGAATTCCTATTCTGAGGGTTTGGGTTGTTCCAGATCACTGCATAATCTGCACAGGGAGGGCCAGAAATGTGTCCACATGGAGTGAGGTCATGGAGGCAACTAGTTCTTCCTCTGTTCACTGTACCCCCTCCTGAACTTTTCTACTATTGGGTTACTTATTAAACTTATTAAACAAATTGCACGTAGAATCACAGACTAAGGCCTTCTGGGTAATAAGCAAATAATATTTCTCATTTTTTATTAGTGGTGTATGACCTTGTTTATGAGACTTCATGCTAGATGCCACAAGAAAATTTAAGTTGAAGAATCAGTACAACTATGATAAAAAAATGAAAAACTTCAAATTGTGAGGAAGAAAAAGAAAAAAATAAGAAACAAACTCAGCTACAATGCATAAAAAGGTTATTTTAATGACCCAAGCACCAGGTTGTTTCTTAACACACTGAAGAATAAACAGATGCTTTATTCTATTACAAAAATTATAAAATAGAAATTTTTCTACACCAATATTTTCAAAAAGAAACCTAAGGCTGCTAAATATATCTTTTTAAATATATTTGAGGGCTTCCCTGGTGGCACAGTGATTGAGAGTCTGCCTGCTAATGCAGGGGACGTGGGTTCTTGCCCTGTCCAGGAAGATCCCACATGCCGCGGAGCGGCTGGGCCTGTGACCCATGGCCGCTGAGCCTGTGCGTCTGGAGAGACCACAGCAGTGAGAGGCCCGCGTACCGCAAAAAAAAAAAAAAAAAAAAAAATGCAGTAAATATATTTGATTAGGTTAGAGCTACTTATAAGATGCCAGGTCTGTAATCCTCTTGGTTTTCATTGGTCTTCCAGCTATACACAGTGGGTTCCTCCCCATTAAATTTAACCTTAATAAAATGTCTCACAAATGAAATCAAATTTTCAAAAATTTTCGGAAATGCCTGTTAGGAATTACCTACTGATTTGCAATACCCAGCAAGCTCGATTCCTGCACATCCTTTTTGTACTAAAGCATTCAGACCTCCTTCTGTAGAAAGTGGGTTTTGTATTTTTACCTCCTCTAGGCCTCTGTGAAATGGATTATAAGTATAGCAGGAGTTTATATTCACTGAGAACTAACAAGGCTCAGGCTATGTTTGCTGAATATCCATAGAAGTCAGGCAGCATACCTAAAGAAAATAAAAGTGCAGCTTCAATCATTTGGCAACATTCTTTATTCATTTGTTAATTCACCATTCATTCATTCAACACTGATTTTTTTCACATACAAGAGCAAAGAATTAAATTAAATAGTATAGTGAAAAGAAGTTATATGACATGGTACCTGCTTTAAAGAAGTTCATGTTTCTGCTAGGATAACTTGTGCATGACCAAACCTTCAACTAGGTGATAGTTCGAGAGCTGTTACAGAGATCCCACTAAATTTTTTTAAAAGGTTTGTGTATGGGGGTAATGTCACCTGCAACATGCAATCAACTTCAGGGATTGAGGAAATGAGGCTCAGAATTGTCAAGTTCATTAAGTGTCCTTGGATATCAGCACATCCATCTTTCCTTGCAAATTGTGTCTCAGATTATTTGCCTTACATACACAAAAATGAATTATCAGGAAACTATCCACAATCACAAATAAATTTTTTCTTATATGTGTTGTGTCGTGTGACCCTACCATGTGTTATTGCATTATATGTGTCAGTATTGTGTTCCAAGGCCATGGGCATGCAGATGACATATTCTTTTCCATTCCTTCTACATCTAATATTCAATATCTTTTGCACAAATGTATGGTCAGGCCACTCAACATGGCTGTTCTCTCGCTCTCTGTAATCCCTTGCCCAACCAGTGCCTGCTTCACCTAAGCCCTTCACACGTGACTGACCTGCCTAGCACTTGCCCAGGCCCCAGCTGGTGATTGTTCTCATCAAAGGGGCCGGGAGGGGTGTGCCCCTCTGCTGGTTTCCCTGGTAACTAATGAGCCCACCTGATGTCAATTCCCCTATAACTGGTAGTCTCCCTTTTCCCCAGATCGAAGACTGCCACCATGTCCTGTATCGCCAGGACCTTCGCCAGGACCTTGCTTCAGACGTGTAAGTTTTCCAACCATTAAACCATTGATGTTTCTGTCGCTCACTCTGGGCTCTTTCTTGGGTCTTGAAACTGGGCAAGTACAGGCCTCATAGGCCTACGGGGCACAGCCCAACAACAAATAACACCATATAACTTTTCCTTTGTCAGGAATGTATAAGAACAGATTGCTTTGTTCTCTTATGCCATAGTGTTGACTGTTAAACAACAATGCTGTTTTTACAGAGTATAGCAAACATGGAGGCAATTTAGAAAAGATATTTTCCTCCTACTAATCTCAGAGGGGGCCAGTCAAGGTCTCTGTCCATACTGCAGCCAAACAGACTTTTATAAAAAGCAAAATTCACCTTGCTACATCTCTGCTTAGTATCTGTCAACAGTATCCAATCACTATTAGAATAAAAATCAAATTCTTTTAACATGGTCATAAGGCCCAACAGGCTCTAGTCCCTTCCTGCCTTTCCAGCTTCAGGTTCCCCTTTGCCTCCTTCTCCAAGGTCCAGCCACTCTGAACTCTCTGCGTTCTTTATGCTTCCAGATTCTGGAGCTGGACTGCCTATGTTTCGGTTCTCAGTTGGCCACTTACTAGCTCTGTGATCTTCGACAAGTTACTTAATATATCTGTGCCTCAGTTACTCATCCGTAAAATGGAAGTAAGAATGGTACCCACTTGACATTTTTGTTATTATGAGGATCAAATAATATATATGAAAATATCAGTTTGCGCCTGTCACACAGACAGAGCTATATATGAGGATTCCTCTTATTTGCTATTCTTGCCTAAGTGCCTTAATACATGATTTTGTCTCTGTAATGCCTCCTTATGATCCTTTCCTTTAGCTAAAGTACATTTATTCATTTTATATCAGCTTAAATGTTCTGTGTCTAGGGCTTCCCTGGTGGCGCAGTGGTTGAGAGTCCGCCTGCCGATGCAGGGGACATGGGTTTGTGCCCCGGTCCGGGGGGATCCCACATGCCGCGGAGCGGCTGGGCCCGTGAGCCATGGCCACTGGGCCTGCGCATCCGGAGCCTGTGCTCCGCAACGGGAGAGGCCACAACAGTGAGGGGCCCGCCAAAAAAAAAAAAAGAAAGAAAGAAAAGTTCTGTGTCTAGAAAACATTTCCTTTCATTTAAGTTAGATCAGGACTCCCTGTTATATATAATTTTCTAGTACCTTGTATATCCTTAGAAGCACTTACCATGATAATGATTAGACAATTAATTATTAATTCTTTTAATTTTTTTGGTTGAATCCATTTCCACTTCTCCAAGGATAGAAACCCAGTCCATCATGCTTACCACTTTGTAACCCCTCCACTCTCTCACTTCCAACATATGAGCAACTCTCAATAGCTCAATTGATGAATTTCACTTGCTTTCTCTTTTTCCTCCTGTCCTCCTTTCGGAATTGATAGAAACAAGGAATGATGTGGCTAGCACGGAGGCATCAGGAGTACTCAGGACACTTCTGTGCTCTGAAATGCACCCTGCACTGCAGCATTATGAAAGGAAAAATGAAACAGTTTGGAGAGATGGATAATAACAAACTGGGGAACAAGTTAGAAGGTAAGAAAGGATGCACATTTCTCATAAATGAAAGAATAATTATCTCAATGGTATTCCTGAAATTGGGGCAAGTGAGCCAGTCATAAATAGCAGAAGGTACAAATGGAAACTCCTACCAAGACATCTCATATCCAGCCATAGCTCTGCTCCTGGACCACAGCAAAACAGAGTCCAATTGACAAAGTATCCAAGAAACTCTTTCATAGTTTTCCCACATCTCTATAAGAACTCCAGAGCATTAGTCTTTCATCAGGAACATTTTTGTTCAATCCATTTCCTCATGTTCAACTCCTGAATGATCTTTTCATTTATGTTTTATATTTCCCTCACTTTCTTCTTCAAGACCAAAATCAATTCTGGTGAACTACACAGAATATATACTAGACTGTATGCTCACTCTTTCTAAAAAATGCATCTGTGTACCTGTGAATAGCTTTCTATTATTTCCATATATATTTCTTTTTTTCTTTCCCTTCCCAATGTTTAACTGTTAAATCCAGAACGACTCCATTTATTTCCCTTTCTGATGCTTCAACCTTTCTGCACTCTCCAGTGCTAGCCAGAAGATGTCAGTGTTACAACTCAAATCGATTCTTTGTCCCTCTCCTAAATAGCCGAAAAACACGTCAACTTCAGATACCAAGGCAAAAACCCTTGAAATGCCCTAAAAATCCAAATAACAGACATGCAAGTCTATGCACTAGGATATCCTTTATGGCACTTAAATGTATCTTGCCTATTTGGGATTTACAGATATGTAATTGATAGGCAATTTCTATTCACAGACCTTTTCTAAACAGCTGAAACCAAACCAGTGTTGAGACTAAAGAATCACAGAACTGTGAAGTTGGAAGGACCTTAGAACTTTCTGCCCTCTCTACATGAATTTCTTTTATTCTAGAATGGAATGTGATTTCTTAGTATAAACACATTCCCCTATTCATACATTCATTTATTCATCAATTTTTTAATAGAACATATTCTATATGCTTGGCAATGGAATAATTGCTAAGGATCCAAATGTTAAAAAGATGAAGTAGACACAATCCTTGTCCTCTGTTATGGGTTGACTTGTGCCCTTACCCCCAAAGAGGAAGTCCCCCAATACCTTAGAATGTGAACCTATTTGGAAATAGAGTCATTGCAGACGTAACTAGTTAAGAAGATGAGATCATACTGAAGTAAGGTGGGCACTTAATGCAATATGACTGGTGTCCTTATAAGAAAAGGAGAGAGACACACAGGGAAAAGATGGTCATGTGACAACAGAAGACAAGATTGGGGTGTTGCATCTCTAAGCCAAGGAACACAAAGGATTTCTGACAAACATCAGAAGCTAGAAGTGGCAAGGAAAGATTCTCGCCTATGTATGTTTCAGAGAACCCAGCTGACACCTTGATTTTAAACCTCTAGCCTCCGGAGGTTTATTTATTATGAGATAATACATTTCTGTTGTTTTAAGCCACTTAGTTCGTAGTACTTTGTTATGACAGCCCTAGGAAACTAATGCACCCATAAAAAGATGATACAATACAAACAGGTAAATCTAATACATTGTAATAAATGCTATTACAATTGAAGTACGGGATATGATGGGAAAATATGAGAGAAATACCCATCAGAGGAGATCAGCAGATCAGGTTTCTGAAGGAAGTGACCCCTATTCCAAAAACCAACAAACAAAAAAGATGTCAAAGACATACCCAAGTAAATTATTGATACTGTGAAGCAGTAGAGCCATTTTATAAATGGAGAAAAGCACCTAACTCTCTCACCTACCTATAGTCCTTCTTTGCTCAGCTCAAAACTTTGGTCAACAATCAAAATATTATTAGATATGAATCTCAACTCTATTTAATTGAGGTTTCCATTTATTAATTCTTTACAATTCTCCCTTTTGAAAAAGATCTTTCTCTGAAGCATCACTGATCAAGAGTCAGATTTTTCCAGTTTCATTGGCTTTTTGTCCCTAAATGAAAGGAAATACTTTTCCTGGATGTAGTGACTCCTGTCAGAGGAAAAGAGTGCAGATTGGAAATCTATTGAGATCACGTTCAAATAACTAGGAGAGGTAGGAGAGAGAACTCTCAGGTGTTTTATCTAAAGTCCATATGTTATCAAGATCATAGGTATTGGAGATGATTGGAAACGTTATGTCATCATCAAAGGTTTGGTGATAAACTTCCAATAGGCCTGGTCTGGATATCCTGGTCTATCTCATCAGATGTCTTCTGCTTCAATTCCAGGAAATCTTTACTTTCAGGTCACCAGATGATGTACAGGTCCAGGCAGTGTCTGGTACTTTCTTTAGGTGTATCGTGTGAATCCAAGAGTCTATTCCCTGGAGTTTGGAAGCACTAGAGTTGGTTAGCAGTACTTGGTAGGGACCTTTCCAACAAGGTTAAAAAGAGTCTTTCTGGAGGTATCTTTTCCAATAGGCAAAAGCTCCAGGTTGCAAGGCATGATACTTAAGGTCTTTGTCTCCCAAGGGTGCACTGTGAAAAGATTGCTTTACCAAAACATGGTTATTTTAAAGCAGTTAGGCCTTTGCAATATTGGAGTATCTCTCCTTTTATCACTTGAGGGTCAAAAGAGGCAGAAGCCAAGTGCATTGGGAATTCTGTGACTATCTCAAAGAGTTTATGAGTTTCAAAAGGGGTGGATATAAGATTTAGAAGGACCAATAGCAATGCTTTTGGTCAAGGTACTTGGAGGGCCTCTGCAAATTTTGAAAATGAGTATTAATAATGCATTTAGTGGGTTAGACTAAACCAGAAGATTTAGGATGGAAAATGTTGTAAAACTGGCCAAACAGCACAGACTTGTCGACCAGACCTGACCAGTAATATGGGTCCCTTGATCACTATGAATTTCAAGAGGAGTTCCCCATGGAGGGACAATCTTTTCCAAAAGGGCTTTAGCCTCAGAAGGGGGAGTAGCCTGTCTATAAGGGAAGGCTTCAGTTCAGTGTGACAACATACAGACCATGACTAAAACATTTATATCAGACTGAAAAATTGTGTGAAATCCATTTGTCATACCTAAAATGGTTCTTTAGGCACTTTAAAATGTCTGGGAGCAGTACAGACTTCCCTGGGTTGTATTTTGGACAAGTGGGACAATTGAGCTAGGCTCTTTTGCAGCCTTGTGATGTTTCCCCACAAACACTGATTCATGAATGCTATCCGATTGTCAGTAGACCAATGGTTTAATACATGTACAGTGGTGAAGAGTGGGAATTTTAGAGTCTCTGGTATGACTGGATTGGTGTTTTGTCTAAATCAGAGCTTCCTCTTTTTATCAAATCAACAATTGGTGAATTTTCAAATTTTTTTTCTTTTCTGAGGCCAATTGTTGGTCTTTTCTAGCCAATTTTTCTAAGTTATCATTTGGGGAAATATCCCTTTGGACCATGACAGAGGCCTGGCTGCTGTTGGTTCCCTAAAGGGCAGCATTCCTTGCAAAAATGTCAGCAAGATGATTTCCCTTAGCTTCCAGGGTGTCAAGTTTAGAATGCCCCAGAATCTTAATAGCTAAAGCATCAGGTAAAAGTATTGCAGCCAACAATCCCTGAACATAGGGGCCATTTTTAATTTTATTTCCACTGGAAGTAAGGAAGCCATATTGTTTCTACAACATTCCAAAATTATGAGCTACTCTGAAAGCATATCTACTATCAGTATAAACATTGGCAGTTTTGTCCTTGGCTAAAGTACAAGCTCATGTAAGACTGTATAATTCAGCCTGTAGGACTAAAGTAGCCGTAGGTGAAGATGCCTCCTCAACAACGTCAAAAAGAGTTGCAAGCACATCCAGCACAATATTTGCCATTGTTACCTTTTAAATAAGAACCATCAGTGAACCATGAAGTCAGCAATACCCAAAGAGATTTCCTGCAGATCATAATAAGGGGGAGTCAGGAGGTGATCCATCAGTGTTAAGTAGTCGTGAGGAGCTTCATTGGTGACAGAAGGGAGGAGAGTACCAGGGTTAAGGTTATCACAATGTAAAAGTGTTACGTGAGGAGCAGTTAACAAAAAGACTGCATAGTAAGTGAGGCAGCTAACTGAGAAATGTTGAGTGTGATGAGAATTCAGAAAGACTTCTACTGTGTGAGGTACAAAATTGCTTAAAGGAGACCCCACAGTGATGTTCCTCAGTGGCCTTAACCAAAGGGGCAGTGGCAGTAATGTCTCTAAGGCAGGAGGGGTATCCTCATGTCACAGGGTCCAGTTACTGGCTATAATAACCTATGGGTCAAATGTGGTCCCCATGTTTTTGAGACAGTACCCCAAGGGCATTCTCTTCCTTTTCATATACAAAAAGGAAAAAGGGAATCTGATAATTGGGATGTCTAGGGCAGATGGGTTCATCAAACTCTCCTTCAAGGCCTTGAAGACTATGCCATTCTGTTCATCCCATAATATTGGGTCAGCAGTGTTACTGTTTAGTAAAACATACATTGGTTTGGCCATAAGAGAGAAATTTGGAATCATTTTCAGCAATAACCAACTAGCTCAAGAAAACCTCTCAGTTGGTGCTTAGTTTTGGGCTTAGGGAGACTTAGGACACCCTGAAGTCTGTCTGGATCCAAGTGTAGCCCTTGTTCTGATAATCAGATCAAACTGCAATTTTTCCTTGGCAACATTAAGCCCCTGTAAGGCTAAAAGCTTTAGCAAGTAGATGCTGTCGTCCTGCGAGGAGGCTTGTAAAAAAGAGCAAAGAAGCAAATCATCCACATTTTGCAACAAAGTAGAACCCCTAGGGAACTTTATATCATCCAGACCAGCTTTCAGGATTTGTGAGATATAAGAATGACTCTCAGTAAAACCCTGAGGCATTACTGTCCAGGTGAATTGTTTTTATTCCCCAATGAAAGCAAAAAGGCATTGGCTATCTTTATCAGCTGGAATATTAAAGAATGCACTGCATAAATCAATTACAGTAAAACATTTGCTTCCAGTGGGAATGGATTTTAGTGACATATGAGGGTTAGGAAAAAAAGAGTGTCGAGGGAAAACAATGTTTATTGCTCAGAGGTCCTAGACAAAATTTTATCTTCAGCTGTAGATTTTCTGACTGGTAAAATAGTATTACAGGGATTGTTACAAAGGATAATGAGGCCTTGAGCCTTGTAATCTTCTATTATGGGCTTTATACCTCTAAGGGCTGCTTTCTGTATAAAATATTGATTAATTCTGGAAAGAGATTTTGAGGGATCTATTAGAAACTTAATGGGAGTTGTGCTGTGAATTTTATCAATATCAGTTGGAGATTTTGCCCATAAGAAGGGTGGTAGCTGATTCAATAGGGACAAATAATCAGTGTTTTCAGAATCAGCTCTAGTACTGTCAGAAATGAAACAAATAAAAAATGTCAAAAGGTCATTTAATTTACTTTGTTGGTTACTTTGATGACTACTATCTAAATTCTAGAATTCTCTCTTTTGGGAGAAATTCCAGCATGATACTACTCTAAGAAGTCTTGGCTTAATAAATGGATAGGGTCAAAGGAACTAAGGAGAATAAGGTGTGAACACAAAAGGGAATAGGGCCTAAACAAAAGGAAATCAGTGCAGAGACAGGAACCTCCTGAGGTTCCTTAGAGATCCCCCCTATTCGTACTGTTTTGATACTTTGAGGCAGGGGCTGCCTTATAGTAGTGGGTCTGAGCACCAAGAGTGTGGCTTCAGTGTCAGTTAGTACTGGAAGAGAATGTTTCTCCAAGCTGATTAAGAGGGGGGATTAGGAGGAGCCACTGTAGTTCCTCAGATCCCCATCATTGGGAATTGGGAGGACGTTAGAAGGACTGGTTAGAGGGCTGAAGCTGCCTGAAGTGCTTAAATTTGTAACAACGTCTTTTCTAGCGCCTTAGCTCTTTGCAGTAATAGCAGAAACTAGGAAGATTTTTGTTTTGTTAGGGGTCTTCATTAGCTGGAGTTGAAGATTAAGAATTTTAGCAGTCTTTCTTTTAGGTGACTTATCTAGAAAGCGAGAGAGTTGGTTTTCCAGATTGACTGAATCTGGAGTAGACATGGTTTCCCATTCCATCCTGATCCTTTTTACTAGAAGGAAAAAGTCCTGGTTCAGCCCATTAATAAACACAGAGTTAAGAGCTACCTGGGTGGAAAAAACATATAGAGAAAGACCAGAATTTTCTTTAAAAACAATCTGAAGTTGATTGTAATAGTCATAAACAGGTCTATCAGGTTTTTATTAAAGCATGAATTTTGTTCCAATCAACAGACTTTGGAAAAGCCCCAGGAATTGCTTGATGAAGTCACCTAGCAATTGCAGATCCTGATCAAATAATAAGTTAGCAAGCTGGTCTACCAGTTGTAATTCTAGAGACTTTTCAGGATTTTCCCAGCTAGCAGTTTTCATTCAATGCTGGGCCTGGCCTTCACAAGCATATGAGAGAGCTGATACAAGTCAGAGAAGCCAGGTTGATAAGTTTGAATGACTACATTAAATTCCTCAGCAAATCAGTGAGAATCTTCAGTTACTTTGGGAAAGTCTTTGACTGTTGCTTATTTTAGTTCAGGGATTATAAGAAATTAAGGGTTTAGCCTCTGGATCCTCAGAAACTTAATTTTAAAGGGACAGGTTCTGATAAGTTCAGAGGAAAAGGGAGTGAGGAGAGTTTCGGAGGAAAAGAGATGTTCAGTGAGAGAATTAGTATGGGGAACTGAGGGTATAGTTGCATAGGCTGCATAGACGGAAAAAGGAATATAGCACCAGAGGCGGGGCCTGAGACGAAAAGCCAAGGAAGAGGAGCACAAGGCTTCAGAGTCCATTTTATACTTCTCTAATTGTTTGTTTGCCTCAGTTAATCTTAAAATCTTATTTTGCAAAGAGGCAATTTTAGGGTCCTAATAACATTGGAAGCTCAAAATACTAATCAAAATAGGCATTTCATTCAGCTTTGGAAATTTTAGAACTGTGGTGGTCCAATTCAGTTTTAAGAAAAGTAAGTTTGAGGATTTCAAAAGTTCTCCATAATGGCCATTGATATTCTAAATTGCCTTTGATCAGGTCAGTCTGTTTAGTCAGAAAGGCACATGAGGAAGGACTGTAGTTTGTAAACATAAAATGGCTGGGGTTCCTGTAGGGATGGTGCCCTCAAAATATTTAGGTAGCTGGGATCCCATTTCTCAGAAGTTTTTCTCTAGAATAAAAGAATAATTTTTTAACAACCTAAACAGCTGAAAAGGCTTACAGCTCAAACTCAAACAGCCTGAACAGCTCAAATAGCTTGTAATTCAGATAGCTTAAACACTTCAAACATCTCAACCAGCCTGCAGGCCTAATACCAGGCAGTTCTAAGAAAACAGCTTGGTCCTGAAGGAGTCAAGTCAAAAGCTTCTCAGCTCAGTTTCCATAGAAGAGCTGCTGTTCCTAAGGAATAAGCTGAAGGCTGAACTGGCACAGTTCTAATGAAACAGCCCCTATTCCCAAAGGAATGGGCCAAAGGCTGAACCAGTTCCAGTTGGAACAGTCTGATTTCAAATTAGACTGAAGTGCCAAACAAGTAGTCCCATACAGAACAAGGCTTTAACCAGACAGAGTGAAACATTAAAATAAATTCTGAGTAAATCCTGGGGAGCTTCAAAATATAAAAAGGGCAGAAGCTCAAATCCAGGAGAAGGCATACCTTCAAACTCCAGGGTTGGCAAGAAAAGCAGTGAGAGACAATGAGGTCAATGTGGGTACCACACTTATATACTCACCATCATCTTTGGATCACTGTATGGGCACCAAAATGTTGACCTAAAACAAACAGACTGACAGATATTTCTCCAACAAAGAATAGGTTTATTCAGGATCAGCAAAGAATTGCATTTTGGGGTCTGCAACTGTGGAGAGCCACGTGCAAGTCTCTGAACAGCCAGGGAAAAAGAACTCTTTTACAGAAGAGAAGAAGAAGTTGGGAGGGCTATAGTAAGCAGAGTCCATGACTTTTCAATCGCTGTCTCTGCCAGGAAAGAAGAGGAATCTTCCTTCTTTCCTGTTGGGCTCTGCTGTCATCACAGGGCATAAAAGCTCCCCTTTCTGGTCTCCTGACTCTATTTAATAGATGTTTGTGTTTATTAATTTTTTTACAATTTCAATGTTTATTATGGTGCTACTGTTGCTCCCAGTTAAAGAACTCTTGACCCAAATGTGATTTGGGTTGGGGATATTATTCAAGGTACATAATATATTTTTTTTTCAAAGCTTTTCATACACCTAGTGAGCCTCAGGGAAATTGGGAGAGTGCAAACCCGACATGGCTTCCTGAGCACTGTGTAAGTGCAGCCCACACTGAACTGTACACATACAGTCATCCCTTGGTATTCACAGGGGATTTGTTCCAGGACCCCCATGGATTCCAAAATCCGTGAATGCTTAAGTCCCTTATATAAAATGGCATAGTATTTGCATGTAACCTATGCACATCCTCCTGTATACTTTAAATCATCTCTAGATATCTTATAATTCAATGTAAATGCTATATAAATTGTTGTAAGTACAAGATAAATGCTATGTAAATAATAGTTACTGGTGCGTGGCAAATTCAAGTTTTGCGTTTTGAAAATTTCTGGAATTTTTTTTTCAAATATATTCAATCCACAATTGGTTGAATTTGCAGGCGTGAAACCCCAGATATGGAGGGCCAACTGTACTACTTCTCCTTGCCCCCATCCCAGAAATGGAGAGCTACTGATAATGGCTTTTCTTATGATTCAGTTATAATACTGATAAAAATAATGGTTAGGTAAATAATGAGGGAACTTAAAGCAATTATACATCCATTTGTAAAATAACTGTGAAGACTTTGTAGCAACTTGGAAAATATTTTTGATATACAACTACAAGTAAAAATAGAATAAAAAATTAATAAACAGGTAAGATTTTTAAAAAGAAAGCAAAATATTTTGCTCCCACAAATGATGTAATTCATAAATTTCATTTTTTAAAAAACCCACAGGAAAACTACTTATAATCTCATCACCTTTGAAAGATCAAATGTTTTTATTTTTTCTTTGTCATTTTTGGCTCATTATGCATTTACCATATTCTCTAACTAAAAATTAATTCATTCAGTTGTTTGGCATATATTTGAGGGCCCTGTAATACACGCTAGGAAGGTAGTAAAGTATCTAGAGAAGTGTCACTCCCTCGAAGTCCTCTTATTAGACAAACGTTAAGGAGAATTCCCTTTGTGAGTCCTTCTTAATCCTACCCTCAGATCAATTGGTTGTTTACTCCTCTGGGTATATCACTATAGGAGTATTTCAACCTGTATTGTAATGATAGTTTATTGTAATTCTCTTTAGCTAGTCTCTGAGCATATTGTAAACAAAAACTGACCTATTTTTTGTTGTAAGCCCTGGGTCTAAAAATGTACCCAGCTTATAATAGAGAATGAGTGATAGAGGAAAGGAAGAGAAAAATGGAGAGACAGAAAGAAGAGCAGGAAGAAGAGAAGGAGGATGTGAGAGATTAGTGCTGGGAGGAAATAAATGAGTTTAATATATGCAGGTATGGTTTGACTACAGCACAGGGAACAGCAGCTTCAAACCATCAAAAAAGCAATTCTACTGGGCTTTCAAGGGGGTGACATCCATGCCCTTGGTTTCATTAACTTGATGCTTGTTAAACTGAACAGTCAACCCTATTTTCCTACATTGTAAATTATATTTATTTTATGATCCATTTTTACCCAGAACAATACAAGGAGTAGAGATCATTATGGGAATTTAATTACCTCTTATGATTAGTAAGAGAGATGTTTTGAAGATAATGTTTGCCTCTTAGAGTAGTAAAACTGCACCTGTTTTTGTCTTATTAGTTTGGAGCAAATAGAAAATATGGTTTTTTTGTTTGTTTGTTTAAGGTTTTTCCACAAACTTGGGTTTTAGTAACGATTGATTTATTAAGATTACATGTGTAAGAAGAAAAAACCTATGCATTGTCTCTCCTTTGGTTCTATCTATCTCTGTTTATGTCTCTTTCTCCCCTCTTTCACCACCATCTCACTCACCCCTCTCTCACACACACCTTACCCCAATGTCAGAGGGAAAATTACTTTCTTTGTCAGGCTTCTCAAGAAATCCATAATAAGGATTAAAAAATCCCTTCCACAGTGTATGTGTGTGTGTGTGTGTGTGTGTGTGTGTGTGTGTCTGTCTGTCTGTCTGTCTGTCTGTGTGTTTTATAGATCACTAAATGTTTACTCATGAATTTACTCTAAAGGAAGGTTTACATTGTTTATTCCTTTGTTAAAAGCAATATTGTTTGGCCCTTGCCTATGATGATGATGTATGATTTTAGTAATAAGTGCAGTCTTTTGAGACTCTTCTAACTGGATATTAGATGTTTAAAGGTTCCCATGATTTTACAGTCTTTGAACTTGTGTGGAGTCAACTATTCATTCATTTATTCATCCACTAATTCTATTCTTCATGGAGCAAACACATGTTGGATGCCTATGTACGTGACTGGGACTAGGATAGGTCATAGAGATACAAATATTAACAAGATAAGTTCACTTGCTTTTAAGAATCTCACAATTTAGAAGGAAAGAAAAAAATAAGTAAAGTCAACAGATAATTACAAAAGAGAAATACATACAAGATGGTACAGAAAAGAGAACAGAGGGTCTACTTCTGCCTGTAAGGATCAGGGAGGGCATTGGAGAAGCTATTCTGTTAAATCCAGACCCTAAATATATAATGAATTCATTGTGAGGTTCAGCAGCTGAATCAAGGCTCATCTACCACAAGAGAGTTAGAAGAACAAAGATTCTCTCATGTGTAAGTATGATTAGTATAATGACAAACGTGAAAAGTAGGCTTACATTGCCAGAAAAGACACCGGAGATTAAAAAATAATAATATTTACTCATCTAAATGATACAGAAAGAAGTCAATTTTGAATTTGATTTGTCCCCAAGTTCTATGAATTCATGTACGTGACTATCCATATCTTCCCCCAGCTTTGGGAAATTATCAGCCATTATTTCTTTAAACAAGCTTTCTCCCCTTTTCTCTCTCTCTTTTCCTTCTGGTACTCCCATAATGTGAATATTGTTTCAATTAATGGTGTTCTATAAATTAAGTAGTCTTTACTCAATCTTTTATTCTTTTTCCTTCTCCATCTTGATAATCTCAAATGACCTATTTTCACACACACAGATTCTTTCTTCTGTTTGATCAAGTTTTCTATTTAGGTTCTCTACTACATTTTTAAAATTTCATTCGTTGTATTCTTCAGTCCCAGAATTTCTACTTAGTTCTTTCTTATGAATCTCTCTATTGAACTTCTCATTTTGTTCATGTAATTTTTTCCTGATTTTGTTACTTGCCTATCTGTGTTCTCTTGTAGCTCAGTGAGCTTATGTAAATAAATTATTTTGAATTCTATGTCAGGCAATTCATACATCTCCATTTCTTTGGGGTCAGTTACTGGAAAATTATTGATTTCTTTTAGTAATGTCATGTTTCTTTGTTTTTCCATGGTTTTTGTATCCTTCTGTTGATATCTGTGCATTTGATGGAACAGTAACCTCTTTCAGACCTTACATGTTGGCTTTGGTGGGGAAAGACCTTCATTTCTGGGTGGGTGCAAGGGTGCTGGCTGGCTGGGGTGTGGTAGTTCTGGCTCTGCGGAGGGCTCAGTGGTTAATATTTTAACAAATCAATGTACTTTTTCACATTCACTGATTAAAAGAGAAAATATGATCACAACAATAAATGCAGAAATGTACTTGATAAAATTCAACATTAAATCATGATAAAAATCCTCAGAAAAATAGGACCAGATAGGAAATTCTTATTCTGACAAAATTTACTTTTAAGAAATCTACAAATAACATAATACTGAATGATGAAATGTTGAACAATTCTGACCTGATTATGGGAAAAGGCAATAACGTCTAATATATTTTCATTCAACATCATCCCAGCAAGTGCAAGAAAAAGTAATAAAGGCAAGAAAAAAAGTCAAGAGTGGAAAAGAAGAAATTACATTTCTTATCTTTCAGGATTCCTGCATACAAAGTCAATATTAAAGGATCATTTTTTTCTATACTCAACAGTAAACAAGTAGAAAAGTAAAATTTTAAACTGTCATTTACAATAGTGTGAAATAGTATTAAATGTCTAAGAATAAATCTAATTAAACATATCTACAAAAAACTATAAGATATTTCTGTGAGAAATATAAAAGACACAGATAAATGGAGTTGTACACTATGTTCATAGATTGTAATATTCAATACATTTTAAGATGTCTATTTTATTCCAAATTGACCAATAGTCAATGCTGCTTTAATCATAATCCAAACTGGGGTGTTTTGTTTTTTTCTTTGTTGAAAATTAACAGTTTCTAAAATGCTTAAGAAAATGTGAGGCTTTACCCAAGATAATCTCAAAGAGGAAAAAATTTGGAATATTTACTCTACATTATATTGAGGCTATTTTTAAACTAAATTAATTCAGTCAGGTTGATACAAGGATTAATTCAGTCTCAATGGTGCAAGAATAGACAAATAGAATACTGGAAAAAAATAGTATTCTGAAACAAACTTTTCACCTGCTTTGTTACCTGATTTAAAACAAAGATTCCATACCAATCATAGGGAAAGAGTGGTATTTTCAAAAAAGTACACTGAGTCAATTGCATATCTATATAGAAAAATAAGAAATTGACCCCTCCTTGACACCAAACAGGGAAACTAATTCAAAACTGAATACAGATCATAATGTAAAAGATAAAATAATCAAGATTCTTGAAAAATACAGGAGAATATCTTTATGACATTGGAATAGGCAATTTTTTTAACATCTTTATTGGAGTATAATTGCTTTACAATGTTGTGTTAGTTTCTGCTGTATAACAAAGTGAATCAGCTATACATATACATATATCCCAATATCCTCTTCCTCTTGCATCTCCCTCCCACCCTCCCTATCCCACCCCTCTAGGTGGTCACAAAGCACCGAGCTGATCTCCCTGTGCTATGCGGCTGTTTCCCACTAGCTATCTACCTTACGTTTGGTAGTGTATATATATCCATGCCTCTCTCTTGCTTTGTCACTGCTTACCCTTCCCCCTCCCCATATCCTCAAGTCTATTCTCTACGTCTGCATCTTTATTCTTGTTCTGTCCCTAGTTTCTTCAGAAATTTTTTTTTTTTTTTAGATTCCATATATATGTGTTAGCATACGGTATTTGTTTTTCTCTATCTGACCTACCTCACTCTGTATGACAGACTCTAGGTCCATCCACCTCACTACAAATAACTCAGTTTTGTTTCTTTTTATGGCTGACTAATATTTCATTGTATATATATGCCACATCTTCTTTATCCATTCATGTGTTGATGGATATTTACATTGCTTCCATGTCCTGGCTATTGTAAATAAAGCTGCAGTGAACATTGCGGTACATGACTCTTTTTGAATTATGGTTTTCTCAGGGTATATGCCCAGTAGTGGGATTGCTGGGTCATATGTTATTTCTATTTTTAGATTTTTAAGGAACCTCCATACTGTTCTCCATAGTGGCTGTATCAATTTACATTCCCACCAACAGTGCAAGAGGGTTCCCTTTTATCCACACCCTCTCCAACATTTATTCTTTGTAGATTTTTTGATGATGGCCATTCTGACCAGTGTGAGGTGATACCTCACTGTAGTTTTGATTTGCATTTCTCTAGTGATTAGTGACGTTGAGAATCCATTCATGTGTTTCTTGGCAATCTGTGTATCTTCTTTGGAGAAATGTCTATTTAAATCTTATGCCCATTTTTGGATTGGGTAGTGTGTAATTTTGATATTGAGCTGCATGAGTTGCTTGTATATTTTGGAGATTAATCCTTTGTCAGTTGCTTCGTTTGCAAATATTTTCTCCCATTCTGAGGGTTATCGTTTGGACTTGTTTATGGTTTGCTTTGCTGTGCAAAAGCTTTGAAGTTTCATTAGGTCCCATTTGTTTATTTTTGTTCTTATTTCCATTTCTCTAGGAGGTGGGTCAAAAAGGATCTTGCTGTGATTTATGTCGTAGAGCATTCTGCCTGTTTTCTTCTAAGAGTTTTAGAGTGTCTGGCCTTACATTTAGGTCTTTAATCCATTTTGAGTTTATTTTTGTGTATGGTGTTAGGGAGTGTTCTAATTTCATTCTTTTACATGCAGCTGTCCAGTTTTCCAAGCACCATTTATTGAAGAGGCTGTCTTTTCTCCATTGTATATTCTTGCCTCCTTTATCAAAGATAAGGTGACCGTATGTGTGTGGGTTTATTTCTAGGCTTTCTATCCTGTTCCACTGATCTATATTTCTGTTTTCATGCCAGTACAATACTGTCTTGATTACTATAGCTTTGTAGTATAGTCTGAAGTCAGGGAGCCTGATTCCTCCAGCTCCGTTTTTCTTGCTCAAATTGCTTTGGCTATTTGGAGTCTTTTGTGTTTCCATACAAGTTGTGAAATTTTTTGTTCTAGTTCTGTGAAAAATGCCATTGGTAGTTTGATAGGGATTGCATTGAATCTGTAGATTGCTTTGGGTAGTAGAGTCATTTTCACAATGTTGATTCTTCCAATCCAAGAACATGATACATCTCTCCATCTGTTTGTGTCATCTTTAATTTCTGTCATCAGTGTGTTATAGTTTGCTGCATACAGGTCGTTTGTCTCCTTAGGTAGGTTTATTCCTAGGTATTTTATTCATTTGTTGCAGTGGTAAATGGGAGTGTTCCCTTAATTTCTTTTTCAGATTTTTCATCATTAGTGTATAGGAATGCCAGCAATTTCTGTGCATTAATTTTGTATCCTGCTACTTTACTAGATTCATTGATTAGCTCTAGCAGTTTGCTGGTAGCATCTTTAGGATTCTCTATGTATAGTATCATGTCATCTGCAGACAGTGACAGCTTTACTTCTTCTTTTCCAATTTGGATTCCTTTTATTTTTTCTTCTCTGATTGCTGTGGCTAAAACTTCCAGAACTGTGTTGAATAATAGTGGTGAGAGTGGGTATCCTTGTCTTGTTCCTGACTTTAAAGGAAATGGTTTCAGTTTTTCACCATTGAGAATGATGTTGGCTGTGGGTTTGTCATATATGGCCTTTATTATGTTGAGGAAATTTCCCTCTATGCCTCCTTTCTGGAGGGTTTTTATCATAAATGGGTGTTGAATTTTGTCAAAAGCTTTCCTGCATCTACTGAAATTATCATATGGTTTCTATCCTAAAGTTTGTTAATATGGTGTATCACATTGATTGATTTATATATATTGAAGAATCCTTGCATTCCTGGAATAAACTCCACCTGATCATGGTTATGATCCTTTTAATGTGCTGATAGATTCTGTTTGCTAGTATTTTGTTGAGGATTTTTGCATCTATATTCATCAGTGATATTGGTCTGTTGTATTCTTCTTTTGTGACATCTTTGTCTGGTTTTGGTTTCAGGTGATGGTGACCTCGTAGCATGAGTTTGGGAGTGTTCCTCCATCTGCTATATTTTGGAAGAGTTAGAGAAGGATAGGTGTTAACTTTTCTCTAAATGTTTGATAGAATTCTCCTGTGACGACATCTGGTCCTGGGCTTTCATTTGTTGGAAGATTTTTAATCACAGTTTCAATTTCAGTGCTTGTGATTGGTCTGTTTATATTTTCTGTTTCTTCCTAGTTCAGTCTCAGAAGGTTTTGCTTTTCTCAGAATTCATCCATTTCTTCCAGGTTGTCCATTTTATTGGCATATAGTTGCTTGTAGTAATCTCTCATGATTCTTTGTGTTTCTGCAGGGTCAGTTGTTATTTCTCCTTTTTCATTTCTAATTCTGTTGATTTGAGTCTTCCACCTTTTTTTCTTGATGAGACTGGCTAATGGTTTATCAATTTTGTTTATCTTCTCAAAGAACCAGCTTTTAACTTTCTTGATCTTTGCTATTGTTTCCTTCATTTATTTTCCTTTTATTTCTGATCTGATCTTTATGATTTCTTTCCTTCTGCTAACGTTGGGGGTTTTGTGTTCTTCTTTCTCTAATTGCTTTAGGTGTAAGGTTAGGTTGTTTATTTGAGATGTTTCTTTTCCTTGAGATAGGATTATTATTATTATTTATTGCTATAAACTTCCCTCTTAGAACTGTTTTTGCTGCGTCCCATAGGTTTTGGTTGTCATTTTTACATTGACATTTGTTTCTAGGAATTTTTTGTTTCCTCTTTGATTTCTTCAGTGATCTCTTGGTTATTAAGTACTGTATTTTTTAGTCTCCATGTGTTTGTATTTTTTACAGATTTTTTTTCCTGTAATTGATATCTTGTCTCATAGTGTTGTGGTTGGAAAAGATACTTGATACAATTTCAATTTTCTTAAATTTACTAAGGCTTGATTTGTGACCCAAAATGTAATATCCTGGAGAATGTTCCATGAGCACTTGAGAAAAAAGTGTATTCCTTTGTTTTTGGATGGAATGTGCTATATATATATATCAATTAAGTTCATTGTGTTTAATGTGTCATTTAAAGCTTGTGTTTCCTTATTTATTTTCATTTTGGATGATCTGTCCATTGGTGAAAGTGGGGTGTTAAAGTCCCCTACTATGATTGTGTTACTGTCGATTTCCCCTTTTATGGCTGTTAGCATTTGCCTTATGTATTGTGGTGCTCCTACGTTGGGTGCATAAATAATTACAATTGTTATATCTTCTTCTTGGATTGATCCCTTGATCATCATGTAGTGTCCTTCTTTGTCTCTTGTAATGGTCTTTATTTTAAAGTCTATTTTGTCTGATATGAGAATTGGTACTCCAGCTTTCTTGCATATTTCATGCAATATCTTTTTCCATCCCCTCACTTTCCATCTGTATGTGTCCTTAGGTCTGAAGTGCATCTCTCATAGATAGCATATATACAGGTCTTGTTTTTGTAACCATTCAGCTAGTCTATGTCTTTTGGTTGGAGCATTTAATCCACTTACATTTAAGGTAATATCAATATGTATGTTCCTATTACCATTTTCTTAATTTTGGGGGGTTGTTTTTGTAGGTCTTTTCCTTCTCTTGTGTTTCCTGCCTACAGAAGTTCCTTTAGCCTTTGTTGTAAAGCTGGTTTGGTGGTGCTGAATTCACTTAACCTTTGCTTGTTTGTAAAGGTTTTAATTTCTCCACTGAATCTGAATGAGATCCTTGCTGGGTAGAGTAATCTTGGTTGTAGTTTTTTCCCTTTCACCACTTTAAATATGTCCTTCCACTCCCTTATGGCTTGCAGAGTTTCTGCTGAAAGATCAGCTGTTAACCTTATGGAGGTTCCCTTGTATGTTATTTGTTGCTTTTCCCTTGTTGCTTTTAATATTTTTTCTTTGTATTTAATTTTTGATAGTTTGATTAATATGTGTCTTCATGTTTCTCCTTGGATTTATCCTGTATGTGACTCTCTGCACTTCCTGGACTTGATTGACTATTTCCTTTCCCATGTTAGGGAAGTTTTCAACTATAATCTCTTCAAATATTTTGTCAGACACCTTGTTTTTCTCTTCTTCTTCTGGGACCCCTGTAATTCGAATCTTGGTTCATTTAATGTTGTCCCAGAGGTCTCTGAGACTGTCCTCAATTCTTTTCATTTTTTTTTCTTTATTCTGGTCTGCAGTAGTTATTTCCACTATTTTATCTTCCAGGTCATTTATCCGTTCTTCTGCCTGTTATTGATTCCTTCTAGAGAATTTTAAATTTCATTTTGTGTTGTTCATCATTGTTTGTTTGTTCTTTAGTTCTTCTAGGTCCTTGTTAAATGTTTCTTGTATTTTCTCCATTCTATGTCCAAGATTTTGGATCGTCTTTACTGTCATTACTCTGAATTCTTTCTCAGGTAGACTGCCTTTTTCCTCCTCATTTGTTTGGTCTGGTGGGTTTTTACCTTGCTCCTTCGTCTGCTGTGTATTTCTCTGTCTTCTCATTTTGCTTGACTTACTGTGTTTGGGGGTCTTCTTTTAACAGGCTGAAGGTGTAGTTCCTGTTGTTTTCGGTTTCTGCCCCCAGTGGGTAAGGTTGATTCAGTGGCTTGTGTAGGCTTTCTGGTAGAGGGGACTGGTGCCTGTGTTCTGGTGAGTGGGTTTGGATCTTTTCTTTCTGGTGGGCAGGACTGCGTCCGGTGGTGTGTTTTGAGGTGTCTGTGAACTTAGTATGATTTTAATCAGCCTCTCTGCTAATGGGTGGGGTTGTGTTCCTGTCTTGCTAGTTGTTTGGCATGGAGCATCCAGCACTGGAGCTGGCTGGCCATTGGGTGGGGTTGTGTTCCTGTCTTGCTAGTTGTTTGGCATGGAGCATCCAGCACTGGAGCTGGCTGGCCATTGGGTGGAGCTGGGTCTTAGCGTTGAGATGGAGATCTCTGGGATAGCTCTCGCTGATTGATATTACATGGGGCCAGGCGGTCTCTGGTGGTTCAGTGTCCTAAACTCGGCCCTCCCACCTCAGAGGCTCTGGCCTGACATTAGGCTGGAGTACCAAGACCTTGTTAGCCACACGGCCAGGTACGTGGGGAGTTTCTTGCCTTTTGGGAAGTCTGAGGTCTTCTGCCAGCATTCAGTAGGTGTTCTGTAGGTTTTGTTCCTCATGTAGATGTATTTTTGATGTATTTGTGGGGAGGAAGGTGATCTCCATGTCTTACTCCTCTGCCATCTTTAAGGTCTCTCTAGAATAGGCAATTTTTTTTAAGTGGCACACAAAAATCACTATGAAAGAATACTCGTTTTGTTCGTTGAATCATACCACTTCCTATACCAAAGAGGAAAGCCACTGATTAGGAGCAGAGATTTATAAAACTATATTTGTCAGAGGACTTATATACAGGATACATAAATAATGCATACAATACAACACAAATAGGAAAGATGCACAATTTTTTTTTAAATGGGCATAAGACCTGAACAGGTACTTCACAAAAAAGAATATTGAAGTCACTGATAAAGCCAGAAAAAGACACTATAATATAACTATGAATCAGTGTCCCTTATGAACATAGACAGAAAATCCTCAACGAAATTCTAGCAAACTGAATTCAGCAGTGTATTAAAGGGATTATATACCATGACTAAGTGGGATTTATTTCTGTGATACCAAGAAGGTGCAGGATATGGAAATCGATCACTGTAATGTACCACATTAAGAAAATAGAGGGAAAAAACCATAATAATATCAGTTGATGCAGTAAAAGCATTTAACAAAATAGAACACCCTTTTTTGATAACAAAAAGAAAAACACTCAACAAACGAGGATAGAAGGAAAAAAACTTCAACATAATAAAAGCCATGTATGAAAAATCCACAGTGATCATTATATTCAATGGTGAAAGGCTTGAAGCTTTTTCTCTAAGATCAGGAGCAAGGAAAGGATCCCTGCTTTCACCACTTCTATTCAACATAGTATTGGAAGTTCTAGCCAGAGCAAAGAGTTCAGATATCCAGAATGGGTTTTGTTTTTGTTTGTTTGTTTGTTTGTTTTTGTGGTGCAAAAATCAGCACTTAATGGGATAAGACTAAATTGCCATAAGGACAACATCCCAAAGAGATTTGGATGATTATTGTCAATTTTTATCGCATTGTTTCTTCTCTCAGACTAAAGGAATGTATGATCTCAGTCACTTAAATACAAAGTCACGCACAGAAAAATAATTGAGGAAATACCCCAAGTACTAACAAAGTTATTTCTGGGTTTTACCACAGATTAAAAAAATTTTTTTCTGTATTTTCAATTTCATAATCACATTACATCAAGTATGATTTTAATAATAAATATCTGGCCTCCAATATATAGCATAATAATTGAGAACTTGGACTTTAGAGGCAGGCAAAGCGAAGTCTTAATTCTGTCCTTGCAAATTAAAAGCTATGTGATCTTCAGCATTTTTCCTTTCTAAGACTCCTTTTCTTTGCATTTTAAATGGAGAAAATAATATCTAGAGCAGGGTTTTCGTGAGAATTAGTTGAAATTATGTGTGTGACATGATCAGAGGTATTTAATGAAAATTATTAGAATATTAGAATTATTAGAATTCTTTCATTCTTTGCCATGAAAAAACATGAATTCTGAAAGAGATACTTTGTTTTTTGTTGATCTGTATCACAAAGATGTAAATAATTTATATTTCAAACAGGATAGTTTTGAGATAAGAAGGGACACTAAAATCAATTAAAATTATATAATTAAAAATGTATATATTGGTTTATTATTTTAACTGGCCTATAAAATAGTTCTATTCAAAACTATTTTCAAAATTAAATTTTTTCTAAAATAAGAATTTTAAATTCTCTTTAAAGTAAGAATTTTTTAAATGTACATAAAATGTAAAATAAAGCAAAAAAATTTTAAATTTCTTTTACAGTGATTATCTTATGAATAGAATATAAGCAGAATAATTGTGTACATATTCATGCACTTTAATCAGTTTCTTATCTGTGTCCATTTTTAATATTGTTACTGGTATTTTCTGAAAATTATATTTTTTCTATATGGTAAATTATTTTCATTTTTAATTGCCTGCAACATTTTTTAAATTTGCACTTTAGGATTAATAAATTTGATATTCTTGTCTCTTCTCTGTAAAACGTAAAGTTTTAATTGAGGGAAATCTTTCTTTATTATTGCTCCATTACCTAATAAGCTTGGAAAAATTCTACTGAATGGAAAAAATTCTGTTATTTTTTAAATGTGTAAATATTTTAGCCCAAACATTTTCATATATATTATCTTTTTTCCTCCATTTAGAGTATCTTTCTTCAACAAATATTCTTACAGGATAAAACCTGAGAAGTAAATTGTTACTATTTATGATTCTCTTGAATATTTCACAAAACATATATGATGTAAAATAACAGGCCTTCTCAATTTCATTTCATTTTGATGCAAAATATACATATATATGATTAAAAATAGGAGCTCCATCAAAAGATTCTTCTAAGTTGAGATACTCAAAAGTGCAATTTTTGAAATTCAAAATTAAATCTTGCACATTGAGCTCTAACAAGTTAACTTATCGTTTCTCTCTTTTTCAAGGGTAAATTTCACTATCTTACTGCTTGCAAACTTTGTTTTCAATAATTGTAATATGCTGAGAGCTTCAGACACTGGACTTTTTTGGCACTCCATTTATGAACATGTTGCTTAAAATTTTCTAACTAATTTGGAACAAAATGCAGTCAGAATTTAGAAAAGTCATCGTAGGACATAAATTATTGTGCAAAAAGTTATTCAGATGTTCAAACAAAATATGATTGATATTAGGTACAAGGAGAGAATACTGTAAGCCATGCTATTATACTTTTTGTAGTAGACATTGTTTTCATTAAAATAAAATTTTTAGCTTCATTACTCTTACTGGTTTGTACAAATGTATTTTTAAATTTTAAGCATAGGTTCTATTTTGATTGATAAAATTTTAGAGCTCATTTGGATGCTAATGAATTAAGGCAGAGGCTGGCCAACTACAGCCCTCTGACCAAGTCTGGAACTCTGCCTATTTTTATAAATATAATTTTATTGGAACGTAGCCATGCTCTTTTGTTTATGGATTTTCTATGGCTGCTTTTGCAATAAGCAGCAGAGTTGAGTAGTTGTGTCAAAAACTATACAGCCGGGCTTCCCTGGTGGCGCAGTGGTTGAGAGTTCGCCTGCCAATGCAGGGGACACGGGTTCGTGCCCCGGTCCAGGAAGATCCCACGTGCCACGGAGCGGCTGGGCCCGTGGGCTGTGGCCGCTGGGGCTGTGCGTCCGGAGCCTGTGCTCCGCAACGGGAGAGGCCACAACAGTGAGAGGCCCCCATACCGCAAAAAACAAACAAAAAAAAACTATACAGCCTACAAAGTCTAAAATATTTACTATCTGGCAATTTTACAAGACATAAATTTGCCAACTCCTCAATTAAGCGAACAATGTAATGAATTCCAAGTATATTTCTGTGTTATGAGTTTCTGAATTGAGTATTAATATTTTTTACAATGATGCTATACTCTACCAAAATTTGTATTCATATTTTCCCCCACAAAACAAATAACTTTATCTTTAATGGTAAACTTCTTAACTGAATGTACAACAGCATTCGCAATATGACAGAATGATCTTCCAGGAGTTTAACATTGATTCCATGAAATAGATGGAAAAAAGTCAACTGGTTATTGGAATTAACTAATTTTTCTATTTAAAGCAGTAGATAACTGTCAGAAGTAGACTTAGACAATTTCAGTGGTTGGGAGGCTTACCAAAGTGTACCCTTGGGATCAACTCCTGTGGCCGAGACAGGAAAGAAGCAGGATTGGGCAAATGATGAAGTCAAGTTGGCCCAAAGATAGCCTCTGCCACCTCATCAGACTTATTCTGCCTTGGGCCAAGATGGCTGGTCCTTTACACCACAGCCTTGATCAGTACTCCTAGGACATGTGTGACCTTGCCCAAGCAGCTCTATGTAGCTGAAGCAATCCCCAAAGGGACTGACAACTGTAAACTGTCTTCCAGCTGCCCTTCCACTAGCTGAATTAACAAGTCCTTCCTCGAAGGGGAACCCAGGAATTGCATCACCATGTTATGCTCATCCACTTCTTCATACATGTTCAGAAAGCAGCTCCTCCAGGATTCTGGTGGGCCTCTCTACCTAGGGAAAACTTAGAAAAGGAAGGTTAATGGTACTGGCTATAAACCCTGCAGCTGTGGCTGATCTAAGTGTCACAACTGAGACGCATTGTCTTTTTCTTTTACTACCCATTCCAAATTCCCCTTATCCTCAGAAAGCACCTCTGGCAGTTTTGGGCTGGCTACAATATACTTTTCAGACTGAGGTTGCCTGAGAACTGTCATTTTCCATCAAAATTGAGCAAGGGAGTACCAAGTGTGCCCAAATGGATCATCTAGGTGTCAATAACATTCCTCCGTAGTGTAATAGCAGCCCTTCCTCCTGCTGATGATCAGTCAAACATCTTTGCCAAGACGGTGACTCCTCTTCTTGTTTGATGACCTTTGGACATGAGGAGTATGAAGTACCCAGACATCAATCATAACTTTTCTCTGCCCCCTTGCCAAAGTATTCTCCCTTAAGGGACCAGAATTATAAACCTGAAAGACCCAGCATTGCTGTGACAGAAGGCACAAATTCCTGCAGTTGGTCATTGGGAATGTGGGAATGATGATAAGTAGAGCCACTCCTGTTTCTACGCCTTAATTCCTGAACCATCATTTTCTTCCTATGGAAGACACACTTCCATATGAAGTTCTTTAACTTAAGGTATATACAGTGACCTGGAGGATGATGCCCCATGCTAGTAAAAGTATCACCTCTAAACTAGCGCTTAAGTTATGCCTCTATAAGACTGTTTCCAACACTCTATCAGGTAGCAGCTTCTTGGTGGTGTGGTATGTTTTATGACCAGTAGATTGTATTGTCATGGCTCCACTCCCATACCTCTTTTTCTCTAAAGTGAATTCCTATTCTGATAAGATCCTTTGCTGGTAGGTCAGACACGCCATATACTGTCAGAGAGTAGGGTTGGTTGAGGCTCTTCAGGCTGAAAAGGCAAACCTCTACCTAGGATGTGTGCTGATTCCTGCTTGAATGAATCATTGGCTCTTCCAAGCTGGAAGGAGCTCAACATAGTCACCACCAAGTGGCACATTGTTCTACTTGAGGGATGATGTCATATCAGAGACTTAATGTTGGTCTCTGTGGCTAGCAGGTTAGAAACACAGCAGCAGAGGCTAGATCAGCCTTGGTAAATTGGAGCCCATGTTGTCAAGTTCCTTTATAGCTACCATGACTAATCCATTCATGCAAACAATGGCAAAGCCTAACTTACATCCACTGACTAGGGGGAGGTAAGAGAAGTGCCTGGGGCACAGAATTTAAGAAGGTACTCACTCTAGGGCTGTGCAGTGCAGAGTCACAGCTAAGAGTGTGTGCCTCCTTCTATTTTTGCACCCTAGGTGCCTCACTTGCCCTATGCTAGTTTCAGCCATGCCTAAGTCATTTTGTTTGCTTGGTTGTTTTGTACACCTTCTATGGTAGTTGCTTTCTGGTGAGCATTAACATGTGACAGACATATCGATTCACTTGGTGCCCATTCCCATACGGCCATCTACATGCCTCTATCTCAGACCTCCTTATCTTCAAATTTCCAGTCTTTCTCCTTCCATACGTGTGATCAACCAGCAGTGACATTCTCCACTGTCCATGATCCACTTTCTGTTTATCTCCTAATGTTGGGTAAGTTCTCCGTCCAACAAAGTGGATGACCTCTGCACTATCCATTGAAAGGGTTATCCTCTCATCTCTATCTTTCAGGGCCACCCCTGATTAAGCCTTGAGTACAGCCACTGTCCACTTTAGGCTTGCATCCAAATACCAAAGTGACTCATCTGTCAAGAACTCAGGCTTTTCTTCCTCCATTAGCGGGGTCATAAGAGATACCCTATAAGACCTTAAGTGTGAGTTGAAAGAGGGGTGCTGATGCAATAGTGTTGAACATGAGAGTCAGGGCTACCTGCTCGTGTAGTTTGTTTGTGCCCCCTCATCCCACTCATGCTCAATGCTGGATGTATCACTTCCATCCTACAGTGAATTGTTGCTAGGCCTGCTCAACCTTATGACTTAGCATGACGTCTGCATAGTTGATCAATGTGATGTCATGTGCTAAGTCCAGTTGGTCCTCGTGGATGTCTGCCAGTTTTGAGTGGTGGCCTATAGGAAAGGGTTCTGCAGGAGGTTCAGGTTGAGGTGGAAGAAATCTTGCCACGTGTGCCATACAGACCTGACTGTATTAAAGTCACCATGCTTACTAGGCCAGATACACAAGAAGTGGCTAGGGCTTTAGAGTGATTGTTAAAACACATGAGATCCAGTTGCTGGAGGGATGAACTTTACAGAAATCTAGAGGCCTGACACATCAGTAAAAGTTTTCAGGGGTTCAGTGGTCAGGGGCATTTTGAGACATCCTATCCAAATTAAAGGACAAATTTTGCACTGTGCACTTCCTACCATGGGGAATAAAACAAAACCTGATGGGGTCCTTCAGATTCTGGTGGAAGCATATTCCGCATTGGGATATTCTGGCAGGATAGCTAGATGATCCAGATCTCTTTAGATTCCCCTTATGACAGAGAGCAGAAAAGTTAAGCTAGTCCAAGGTCAAAACCTTAGCTGTGTACTATTTTCTGTTCCATTGGAATACCAACTGTTTCTGATCCTCTTCTTTCATAGGAATGCTGCAAGTACCTCAGGCCATATAAACCTGCTCTAGCAAAATACCAAGTCTCAACAGCTGTAGGCAGGTTTATTAATTGGTTGAGCTTTCAGTAGTCTATATTTATCCTAGTTTCTGCGTGGGTCAGACTGGAGAATTAAGTGGAGATATGATAGGGAACACCACTCTAAGAGATGGGACTCGTTTATGCCATCCTTCTCCTCCCCCAGATGTAGTATTTATTATGTTGGTTACAAGAGATAAAGCATTAGATGCTTCCACTTGGCCTTACCCACTGTGATATAATCCACAGGTCAAATATCCAATATGGAGATTGTGCCAACTCCCAAGTATTTCCATCCCAAGTAAATATTATGGAACTGGGGAAATGATCACCAGGTGCACCTGTGATCCCAGGTGAGACAAACTTTAGCTAAAATCTCATTTATCACATGGGTACTATATGCTGTCACTATAACCAGAGGGTAGGATGGGAACACGATGATGCTTTGGATCTCCTGGTATCACTGTGTACCTAACAGTCTTGAGAATGTTTGCTTATTTCCCTTTTTCCAGTGTGTACTTATCTAAGTAAATGGCACTAAGTGCCTTTGGGGAAGAACTGGGTTAGTTGTTATCATGTGCATTCGCTGTGGTTCCTTCTTCCTAGGAACCCAGCCTTTTTTCAGTCAGTCAGTTCTGAATGGAAAACAGCCTGAGGTCTAGAAACTGGGTTAGAGATTATTATTCTTTTTTGAGACAACTCCCCTCAGACTCCTGATCACCCAGCCTGATCTTTCCTGACAGTACAAATTGACTTGTTCTACTCAAGCCCTCAAAGAATTAGATTATAAAAGATGATGCCCACCGGCATTGGTGAGGGCAAATCTTTACTCAGTCTACTGCTCCAAATGCCAATCCCTCCCCAAAACACCCTTACAGACGAATCCAGAAATAATGTTTTACTAGCTTATCTGGGCATCCTTTGGCTCAGTCAAGTTGACACTTAAAATTTACCATCACACAGGGGAAAGCCGTCAGTAAACAAGCCAGCTTAGCTGTCCTCAGGGGAGTTTTGAACTTTAAACAGCACATCATAAATCCCACTGCCCTTATCTTGGCCAAGAGCCAAAGTCAGGCACCCAGGCATCCTCAGAAAGAATCAAAGAACAGCCTCAGTTCTCTATATAGATTCTCAGCAAATGCTTGTGGGGTTATTAACAGTTTCATTTACTGAATAACATGATTTGGTCACATTTTGAATCCATTTATGACTACATAAAGCTATGAGAGATATTTTTTAGCCTCTTCATAAACCCTTAAAATAGTCAGTTCCCTCAAGTAGAGAGAAGATGATTTGATTTCACATCCCAAATCTCGAGTTACTTCTCTGTTGGCTCTCTTCTTAGAAGAGAGTGAGATTTTAGTCCCGTTGTATATATTTCATTTCATAAGGCATGATTGCCTTTTTGTCTTTAATGCTTAAATTTAATAAGTTATTTTAAGGTCTTAGATAATTAAAGACATAATAAGTTATGTCTGTGGCTAGCCTCAGACATACTATCAGTCAAGTCAGATTTGCCCTCACCAGTGTGCAAAGGCAAAGCGCCTTCACTTAGAAGCTTGAAACTGCCTTTTGCCTGAAGATGGTACTACTACCAAGAACATGCCACAAAGTATTTATTCAATGATAACTATAAATCCAGACATCTCATTGTTATAAATACAGATGCCTGGCAAATGCATGACCATTCAGGGTTCAGTTTGTATAATACGTTGGTGTAAGATAGGTGCTCTCTGAAACTAGAGGAGTAGGTCTAACTACTTTTGTCCTGGAACAGCATGCCCTAGTCATATGTAAATCAGTAGACTAAAAGCTCTGTGAGGATAAAAACCTTGTCAATCTCACGTATGGTTGTATCTTCAATGCTCAGCATAGTGATGGCACAGAATAGACATTCAATGGACATTTATGGAATTAGTGAATGAAAAAAGAAAAGAATGAATAAAGCCTTGCTTACAGTTGTGGCTTAAATCTTCACTCAAGTTGAGGCCAGAGATTCTAATTTTCATTTTCTTGGAGAGAACGCCACAAGACCCAGCTGGTCTTTTTATGGGGCATTAGAAGTGGCTCCAGAGGCATCTAGCCAATTACACCCCATAGATGGAGATGTTTAACACCATCAGGTACCACACTAGTGAGTGGAGCAAGTTTTCAACTTTACCCAAGTTCTGGTAGAGGTATGGTAAATGCAGCGATTGAAGAGATAATGATTTTGGCAAAGGAAAGAATAAAAATAATATCCTTTTAAAATGTAAGTAGAAACCTCTGCCTATCCTCACCTCTCTGATGCCTTCCTTTCACGTGTAGAGTCCAAAGTTCTTACTCTGATCTGCAAAGTCCCACATGATCTGCCTGCCACCCCGCTCCCAGCTTCCTTCTGACCATATCTCTCAGAGCTCTTCCCCATGCTCCATGCTCAGACTCACTGGCCTTCTTGCCAGTTTTCAAACATTTCAAGCACGTTTGTAATCTTGGTGTCTTCTGTCTGTACTCTGAACTCTTCCTGTAGTCCTCCGCAGCAGTGGCTCCCTGGCTTCCTGTAAGTCCCTGTGCAAATGAGATATCTCATCAGTGTGGCCTTTTCCGTATAGACGTAGCATCTATGACTCCTGGGTATGTTATAGATTTATTTACCTACTTGCTTATTGTTTGAAATCCCCACCAGGATGTACATTCCTCAAAAGCAAGAAAGGCAGGAACTTTTTGTTTTTTGGCGATGTTTTTTGCTTTTGTTTGTTTTTCTTATGTTCTTTCCCCAGTTCTTAGAACAATGGCTGGAACACACCAGGCACTCCATAAATACTTGTTGAATAAATAAATGAATGACTAAAGAGATGGATTAATGAATGTCATGACTGCTGGGTAGGCTCTAAAACAGATAAAAGGAAAATTTCCCTGATGTCATGTAAATTTCCCTGAACCATGACAACAAACATGAAAGTGATGGGGAGAAGAAATAAACATTTTTCTATAATTTCCCTTTCTTCAGATACACCTGACCTTCCTTTGTGCTCAGAGGTTTTGTCTCTGAAATGAATATTGATGGACAGTTCTTGGTACTGCCCCAAACAGTTCAGATACTTGAGGCTAATTAACACTCCATCCAGTAATCCTGATACAGAGCAGTAGATTTATAGGAGAAAGAGTTTAAGACCAAAACTTCATGCCTTTTCTTGACTGATAGTATTAAAAACTTAACAGAAAGATAAATAACTATTTGTTTTTCTATAAAAAGAAAAGAAAAATATACCTTTAGTTAATTTACTATTGTTAAATATTTTCAACAACAATTCCTTGAAAAATTATTAAAATTTCACTGGGAACAGAAACATATTTGCATTGGGCATTATCAGAATTACTAAGAAGCAATGGTAAAAAGAAATTCAGCATTTTTTATAGCGATAGCTAAGACCAAAATGATTCCATATTTATAAATCCCTTTTAGATATAACTTTACTTTGTTAAATATAAATAACAAACCATTCCTTTAATTTTTCTTCCTTAATAAAGAAGATAATTATATTTGAAGCAGATGTAAATAATGAGAACTAAATTATTTTTCTTTTTTTTATTGAAGTATTTTATTGATTTACAATGTTGTGTTAGTTTCAGGTGTACAGCAAAGTGATTCGGCAAAGAATATATATATTCTTTTTCAGATTCTTTTCCATTATAGGTTATTACAAGATATTGAATATAGTTCCCTGTGCTATACAGTAGGTCCTTGTTGGTTATCTATTTTATATGTAGTAGTGTCTATCTCCTAATCCCAAACTCCTAATTTATTCCTTCCCTACCCTTTCCCCTTTGGTAACCATAAATTTGTTTTCAATGTCTGTGAGTCTATTTCTGTTTTATAAATAAATTCATTTGTATGATTTTTTTAGATTCCACATCTAAGTGATATGATATTTGATATGATATGTCTTTCTCTGTCTGACTTACTTCACTTAGTATAGGGTGGGCCAAAAAGTGCCTTCGGTTTTTTAAGTACAAATAAAAGACACATTTTTCATTTTCACAAAGAACTTTATTGAACAACATATTCACCCTTTTTTTCCACTACCTTCTGCCATTTTTCAGGCAACTTCATAATTCCATCTTCCCAAAATTTTTTATCTCTTTGAGCAAAGAAATGTTTTAGGTGCCTTTTACAGTCTTCCAGGGAATTGAAATTTTTTCCATTAAGAGAATTTTGTAAAGACCAAAGTAAATGGAAATCCAGAGGTGCAATGTCTGGTGAATACGGTGGATGAATCAGAACTTCTCAGCCAAGCTGTAACAGTTTTTGCCTGGTCATCAAAGAAACATGCAGTTTTGCGTTATCCTGATGGAAGATTATGTTTTTTCTGTTGACTAATTCTGGATGCTTTTCATTGAGTGCTGCTTTCAGTTGTTCTAATTGGGAGCAGTACTTGGAATTAATCATTTAGTTTTCCAGAAGTAGCTCATAATAGAGGACTGCCTTCCAATCCCACCATATACACATCACCTTCTTTGGATGAAGACCGGCCTGTGGTGTGGTTGGTGGTGGTTCATTTCTCTTGCCCCATGATCTCTTCCATTCCACATTATTGTACAGTATCCACTTTTCATCACCCATCAGAATTTGTCTTAAAAATGGAACGTTTTCATTACGTTTAAGTAGAGAATCACATGTGGAAATATGGTCAAAAAGGTTTTTTTCGCTTAACTTATGCAGAACCCAAACATCAAAATGATGAACATAAACAAGCTGGTGTAAATGATTTTCAACACTTGATTTGGATATTTTGAGTATGTCAGCTATCTCCTGCATAGTATAACATTCATTGTTCTCAATAATGTCTCGATCTGATCACTATCAACTTCAACTGGTCTACCCGACTGTGGAGCATCGTCCAAGCGAGAAATCTCGAGCATGAAACTTCGCAAACCACTTTTGACACATTCAATCAGTCACAGCACCTTCTCCATACACTACACAATTTTTTTTGTGCATTTCAGTTGCGTTTTTACCTTTCTTGAAATAATAAAGCATAATATGCCAAAAACGTTGCTTTTTTCCGTCATCTTCAATTTTAAAATGTCTACACAAAAATTCACCAATTTTGATAAGTCATTGTGTGTGTGTGTGTGTGTGTGTGTGTGTGTGTATGAATGTATACATACCACATCTTCTTTAGCCACTCATCTGTTGATGGATATTTAGGTTGCTTCCATGTCTTGGCTATTGTAAGTGGTGCTGCTATGAACATTGGGGTGCATGTATCTTTTCAAATAAGAGTTTTCATCTTTTCTGGACATATGCCCAGGAGTGGGATTGCTGGATCATATGGCAACTCTATTTTTAGTTTTTTAAGGAACCTCCATACTATTCTCCCTAGTGGCTGCATCAATTTACATTCCCACCAAAAATAATTAGCAATGTTGAACATCTTTTCCTGTGCCTATTGGCCATCTGTATGTCTTCTTCGGAGAAATGTCTATTTAGGTCTTCTGCCCATATTTTATTGGGTTGTTTTTTTGATATTGAGCTGTATAAGCTGTTTGTATATTTTGGAAATTAATCCCTTGTCAGTCACATCATTTACAAATATTTTCTCCCAGTTCATAGGCTGTCTTTTCATTTTGTTTATGGTTTCCTTTGCTGTGCAAATGCTTTTAAGTTTAATTAGGTCCCATTTTTTTATTTTTGCTTTTATTTCCATTAGTCTAGGAGACAGATCCAAAAAGATATTGTTGCTATTTATGTCAAAGAGTGTGCTGCCTATATTTTCCTCTAGGAGTTTTATAGCATCCAGTCTTACATTTAGGTCTTCAATCCATTTTGAGTTTATTTTTGTGCATAATGTTAGGGAATGTTCTAATTTCATTCTTTTACATGTAGCTGTCCCGTTTTCCGAGCACCACTTATTGAAGAGACTGTCTTTTCCCCATTGTAAATTCTTGTCTTCTTTAATGAAGATTAATTGAGCATAGGTGTGTGGGTTTATTTCTGGGCTGTCTATTCTGTTCCTGTGATCCATATGTCTGTTTTTGTGCCAATACTATGCTGTTTGTTTTGTTTTGTTTTGTTTTTTAGCGGTATGCGGGCCTCTCAATGTTGCGGCCTCTCCCATTATGGAGCACAGGCTCCGGACGCGCAGGCTCAGTGGCCATGGCTCACGAGCCCAGCCGCTCTGCAGCATGTGGGATCTTCCTGGACCGGGGCACGAACCCGTGGCCCCTGCATCGGCAGGCGGACTCTCAACCACTGCGCCACCAGGGAAGCCCTATGCTGTTTTGATTACTGTAGCTTTGTAGTATTGTCTGAAGTCTGGGAGGTTTATGCCTCCAGCTTTGTTCTTTTTCTTCAGGATTGCTTTGCCAATTCTGGGTGTTTTATGGTTCCATATAAATTTTAGGATTGTTTGTTCTGGTTCTGTGGAAAATGTCATTGGTAATTTGATAATGGTCATATTAACTCTGTAGATTGCTTTGGGTATCATGGCAATTTTAACAATATTAATTCTTTCAATTCAAGAGCATGGGATATCTTTCCAGTTCTTTGAATCATCTTCAATTTTCTTTATCAGTGTTTTATAGTTCTTGGCATATAAGTCTTTCACCTCACTGGTCAGGTTTTTTTTTTTTTTACATGATTTTAAAAGGCATTGTTTTTTTACTTTCTCTTTCTGATATTTCACTGTTAATGTAAAGAAATGCAGCAGATTTCTGTATGTTAATCTTGTATCCTGCTACCTTGCTGAATTTGTTTATCAGTTCTAATAGTTTTTGTGTGGAGTCTTTAGGGTTTTCTATATAGAGTATTATGCCATCTACACATAATGACAATTTTACCACTTCCCTTCCAATTTGGATACATTTTATTTCTTTTTCTCATGTGACTGCTGTGGCTAGGACTTCCAATACTAGGTTGAATAGAAGTTGTGAGAGTAGGCATCCTGTCTTGTTCCAGATTTTAGCAGGAAGCCTTTTACCTTTTCACTGTTGAGTATTATGTTGACTGTGGGTTTGTCATAAATGGCTTTTATTATGTTGAGATGTGTTTTCTCTATACCCACTCTGGTGAGAGTTTTTATGATGAATGGATGTTGAATTTTTTCAGATACTTTTTTGGCATCTATTGAGATGATCATGTGGGTTTTGTCTTTTCTTTTGTTGATGTGGTGTATCACATTGGTTGATTTGCATATGTTGAATCATTCTTGTGACCCTGGGATGAATTCAACTTAATGATGGTGTATGATCCTTTTTATGTGTTGTTGGATTCAGTTTGATAGTATTTTGTTGAGGATTTTTGCATCTCTGTTCATCAAAGATATTGGCCTGTAATTTTCTTTCTTGGTAGTGTCTTTGTCTGGTTTTGTTATCAGGGTGGTGGCAGCTTCATAGAATGACTTGAGAACTCAATTTTAACAAATATTTACTACTACCATTAAGAACACAGATAATACTTATCAAGTCATGCTCTGTGCTAGGCATTCTTCTATGTTATTTTAATGCACTAATTCATTTAATCTTCACAACCACCTACTAAGATAAAAAATATTATTATTCTCATTTTAAAAGAGGAAATGAAGAAATGAGGAAATGAGGTGTAAGGGAACTGCATACAAAGAAGTGCCCATAAGATGGAAATGGTTTAATAAATTATTGCATATCTACTCCACAGAATATGATCCAGACATTAGGAAGAATGAATTAGAGCTATACCAATTAACTTAGAGGAATTTCCATGAAGGGTTGTTGCATTAAAATAGCAATATATAGAAAACTGTGAATGATGGCCCTATTTTAATAGAACAAAAACAAAAAGTGTCCTGTATATTTATTCATTGTATTTGATTCTCTGCATTGGTTATAGAATAGTGACCAGACAAAGGCCAAACCTTAGGGATAGGGGAGCAGCCAACAAGGGTGACTGAAGAAGAATGATTAGTAAGTGCAGTAGGAAGAGAAACAAGGGAGCAAGTTCCAGGAAGCCAGATAAAGAAAGCAGTTCAAGAAGAGGAGTGGCAACAGTTACTGCTGGATAGAGTAGAATGGGCCATTGGCTTTAGTAACATGAAAATAATTTATGCATTTGTAATCTTTTCAAGATTTTTTAATTGTAATGGGGATGGAAACCTGATTGGAGAGTGTTCAAGACAGAAGGGGAAAATGGGGGAAATAAGAGACAACTATGGTCAAATCTTGCAAGAGAGTTTTGATTTAAGAAAAGAAAGGATAATACAGTAATATAGCAGTAGCTGATAGGGGGTGCTTTGTTTCGTGTTGACTTTTAAGATGGTAGATATTTCAGAATGGTTGTATGCTGATGAAAACAATCTGGTAGAGGAAGATTGTTGATGGAAGAATAAGGAGACAATTGCTAGACTGATGTTTTAAAGTGAATAAGTGGAAATAGATTTTAGTACACAGATGAAGGGAATGGTCTTAGAAGGTGCATAACTCTTCCTGTATCATAAACAAAGAGGAAAGCAGAGTATATGGTACAGATTCTGGGTGTTGGCACAGAGGTGATGTGTGAGGGTGAACATGGAAGGAAGTACTGGAAGTTTGAAGAGAGAGGAAAAAGTAAGGAATAAACATCTAGGAGAGCGGTAGAGTGAATGAGTACAGAAATGCAGTAGGATTTCCTGTCAGCACTAATGTTCTTGTTGAGGTTATATATTTAAGGTGAGTACAACGAAGATTTTTCTCCAGCCACATTCAGCAGCCTAGGGACACATCTGGAGTAGGTAGTGTTGAATATAAACAGGGTAGGGTGACACAAAGATTGGCCCTGAGTGAAGCGGGGGAGGAAGTATGACATAAAAGGGATGATGGATAAAGACAGGTGATAGGCTCAAGAAATTATAGGTCCCAGACAGACCATAGCTTTTTTGGAGTTTGAGTATTAAAGGGAATGAGCTGAAGAGATTGAAGGCAATGGTCAGAGAGTGGAGCGCTTAAAATTCAAGATTGTGAAAGGGATGTAGTTTTTTATTATTATTGACAGGATCTAGTAGACAGTCATAGAACTGAAAAACTGAGATAGAATGAAATTTCAAGATCATTAAAGGAGAGGAGATTAAAAGACTGCGAAACAAGCTCACTTTACATGGATATTGAAATCACGTGGGAGGAGTGAGAGCGCGCTGTGTAACAAAATCTTGAGGAGTAGCTTGAGGGTCTGTAGAAGACTGCTGAAAGGGCAGGGTGGGAGTGAATGGCTTAGTATGAAAGAATGAGCTTTAAGGTTAGCATTCCTTTGGAAGGAGAGAGGGACAGTGCTATTGACAGGAACGAGGAAGACAGTTACTTCTGGCCTATGGGAGATTAAAAATAAACAAAACCCAGCCCCCTCTGAGGGTGCTGCAGAAGAAACAGTTTTCACAGGGAAGAATCAGGTTTGAGATACAGAAAGCAGATTGTGGTTGGCTTTTGTGGTTGCAAAAAGATCGGTTCCTAATACTGGAACCTGTAAATGTTACCTAATCATTCAGAAAAAAAAGGTCTCTGCAAATGTGATTAAGTTAGGGATCTTGAGGTGGGCGATGATCCTGGATTATCCACATGGGTCCTAATTGCAATCACAGGTTTCCTTATAAGAGACAGAGGCAGAGGGAGATTTAACACAAATAAAAGAGAAGATCCCAAGAGAAGGTGGTGTGGAGATGGATCAGAGAGATTGGAAGATGCTTACTTTGAAATTTAGAGTGGTGTGAGAAGACAAGTAATGCCAGCAGCCACCAGAACCTTTAAGAGGCAAGGAATTGATTCTCCCCTAGAACCTCTGGAGTGAACACAGTCCTGCTAACACTTTAATTTCAGCCCAGTGATATTGATTTCAAATTTCTGGGCTCAAGAATTGAGAGAGTAAATTTCTGTTGTTTAGGTTACTGAGTTTGTAGAAGTTTGTTACATAGGAAACTGATATACAGGTGAAGGAAAGAGTCAAAGAAAAGAATGGGAAGAGAGTGGACTTTGTTGATGATGGACCTTAAGTTCCAGAGAGCACAGGGCAAGTGGGAGAACAGAATTGCAGAGAATATGGAGCTGAGAGACTGAGGTGAACCTGGGATCTTTGGGTAATGGGTGGCTACCCATTAAAGAGGGATAAGAGAGTGGTGGAATTAGCACTGATGACCTAAGAGGCAGACTTTGATGGGAGGAAAGGGATATACATGTATACATCTATAAATACACATATGTGTATATTTATGTATTTATAGATGTATATATGTGCATATGTTTGACTGTATATGCATAATGTGTGTATATATTTATACATGAGTTTATATGTAGATTTATCATTATGTACATATATTTGTCTAGTATATGAATGTGTGTATTTACATATTATTTTTAAATCATGGAGAAAATGGAAGGGTAAGAGTTTGGGTCAAGTAGGAGAAATAACGGGGACAAAGAGGGAAAGAAAAACGCTGGCACTCAGAAAAGACAACAAAGCAAAAAATAAAAGGATACGTAAGGATCGTATTTAAACATTCATGTAAAACTGCATAGGTGTGTATATGTATAAGAAATTTTAAAAAATTAATTTAAAATAAATTTATAAAAACATAGTTTGTATAGCAATGAAAGTGCCAAAAGACCTTGTTAAAAGTTAAATCCAAACATACATAATGCTAACAATCTGATCTTAGTTTCCCCTGCATTTGCTCTTTGTTTTTTGCAGTTCACTGCATTTATGGTTCTAACTGATCCAATGTGTGCAGACAATTCAACTTACAGCAGCTCCAGCTCTTCCTCTCTGAATCACCTCTGGACCCCTCCTTTATGTCTCTGAAAGGAGGAGAGTGGCATCTGTGTGCTTAAAGGAGGTTGCCTGAGATGACCTTAAGGTAGGTCTACTTTGAGAACCCAGTCTCAAAGGAAAATATGGCTAAGAATTTCTGGAGATGGGTATTTATTTTAAAAAATAGGCTTGCCATCCAAATTTTCTTCTTATTAACACCATTTGCCACCAAACAGGTTTATGATTTCAAATCTAGGGTCCTTCCTTGAATAAGTACTAAACAAGCTGTTTTACTTGTTTTGGAAGCTAAAGGCATTGTATTTTTTTAGTATCTCTCACCCCCAATATCTCACTCGTGTAACGGTTTAATGCAAGTCTTGGGGCTATGCATCCTTATCCTGGATCTTCATCACCCAGAGGTAGACTGAGAAAGAAAAATGCATGGAGAATTGCTAGAAAAGTTTCTGTGGGGTTATCATACATCATTTCTACTCATATTCCTACTACTCATACTAGTCATAGACTCGGGAGCCTGACTACCTGGGTTCAAATCCTGATTTTACCACTAACTGCCTGTGTGTCTTTAAGCAAGTTACTTAACCTCTCTGTGCCTCAGAGTCCTAAACTGTAGAATGTGATAACAATCAATGGCAATGACCTCATAAGTTTGTTGTGGAGAGTAAATGAATTAATCCGTACACTGTACTTAGTTCTTGGTACATAGTAAATACCAAGTAAATCGCACTGTAATTATTATTATTATTAATTGTTGGTATGTGGGCAAATAATACCGCTAAAAAGTGGATGAGTGGAGAAGGAAGAAAGAATGAGATAAAAGCTAAAAATAATAAGGGAAAGAAAAGTCAGTGACCTGTGTTTGGATTTGGGAGGCTGGAAATATTTTGGGAGAAATGAAGACCCACAGAAAAACCACAAAAAAGGAATAAGAGCAGGGGCCTGGTGACTTGAATCGCATGGATATGCAGAATCAGTACATTAAACACTGGGGTCAGGAAAGTTAAGTAATGAGTATGTGTGGGCAAAGTTGTAGAGTTCTGGGAAAAAAATCTATCTGTAAAATCTCTTTCTTTAAGGTTAAAAATGTGTCTCAGGTAAATTTAGAAAACTAAAAAAAAACAAAAACAAACCCACAAAAGGACATACTTAAATCGTGCACGATAAGAATAAATTCAGATGGGAAAGAAGTACATCTTTACACATACTATTCAAAAATTTATTGTGGGCTTCCCTGGTGGCGCAGTGCTTGAGAGTCCGCCTGCCGATGCAGGGGACGCGGGTTCGTGCCCCGGTCCGGGAAGATCCCACATGCCGCGGAGCGGCTGGGCCCGTGAGCCACGGCCACTGAGCCTGCGCGTCCGGAGCCTGTGCTCCGCAACGGGAGAGGCCCGCGTACCGCAAAAAAAAAAAAAAAAAAAAAAAAAAATTTATTGGGACAGCAAAACTTCCATGTAACTAGCCAAGTACACAATTCCCTTACTTACTTGCTCACCCAACAGCTTGACAACAGAAAAATTGGCTTTTAACCTCACCTTGCCAAGGACAACTTTCTCATTCTGAAAGGAGTTTTTAGTCCCAATTTATAAATGCCTCTGCTTATATTTATACATTTTTATTTTAGAGAACACCGATGAATTTTGGGCAGGCAGTAGGCTACTAATGAGATGCATTGGCTTGCAATCTTCTTATCAGTCCTTTAAATTAGCAGTCAGATGTCACAGAACATAGCACGCCTTCCACAAGTATATATCTTGTACTAATGGAATTGTTCTATTTAGATTTTACAATTTCTGGCATTTTCCAAGATAAAGTAGAATGTGGTCTGAGATAATACTGGGGATTTTATGTGGACTTGTAAAAGGAACTTTTCTTGTCAGCTTTATGTTCTGTCTTTTGGAACACTTTCAAAGAACTGTTTGGGTGGCCTTAGGCAGGGTCTTTTAGAAGTTGGTTTATGTGTGTGTGGATGGATGATGGCCGATTCAAAGAGAAGTGCCAAACTGGAGTTATCAAAATTGTCATTAAATTCAATGTTGATATTTGTTTGATTCTCACTTGCAATAAAAAATGTAATATGTCAGTTCCAACACAATTAGAGAATTTTAAAAAAGAGATATACTGATTGGCACTTCAAGGTGATGTGTAATGTAATGCAACAAAAGTTCAACTTGTGTTAACAAATATCTTCATCTTCCGAAACCATATTCCCTGTTGAGTAGCCCTGGCTTCCCCTCCCCCCAGCCCTCTCCATATCATTTATTCGGCAAGCATTGAATATTCACCTACTATTCTTTCGGTACTGAGGGTAGGAAATTAATATGATATGCATGGTTGTTATCCTGGAGAAAAGTTTTCTCAAAATGATTGGAGCCATTTCACAAAATGCAGCTTTTAGATGTCATTCCCTCTCAGAAGGAGAAACAGAAATAGAGTTCCTGTGCTATGGGGGCTGAATTGTGTCCCCCCAGATTTGTATGTCAAAGCCCTAATCCCCAGTACTTCAAAATGTGACTATATTTGGAGATACAGGGCATTTTAATAGGTGATTTAAGTTAAAATGAAGCCATCCCAATCCAATTTGACTGGTATCCTTACACGAAGAGGAAATTTAGGCGCAGAAAGAAACAGGAGGGATGGCTCATGCCCGGAGGAAAGACCATTTGGAAACACAGGGAGGAGGCCCTCTGCAAGGCAAGGAGAGAGGTCTCAGGAGGAACTGTTACCAGCTCAGGTCCTTGGACTCTTTAATCACCAGAAACTGATAAGAGGCCAGAGGTGAAATTCAGGCAAGGCTTTACTGGGACTCGTGCTGCATCCTGAGGGAGGGAGGACAAGTAACAGGTGCCCTTGCTGGGCGTGGGGGCATGAGGTCGTTCCTTAAACGTGGTAACAGCAGGGGTGGCTCCTGGGTTGGGCCGGAGGTGTAGCTTAGGTGGTCTGCCCACCCCCTTGGTGGTACTGTGTACAGGGATCAGGCTCAGTGTCTGCTTTTGCTCTCAGCACCTCAGGAATGCCAGTTGGTTTGTGGCCTTTTCGTGTCTTATTGTATAGAATTGCCCCAACTGCACATGCGTGCAGTTATTTTTAGTCCCTTATAGTTTCTTTGTATTCTGTTGCTCCAGGAGACGTTTGTCCAGGTGCAAGCACTCTAGTACTTTACCAGATCCCAAGTACTCTGGTAAAGGGTCCCAGATCCCAGACTATCTCAAAACCAACCCTTCTGACACCTCAATCTTGGACTTCCAGCCCCTGGAACTGTGAGATTTTGTTATTTTATTATGGCATTTTCTTTACAGCTGCCCAGCAAATGAATGCACCCAGTTTGTCAAGATCCTCACCACAATTTTTTGTACTAGACCCTTTTCAAAGTAAAATTGTACTGGACAAAGTTAAATAGACAAGGAAGGCTTTATTCAAGACTATTGATAGAGGGGAGAGAGACTGAACTCAACTCTGTCAAAAAAGGGCAGAAGAGTTTTTAAGCCCTGGGTGAGTGAATGGAAAATTACTGGAAGACTGCGAAGAAGGTTTATCAGTGGGATGTGTCCAGCATGATAGGTTATTCCTGAGTTTGCAAAATGTCTCAGTAATTAGGCCATCTGTGTTTCCTAATTGGTCTCCATTGAAGTTAGGTTCCTACCCTGCCACACAGCTGGGAATTAGGGGTGCTGTTGCCTTCGGAGTTTCCATTTCAAAGAGCTGATTCCCAGGTCCTTGAGAGAGACATTCCTGGGTTGTAAATCTGGCAAAAAGTTGGGGAAGACTTTCATATATTTCAAAGGGGCAGAGAAAGAATTTATAATTGCAAGTTTTCTAAAGTAAACGCTCTAAGAAAAGGAAGGTCAGGGAGCTGTAGTAGGAAGAAATCTATCTAAAGTTTAGCAGAGCTGAGGGGAATATTACAGCCATCTCAGTCAACCCTTTTGTAATGGAACAGGCTGACCTTTAGTCCTGGAAAGGCATTAGGTTCCCAGCCATTGATTCGCCTCTGTGCTCTTGCATACTGGTGTCCCTGGATGCCATTGAAATGGGGCAGGATGCATCACATAGTACTAGACTAAGAAATTTCGGTCATTTCACAGAGGTCAAGCAAGCAAAATCAAGAGGTATGAAAATAACCCTCTACTATTGGCATTCTGGGCTTCCGCTAATGGTCCCTTAGGCTGGATCTCATTAAATCTGCATCCTATTTCCCACCTCAAATCACTCAGACCCCAGCAATTACCCATAAGTGCTTTCCAAACAGCAAATGTAGGATTCATTTTCTTTAACTTCTCCCTCTGTCTCTTTGTTTTAAAATAACGCTGCTTTAAAATTGGTGCCACCAAGGAAAACAGGTAGTGCTCTGTTTTCATCTATTTGCTCTGTCAAGAGGTGCTTAGGCATTGAGAGAAAAATCCCTCTTTGCCTTACAGCCCCAGGAAAGTGAGCACTGGTGTGACAGCATCCATGAGTACATGGGAAATTACCATATAACTGCACTGTACAAAACACCAGTGGGACGCAACCACTGGAAATGCACATAGTCATGATTGGAGTTACAGACTTGAGTCACAGCCCGTGCTAGAATGCAAATAAGCTGTCTTGTGGTGCCTAGCAGTTTTCCAACCGACTCCTAAATAAAGAAAAGTCTTTAGGTGAAATCTCAATGTTTCTTGTAGAACCTTGGGGTTTCTTCACAATCCAAAGTAGCTATACAGACAGTTTCCTCTTTTCTTAGGGTTAAAAAAGAAAAGAATTAAATAGAATGACATCCTTCCTGGGTGTATCTTTGATGGAATTATAAAGCCAAAATGTTTAACACTGTGATCCTGGTCTCTCCATTTAAAGGGCAGAAGAACACAGAGCAAAAGGTAGGCACATTAGGCTTCCAGATATATGCAGATTCTATTCTCTTCTATAAATATCTTCATTGTAATTGCTGGCTTCCTGTTAGGATAAATGCATTCAAATTTTGTTTTGAATGGCACAAACTGGCTTTCTGCCTTGGGGTTGATACAATTTTGTTATTTCCAAGTGTGTGGTAAACCAGGGGTCCCAACCCCCGGGGCCACGGACCAGTACTGGTCAGTGTTCTGTTAGGAACCGGGGCTGCACAGCAGGAGGCGAGCCATGGGTGAGCCAGCGAAGCTTCATCTGTATTTAGAGCCTCCCCATCACTCACATCACCGCCTGAGCTCCGCTTTCTGTCAGATCATCGGTGGCACTAGATTCTCGTAGGAGCGTGAACCCTACTGTGAACTGCACATGCGAGGGATCTAGGCTGTGCGCTCCTTGTGAGAATCTAATGCCTGATGATCTGAGGTGGAGCTGAGGGGGTGACGCTAGCGCTGGGGAGCGGCTGCAAATACAGATTATCATTAGCAGAGAGGCCTGACTGCACAGAGACCATAACAAATCAGTTGCTTGCAGACTCCTATCAAGCCCTATCAGTGAGTGGCAAGTGAAAATGAGCTCAAGGCTCCCACTGATGCTGCATTATGGTGAGTTGTATAATTATTTCATTATCTATTACAAGGTAATAACAATAGAAATAAAGTGCACAGTAAAGGTAATGCACTTGAATCATCCCGAAACCACCCCCTACCCCCACCATCCGTGGAAAACCGTCTTCCACGAAACCGGTCCCTGGTGCCAAAAAGGTTGGGGTACGCTGTTGCAAACAGAGAAGAGAAAGAAAAGAGTGAAAGTGAGATTAGGGCTTTGGCAACAGCTCACTCCCAAGTGTTGTTCACAGACCAAAAACACCAGTGGAGAGTGGGGATACTCTTCTCCCTCATGCCCTCCCCAATCCTTACCAAATGCTTTACAATTTTTTTTTCCTCTTCCTGACCAAATCAACTGCTATCTCCAAATGACCCTTAATTCTTCTTTTACCTTTTCACGTGTTTCTCAAATTAAATGATTTTGGAGATGCAGGGTGAAATGACTTGAATCATGCATAGCCTTTCACTAATATAACTGATTCAGACCATTTTCTAATCATGGTTAGGTACATTGCCTCATATCCAGGTGGTGTTTTTCCTGCACAGACCTGTAGATCTAAAGGTACAACTTCTGTGATACGAATATTCATTCAGCAAGTATTCATTGAGTACCTCTGATACATTATGTGCTGGGGTTACAGCCATGAGAAGGGGGTGGGCCGCTCCCTCACAGAGCTTCCAGTCTTTCTAGGAAAACAAGTCATTAAAATGAAAAGTAATAAAGCTCTAAGATCTCCTGGTGGTAGCACCTAACCCAGTCTTGCCTGAGTGGAGTTAATAACAGATGAAGGACGTGGACAAGACAACCCAGACGTGGCAACGTGACATTTAATCTGAAAACTAAACAGAATTTAGCCAGATAAAGTAGTGTGTGAAAGGGATCCCAATAAAGGGAATAGGATGTAAAGGTCTAGACTCTAGAGGTAAGAGAATGCCTGGTTTGGGGGGTAAATGAAAGTACTTCACTATGGCTAGAGGAAAGGTACATGCAGAGTCATTTACAAATAACCATGAAAATCCGTTTAAAGAGTTTGGGAAATAGCCTTAGGCAATAGCAGCTAGCAGAAAAAAAGTCTGCTCGCTGGGGGCACAGGACGTCACCGAAGAAAACGCCTCTTTCTCATCATTGATGGACTCTGCCCAGGATAGACCGACACGTGATCTTCATCGTGTTTTCTCTCAGTGCTATGCTGCCAAGAATCCATTCCAGAGGGGAAAAGAAATTAGAACATTTAAAGATTTTATAAATTGGAAACTAGCTGGTTAAAGCGGAAGTGGCACGTCCAGGTTATGCTCTCCAGTACAGAGCTGACCTCCGGACAGTCTATCCTTTGTCCCAAATTAGCTTGCCCACACATAGGGCAACTGCTAGACCTTCCCACACCTTCAAACAAATTAGAAAAAGGTGTCTCCTATCTGAAGTCACTCAGCACCTGGGTGCAAGTCTTGGCCAAGAGAATGGAGACTGGATTTCATCCCCGACTTGTAACTCCTCTGGTCCCCCCAACCTTGAACCTGAATGACCTTAGGCAGAAGATCTGCACACAGAGACACACAGCCTGTCTTTTGTTTTGCCTTTATCTTTATATGTCCTAAAATTCCACTTATTAGGTGTTAATTTGGGAGAATAATTGTTCTCTAAAGACGTAAAGAACCTCTTGATTCTCCCTAGTTGGAAATAGTGGCACTGAGGGAATGAGTTTGAGTTGGAGATGAAGGAAAGTTGAGTTAATCTGAAGCATGATGGCTTTAGTGGGAGGGACAGAGAGCGGATGGAAATCTAGTAGAATTATATGGAGTATTTTATTAAAAGGTAGTGTGGTATGAGGCCTGGGAAAAGAAAGATTAAGCAGTCTTGAGGAGTGCTGAATGGAAAATGTGAAAGGGCTAAATACAAACTTCACTTGTTCTAAAAATGTTCCTAAGCTGACCCTGCCTCCAAGGGTCAAGGTCCTTTCTTTCTAGAATGCAGCCTTCAGACTACTACTATTAATCCTACGGCTCAGGGACCCTGTGTGTTGCATTAATTTATTTATTTTTTTTCCTTCTGGCTGACCTGAAGACCTAATCACCATGGCTAATATTGTTTCAATGGGCAGATGTGCTTGGAATTCCAAACCACCTTTCAAGTCCATGTGTCAACTTGGAGTTAACTTAAATAGAAATCAAGGAATATTCTTTTCTTAAAAGTGACTTCTGGGGCTTCCCTGGTGGCGCAGTGGTTGAGAGTCCGCCTGCCGATGCAGGGGATACGGGTTCGTGCCCCGGTCCGGGAAGATCCCACATGCCGCGGAGCAGCTGGGCCCGTGAGCCACGGCCGCTGAGCCTGCGCATCCAGAGCCTGTGCTCCGCAACGGGAGAGGCCACAACAGTGAGAGGCCCGCATACCGCAAAAAAAAAAAAAAAAAAAAAAAAGATTTT
>NW_020172677.1:360877-424279 GCF_003031525.2 Neophocaena asiaeorientalis asiaeorientalis
GACCCAAACAGGGAGGGGCCCCCATCCCCAAAAAAAAAAAAAAAAAAAAAAAAATGACTTCTGAGTGGTATGACTTAGCATTACATTTCAGTAGATCAAACAAAAACAAGGTAGCAAAAACACAAAATGGAAATGTTGTCTGGAATTACATCTTGTGTAAGGCAGGTTGCCTGGCAACCAAATAAACTCAATTTTGCACATTTAAGTATGTACTGATTAATGGTAGGGGGTCACAGGCACAGACACATAGTTGATTACTTCCTACACAATTTCACTTTAACAGTATTACTGGAAGACAGTTGAAATTTACATTTTGACTTTAAAAAAAAGAAAGCCACTTGTGCTCTGGGTTTCCAGTGGAATTCAAGTTGACTGAGCTTCAGTGGGGGTCATACCAAGAAGTAGACACTGTGCCAGAGGCTAAATGTGTATCACCTCATTTAATCATTACAATAACTCTTTATGGTAAAGGTTACATTCTTCATTAGTCAAATGTGGAAACTGAAGCACAAATCTAAGGTCACTCAGCTAGTAGGGGATGGATGTGAATTCTGTTTTATGTAGCTCCATAGGCCTTGCTTTTTGTAATGTACAATTTTGCTTTCTTCCTTTTTTTCTCAGTAATTCCTAGATGCATACATATGCCAGATGTAGTGTGTTCCCACTTAATCCTCACACCACAACTCTGGTTATTTACACTTTATAAATTAAGAAACTGAGATTCAGTAATGTTATGTATATTCCCAAGGTCATACAATGGGTATGTGGCAGATCATATCAAACATTTTAAACTAAATTTTAAAAATCCAACTTCAGTTCTTCTACTCCCCAACAGCTTCCTCTTTCAAGATGTTCTGTCCTGAACTCATTGAAACACAGTTATGCCACTTAAAATAAAATCGGTGCTCTGACGCTTTCAAAACCTACCTATCTTTTGCCCTCCCTCTCAAAATCAGGTTCTCTCTACACTGGTAGAAAAATAATCTCATATGTTAATCCAAGCCATATTGATGGCTGAATAGTGAGTTCATTTATTACAGCTATCCTTGCATGTTTCCTAGGACACAGCAGAAGACAGAGAGCTCCAACCCACTAGAATGACCCTCTCTTGTTAGAATACTAGATACTGAGGCAGAGCTGGCAAGGAGTTATACACTTGTGCGAACACTCCTTTATCACACTCCTAAAATCATACCATAAGTAAATAAACCCAGGAATATGCATGGATATTATGATGGAAGATTCCTATGGTATATATTCAGATTAATAAATATATAATATGACTTAAAACAGCACCACAGAGCAAGGTCTCATGAACCTGCAACAGATCTGGAACATTCTTTGGTTCTAAATTTCTTCTCTTTATCATAAAAGGATGGAAACTCTCTTTGCTACAGTCAGGAAGATCTCACACACAGGTGATAATCTGAGAGAAAAGATACGAAAGTCATGTTGAGCAGGTGGCAGTCCTGGGTTATAGTATTTTTTCTGTTTCACATATTTGAAAACCTAACACTAAATACTATATAAAGAAGGTGTAGTGATTTCCCCATTAAATTAAGAGACTATAGACAATCAGCAGAAAAAATTGAAAGAAAAAAAAAAAACCACACACTACATTTCTTTGGGAGAAGCAATACTTACTCAATTTCTTGGATTGCCTCTCCAATAAAGTTAATGATATTTTCTTTTTGTCTACTAGCTTAATAAAATATTGGCCTACAAATCTGGGGATGGGGAAGTGATAAGGCTTCAAACTTAGCTGAATTGTGACCTCAAATTTTGTCCTTGAGTTACTTCTCCCTCTAGGTCTTACATCTCTGCTCTTCTACATGTGGGCTTTATTCTTAGGTTTACCGCATGGCATGGCTAAGATGATGACCAGAAGCTTCAGGCTGATAGCCTACCAGCTTAGCAAACACCAATTGGAAAAGAGTGGGACTTTCTCTAGAAACTCAAGCCAAATCCCTCAGATATACACTGATCTGCTTGGTTTTTGTCATATGCCTATCCCTGAACCAATCACTGTGGCTAATGGAAAGTTGATGCCCTGATGGCCAAACCTGGCTCATTTTGGACCCCAACTGCTAAGGGTGGTGTCAACCTGAGTAGAACTACAGGGACTGATAAAGGAAGAAAGTGGTTCCCCAAAGAAAGGCTGGACAGATCAAAAGAAAGAATAAACTACCGCAAGTGTTCTTTCAAAATAGTCGATAGATTGACTCATTGAAAAATCCTTTTAATATAAAGGAAATATAAAGCATAAAATGAATTAGAAAACATTAAAAAAACAATATGTATCAAAGGCATAGCTGTTGATTGAGATATGATTAAGGTGTCTTTGATAGTGTGCAAAGAATTATAGGTAGACCAATAAAAAACAAAGAACACCTTTTTCTTTGTAGTACATTTAATAAGTGTCAGATTGTGTTGTATCCAAAGTAGGCAAGAGAGAATGTTGACTGGGCAACCTTTAATTAATTATGCAGTGACAGCACAGTCATGAGTCAGAAGGAACTAAGCAATGTTCCCTAGGTTTGTGTAACCCTGTGGTTCTTACTTTAGAGTCCATAACACCAGAAGAGAAACATGTGTCCAGAGAGAATTTTTAAACAGAAAAAAGGAGTTCAACATATGGACCTCATTCAATAGGTTAAGTCATTTCCAAGAACCAGAATATGGCCCCCTCTTCACTTCTAACTGGCTAGCTCCTTCTTCTTCAACTATAACCTGCACTGACCACCTATCTTGAAAAAGCAAGACTAGAGGATGGGCTGGCCCAGCTGATACACTGGCAGTTAACACTGACTCTGGAGCAGAGTGAAAATGGGGACTACAGTTGAATTGCGGACAAGCACAAGCTTACAAGGAACACTGAGAAGAGTTAAGCTCACCAACAAACAGCAGACGAGAGAGGCAGGGTGGATTTAGGGAGAAAATGCTGAAAAGATCTGAGCCCATGAGCCTGAGGAGAGAAACCCTTTTATTGACATCCTATCGCCTGTGCTCACCAGCTTTGAAAAACACTGAGTCAATTGTGTCCTCCGGGAAGCTCTCCCACCCACTGGCCACACAGACACACCAGTGTCCTTGATTGCACTTTCACCCACACTGTAGGTGGTCAGGAAAGAAAGATCCTCAAAGCAAAATTAGAGTGTTGTAACCACAAGAAAAAAGAACATACACACATACATAAATCCCCACAAAAAACATATGTCTCAGACTGTTTTGCTTACCACAGGCAGAAAATGGGTTGCATTTTGAAAGAATGAGTGACATTTCTCATCTTCTAGATATAGCTAAATATTTATGAAACCCCATATAATGTGTAGTGGATTATGTGCAGTGATGGAACTTCTGTCATTGCACATTTTGATGTACAGTTATTTCCCCAAAACAGAAAAAACCTCAAGTGTCATCAAGAGGTATTTTGCTTTGTTTCCTAAGGCCCTCTCTCCTTCTGGGGGCACCACCTGTAAGTCCAAATATTACTACCCAATTGAGAGGAATATAAATAACTCCCGGAACAGAGTCAGAAAACAAGCCAAGAATAGAAAACCGAAATAATTAGTGCAAGGGCATTTCAGCCAAATAAAGAGCAGTAAGATGTATAACAGTTAAGGGAGAAACAGCATCAGCAGCTTGGTTTTAAAAGAGAAAATTAGGAAATAACTAGACTTTTTACTAAGTGCAACATATCCTGCTAGTAATAGTAAAACCTGATTTGTAAGGTACTCAGAGACTTAACAAATTTTTTCTAAAATACATACAAGAGATGCTCAAAGAGATGACAACCAAGTATAAGGACAGCATCAATAGGGAAAAATGGTACCCATGGAGAAAGCACAACAAATTAAGCCCCAAGGGATTTTAAGATAGTGTGAGAAGGAACCTGGCTCTCTAAACCACTGAACAATAGAACTACCTTGGGACCAATGACCAATGAATAAACTAACTCAAAAATATGTACTTTTTTTTTTTTTTTTTTTGGCGGTACGCGTGCCTCTCACTGTTGTGGCCTCTCCCGTTGAGGAGCACAGGCTCCGGACGCGCAGGCTCAGTGGCCATGGCTCACGGGCCCAGCCGCTCCGCGGCATGTGGGATCCTCCCAGAACGGGGCACGAACCCGTGTCCCCTGCATCGGCAGGCGGACTCTCAACCACTGCGCCACCAGGGAAGCCCCCTGTACTTATTTTTAAAGGTCTCTGCAATTAAATGTATATTTTAAATTGAACTATTAATCTAAATTTCATGAGCACCTTACTTTGTTTTTCCTTCTGTTGTTTTTAACTGAAATTATTTCCATAAAAGTTCCAAATTAAGAACCATAACTTCCTATTCTCTGAGGCAAAAATACCTGACTCAAACGGGACCTGAAGGTAGATGGACCTCACTCTTTACCTGGGTACTATCTGGTCCTCAGGGAGGAAGAACCTGTAGCTCCCATTTAGCTCGTTCACTCTTACTTAGCACATAGAGATATAGAGGGAAAAGAGAACAACAGAATTATTCTGGGATAATTACTAATAATAATAAATAATAGAGTGGGCTGAATTTGTCAGACTACATAGATATGACTACCCAGACGACGTTTTCTATTTAGTTGAAAACCCATGCTAAGAAATAAGCAAATGGGTAACTCTGAAACTCTATCACTATTGACAGCTATCAGTGCTGATGTGTCTAAAATCCCTTTCCAAACAGGTTTTCTCTCCCTTGTCAAAGGCAAATGGTATGAGTGTGAAGAAAAGAGTAAGCAGATCAAGGGCAGAAATATGGGGGTGGGGAACGTCCTAGAAACTTCTTCTTGAGACCCGGCAGTGCAGAACTTCTCGGCCCTTTGTCAGTTGAGAAACCAAGGTTCTCACTGCTTAGCTGGTGTGAAAGGTGAGCAGACTGATGAGTGTGGAGATGTGCTGTTTTACAAGGTAGATGCGTCAGGAACTCAAGCTTCATGCCCTGTGCGCTTCTGCTTCCAAAGGAGCTTTGGAAAGTCAGCTAAACTACATTTCTCCATTTACAAAAAAAGTAGTATTTACCTCCCCATCTACCTCAAAGACATCTTCTGAGAAATAACCAACAAATTTCCCACCATGCCCTTCTCAAATGAAATGTGATAAAAACATTAGTAAGACTAGTAAGACTAAAACTAAGTTTTTCTTTTTTTGTAAACTGTTTCTCTGTGCTATTGAAAAATAGAGCTACAGCTAGTCCTAAATTTAACTTAATTATTAAAGTATAAGCAAGCTCCAAGTTCTAAATATATAAATAAAGTTTAGCAACTTTAAATATTAAAATTTGACATTGAATTTGCAATTCTACGTGGCAAGGCACTTCATAATATCCTTGTGCTTCTTCAGCCTTTTATTAATGTGAGTTGTAGAAACAAACTGTAAGTAGCATATTGAAACTTATTTATTGGCTTAGAATAATAGCATTGCTCAATCACGCACAACATATTCTTATTCTAGACCTAGTAAAAAGTGAAGGATGACTACCAAGACAAATTATGTCCTATGGTTAGCAGAAGAAAGTCATAGGGCCATAAGAAAACACACACACAAAAAAAATTAGTCTATAAATGAAATTCACTGTTTTTTTTCCCCTATCATAACTTCAATCCTGGCTATTAAAATCCTAGTTTAAAACATGTACCTAATGAAGAGCTTGTGAAAAATTAGCTTTTAGGTGGCTGCAGAATATTTGCTTTTTTTTTTTTTTTTTTTTTTTTTTTTTTACAGTAGCCATGGCTCACAGGCCCAGCTGCTCTGCAGCATATGGGATCTTCCCGGACTGGGGCACGAACCCATGTCCCCTGCATCGGCAGGCAGACTCTCAACCACTGAGCCACCAGGGAAGCCCAATATTTGCTATTTTTAATTCACATATTTTCTAAACAAAAATGATCTCATCACTCTTCAGAAATTACAGCTTCAGTCTACCCACACTACTCTGAGCAAAAAGAAAATAGTTTAATTTTAACAAAATGTGGTTTCAAAGTACAGTATTAAAGAGGAACATGAAACGTTAATTGTTAGTTTCCCTCGAAGCTTCTCTTTTGTACTGGTTTATCTGCAAAATCAATTTCTACAATTAACTCTGACAAAATATGTTTTGCAAAAATCAAATTATACCCTGCTAATATCTGCAGTAGAATTTTAATTCTTAAATAAGATAAGCTTAATAAACCAAAACATTTAGAACAAAATAATTGCTGATAAAAGTGGTTTCTCTGCTGAGGGACAGTTTTAGACTCAGTGAACAACTTGTTAGATCTTCGTTGTAATTCCTAAAAAAGAGAAATGAAGCACATTTGTTAATTTCTAATTTTTTATTTTCTGACTAAGGTTGTGTAGACAAAGCTTCTTTTAAATGAGTTGAAACCATGATACACGCAGTTTAAATCATACCATGATCTTGGTTCCCTGAAGGTCTTCTAAAAAAATTGAGTTCTCTGCAATAATAATGAATTTCTGTGTTTTGTACCATCTAGACTGGAATGAAAATGGCCAGATAACTATTGACACTTTCATTTCATATAGTTTATCATTTGCAATATACTTTGTGGTTGTGTTGTTGAGCAAAGGATAGACTTTGAAATATGGAGCTCTACTTTATGCTTCGGCACTAACTTTGCACAAGGTCAAAATGGATTTATCACTAATGAGAGACATCTCAAACTCTATAGACCACTGGGGCAAAGAAAAATAACTTTTAAAAACAACTTGGCCACCAGTGATATGCTCATAAAAATCATAATGGGAGTCTGGATAATGTTTGGCAATTCTTTTTCAGTATCGATTGAGTTTTGTTTTGTTTTTCTAAAGACCAGAGTTATATTCAACAATAGTTAACAGAAATCCAGTCACAACTATTATGATCCACAATTCAAGTTTCAGGTGATTATCTCAAGTCACATTGTCAACTGTGAAATGAAAAGATAGTTAAGAAGCTTTTTTCATCAATGCTGGAACACTTCTACCAAGAAAGGAATATATGCAGTGCATATATTTTCTCATAGTGTAAATCTAGTTTTTCTCATAGTGTAATTTCTATTGTTTGTTATTCTAATGGCAGTCCACAAATCAATGAGCCGGTACTGATACAGTGCCATGTCCCAGACTGCACACGGGGCTGGGTTCATTTCCTCCATAATCCCATCAATGTGAGACAATTGCCATTGAGCTGCCATTTAAACTGCCCATATGCAGCAATAAGCCAGGCAAACAGGATCTTACAACAAGCAAGGAGAATCTCATGCTGGGAGATGAATGAGGACTTTGCCCTATGTTTAGGGATGCCTTATCATTGAACTAAAAGGAGGAGGAGACTAAAAGCAGGAAACAGCTAGAGCACAATGCAAAAAGTAAGTACCAAGAACCTATGTTTTATAGGATGCACAGCACAAAGTGCCTCTCTCTTTCCTATAACTCTGAGCTACTGATTTCCTATCGTGCTATTTTTCAATTTAAAACATTGGACAGACAAAAAGTCAAATAAAGGTTTATAATTAAAAACAGAAATTCTCAGATACTCTGCTAACTCTTCCTATTAAATCGTATTTTAAAATTTCTGCTTCAGAAGTTTGTCTACTACACAAAGACCTTAATGAATAATTAAGCAATAAAGGTTTGCCAGAAATGGTTTTATGGAAATGACTAGATTTTTAGGGGTTTTAATATAAAATGTGATGCTTTTGATTTCATGCTTTCTAGCAGAGAGCCCTCTAATTGTACTATTCTGAAAAAGATATTATGCTATTTTTTGTGTTGTAAGATAGAGCAATTAAGTTAAAATTCCCCAATACCACATTATTTTAAAGAATATACATATAACAGATCTCTATGAGTTTAAATATTTTGAGGTCCTCAGACAACTTTGCTTCTTCTAGAGACTGAGTCCCAAAGTTCTAGAATAACATAACGCTGTGGTATTTTAGGAACAGGAATGACAACAGATTTGAAAAGATTGCAACAATACAAAGGAATTTCTGAAGGTTCAGTTCGAATTCTATTTAATAATTGAAAGAGAAGAAAGGAGGCCCCGATTTGAAGCTAAATTGTATGTTTCTTGATCTTTGAATTTTGTCTCATTCAAGATTTCCTGATTCTTTTTTTGTTTTGTTTCCTGGATCCCCTTGGACATAGCCTATACTCACTTTCTCAGAATAATACTTTTAAAAGAATAAAATAAAATAGGGTTTATAACTAAAAACTAATATATATATGGTAGGTAGAGGATAGATAGATGGATTCGTGGCTAGAGGCCACGTACACGTTCCACTCTAAGTAAAATAAAATTCCCAATACAATAAAATTTCCAAAGGACTTATTAGGAACAAGGTGGCCCCTAGGAGCAGGGGCAGATACAGCATCTATTGTATACTTTCCCTTAGCAGCTGACAGTCTCAAGTCAGAGTCAGGCATTGCTGGAACTGAGAAGCTCATTTCTTAATGTGCCACAATCCTTTTATAATAGTGGCTTTTACCTCAAATTAGAAAGAATGTAAATAAATAATCTATACCCTTAAAAGAAAATATTTACAAACCTCTTGGTCCCTCCTGGGTCCCATGCTGAGACTATATACCCAAATTGTATAGTGAACAAAGTCAATTCAATCCTATTGCTGGAACAGCAAACAGCACCAGGAAAATAATTTGTCCCATCACTCCTCAAGTTAGGTCAAAGCCTTGATATATGGGACAATCTGATGCTTACAGAATGACTGCAGCACTAGTTCTGTGTATAATATTTATTAATATTAGTTTAAAAGATAATTCCTCCGTTTAGAATATAAGATTTTATTTATAGTGTTTCATATATTAACATTGATTTAAAGTAATCTAGAAAGAAGAATTTAAAGATATAAATCTTAGGGAACCAGTAAATCTAAGGTGTGGAAATATTCCTAATTTACATGCAATCTGGCCATCTATTGTATGTTTGAATTTACAATACACTATCTCATTATTATTTATAATAATAAATATATAATCATTCCATTATTAACTATAATAATAATGATAAATACTATATGTTACTGCTATCACCATCACCGCCATCATTTTTACCATTACTTTTTATGAGCACTATGTACCAGGATTCTGCACCACCACATCTGCTGTGCTAAAAATTCAATCTTGTCCTTCAAGTTCTATAATGATGGGAACTCAGTACCTCCAGAAGCAGATGATTCTATCATTGTATAATCTTACTGTTGGAGATGTTTGATTAAAAGTTCAAAATTAAACTATAAATAAAATCTAAGTTCAGTCCTTCAAAATGTACTCTGGAGCAGAATATAAGAAAAAAATTAATTCTATTTGAAAATAAAGGAAATTGCGCATTCTTTCTTGATCCACAGCTCATTTACTTAGGTTTAATGTCCAATATTTGTTTTTTAAGCCATTTAAAAGCTAACCCCTTATAATGATAGAACACATAATGCAAAATAATATGACAGTCAGGGGTTCTGTAGACTTGTTTCCCAGGAAAACTCCCATATTGAAAACACGCAGACTTTCACATGGCATTAAATCAATCATTAACACACAAAAAAATCACTGTTGCAACACATACCTCAAGATTAAAAGCGCTTATCTATGTTTATGGTTGTCAAGGAAACCTTTCCCTGATTTTCTAATGAAATACATTGCATGAGAGACAAATAGAATAAGCACCAAAGTATGAAATAAAATCCATACTTTAAAAAATGTGGTTTTTAAAATATTCATGAAAAATTAAAAAACTTAATGTTTTAACTTTAAACTCATATAAAGCATTCAAAAATCAGAATGACAACTTTAAAACTGGTATTCAGAATCTCATAGCACTCTTCACTAAGTAAAGCTAATGGAACTTTAAAGCCTAAAAACTTAAATTCTCAAGCACAATTATTTACACTGTCTTAAACACTAAGAGAATACAAATGAAGTTGGAGGTAATTATGCCTGTAACTATTTTAAACTATAATAGAAAAGGTAGAGCTATACAACTGGCAGATCAAAATAATATTAGAGAAAGATTGTTTTGGGTTTTGTTTTTTTTTTTGCGGTACGCGGGCCTGTCATTGTTGCGGCTTCTCCCGTTGCGGAGCACAGGCTCCGGACGCGCAGGCTCAGCGGCCATGGCTCACGGGCCCAGCCGCTCCGCGGCATGTGGGATCCCCCCGGACCGGGGCACGAGCCCATGTCCCCTGCATTAGCAGGCGGACTCTCAACCACTGCACCACCAGGGAAGCCCTACCCATCTTTAAATTAATACCTTTTGAGAAAAATTCTTTCACCAGTTTGAATCTGCATAACCCTGCATAATCTCACTTAAAACGTCACCATCATGTCTCCATACTGACTACACAAATAGTCTTTAAAAACACAATCTTTCGGGCTTTCTTGGTGGCGCAGTGGTTGCGAGTCCGCCTGCCGATGCAGCGGACACAGGTTTGTACTCCGGTTTGGGAAGATCCCACATGCCGCGGAGCGGCTGGTCCCGTGAGCCATGACCGCAGAGCCTGCACGTCCGGAGCCTGTGCTCCACAACGGGAGAGGCCGCAACAGTGAGAGGCCCGCGTACCGCAAAAAATAATAATAATAATAATTGTAACAATGAAGTAAACGTTTATGACCAATTAGATGCATGTGGAAAACGGGAAAAAACTGTGACTAAATTTAAGGTTTGTAGCTTGGGAGACTGGATAAATATACAAATGACATTAACTGGAATAGGAGGTGTGAGAGATAAGAAGACTGGGGACAAATGTTAGTTTCTGTTTTAGAGTATAGAATTTGAGATATCTTCAGGATATCTAGGTGGAGATTCCCAAAAGTCATTGAGAAACTGAGCCCTGGCACACAAGAAAGGGTATGTGGGCCAGGGTGTGCCTTGGTCTCAACATGCAGTATAACTCACAAACATACTATTTCTTCATAGAAACACAATGTATCAAAAAAGTTGAGTTGTTTTAGAATCTTGTTAACATGACAAGCAGAATTGTGCTAATACTCTCTCATTCCTGCCTCTCGTAGGAAACTTTACCTAAACCAAGAAATATGTGTACTATCTCTGATCAGCCCGTTATATGCATTTACCCCTTGAATTACCTTGATGTTTATGTACATGTTTGTCTTTACTAGCTCTGTCTATGCTATTATCAACTAGCACAAAATCTCTTCCCCCGCAGGAAATTAAATTCTGCTTATTTTTTCCTCTAAGGAAATGGTTCCAAATGAATACTTTGTCCACCAAGGTGCTTGACATGCTTTTCACGGGAACTAGTACAGCCCACAGTGTGTGGGTTCTTAGTAGCTGCTGGTGGTCATCCTATGTTGCTGTTATTCAGGCCAGAAAAGTGACTTATCATTTGTTTCCTTATATTACTTACAAGGGGCCCCAATGTTGTGGCTGAGAGCAGGTGCCCTACTGTGTTTCTGATGAGTTTTATCAAAAAGAGTATAATTCTGCTAGCCTCAATTAGAGACAGACCTGTTCCTTGCTTCTCTCTTCTCTGATCTGAAGTAGGACTTGAAAAGAGGTGACTCACATAGTTCTTATCTTCAGCTATCTCTGCCATCTATCAATGTTAGTTAGAGAGAACAGTTAAAAACAAAGCAAAACAAAACAGAAACTCCAGAATGTTATAGCATGTTAGAATTTGCAAATTCCTTTCTATCATAAACAGAGTCTATAACTGACCGTATAAGAGAGAACCGTAAACTCAGAAACATCAGGCCAGTTCAACTCGCTGCCATCTTTTTATTTGGGAAGGACAGCTTATTTCTAGTAAATTTGAACTTGACTCTCTTTGGGTTGGATGTGAGCTCTCCAGTGTGCCACAGTCCCCACCAATCCCTGTTTTTTAATACCTGGCTGCATCACATATTTAATATGGAAGTGCAAACAAAGCTCTAATTCTGGAACTACTTGTCTTAATTGGTGTCATTTAAACAATTGTGACAGAATAAATCCCATATTTAAGTTTACCTTTGCCCAGGCAAAAATTAAATGCACAGAACTTAGCATAGTATCTAGCACAGAGTAGTCCATCCAATACTTATTTTTTGAATGAGTGAATTTATTTGACTCTTAGATAGCCTTCAGGTCTGGATGAACTTTTTTTGGTTCAGCCAAATTTGCACAGAAGATATCAGAGCCTGTAGATTTTTCTAACGTCTTTGGTAGGTATTGAACCTAGCTAGCCCTGTCTTTGAAACTTACACTGTATTTTTTATATTTAAGAAACCTCCTGTGAAGTGAGGAACATAACATGTGATGTGTCCAAATATTCACTCTTTATCTGTAAAGTTCTAGTATATATTTTCTCATTGAATTCTAGCAAAACCATGTTGAGTATGTATTAATGTACCTGTTTTATATTGGATGAAATTGAAGTTCAGAGATATTGAGGAATTTTCTCACAGCTCACACAATCACTAAATAGCCAAATAGGACTTCAAACTTAGACAGGTCTTTTGTTTTTTTTCCCCCAAGGACGGTTATGCTCCTTTTGTTTTTCTGATTAATTAGAATAGTTGTGTCCAGCCTCTTTGGTAAGAGGACACATCCTAAATGTTACCTGACCTGTTAGGGTGGACTTGAGGATGTGGGGAAAGGCAGATCTATCCATCCATCCACTCTATAACTCACCCTTCCACGTACCCATCACAGACAAGGTGATGAGAATTCCTCTCCTGATTTCCACTTCTCTCAGCCTTCATGTTTTTGGACTTCTTCCCTGTTTTTCAGATTCTGAAGAAAGTTTTAACCACTTGCCCCTGTACTAGACAAGTTTATACTATGAGGGAGGTTGTGAAAGGGAGCAAAGATGTAGTTTGTTCCAGGCTCTGTCTTTTCTAGGACTATCTCTGGACCTCTCATAGAAAATAACTAATGTCAAAAGAAAATATTGAAAAAACAGAAGTGTTTCAACTACCTGATTTTAAATTACTCAGAAGAATTGGAATTCAACCATATTACAGGATAAGCTAGTGTTGCAATATTTAGTTGAAAGCCCGGATCACATACACATGTAAATGTGAATTCAGTCCCACAGTTGTCTCTACCATTAAGGGTTCCTTTTAGAGCACTGGTGTTGCCCATTAAGAAAATCCCGTTCATAAGAAGGAAGGTGGTAACTCAAAATGTATCTGTTAAAAAAATATTTTGGACCAATTTTACTACGTTAATTCTTTCTTACAGATTACAGTAATATACCAAATTGAACTCCATAGTCAATGTTTCCACACTCAAAGAACTGATTTGGATCCATTAGCTCTATTCTAACCTTTTAGCTATATAATTTCTCAACTGGATCATAGGTGGGTGCCTAAATACTCCTTCGGGTCTAATGAATGGTCTTTTAGACCATTCTTAAATGCAACTGGTTTCCATACATTTAGACTAATACCTCAAAAACTAGAGAGTAAAAATAATGAATGCTGAGAATTGGATTCTTAAAAAAGAACTTGAAAGTCCATGCTAGGTTATTTTAGGTGTATCTGCTGGTAACAGAGAAGAGGGTACAGAGGGCTATTGGGCATGCAAGCCTTCCTAAAATGGAGTTTATTAAGCCACATTCATGACTATTAAAGGTACAGTGACAGGGTTTATTGATGGGGCCTCTTTAGAAATTATGTGAAACTGTGCAGTCTGTTTAGCAAAATCTCATAGAATATTCTTAAAAATGAGATAAAGACTGAATCTGAAGAAAAAGTACAGTTGGTACAGCAACTGTGATGAAAATATGAACACTGAAGCTTTTCTCTCAGTCTCTCAACTCAGATGCATTTAACCACAGGCCATGTTTTCCCAGGATAATTTCCTACTAGGTCCCAGAGCGGCAGCCTTGCAGCATTTAGTTATCATTGCTTCAAACACTTCATCAAATGTAGAGAGACAAGATTTGATCATTTAAAACCATATATATTTGGTTGTAGTATTATATATAATTATATTATATAATTTTATATATATGTATATATATCATCATATATATATATCATAAAGCAAGCTTATTTGTCAAAATATCTCTGCTTTATTTTGATTTTTCACCAGAACATACTATCTGAACCATACATATATATCAATATGACTTTGCTTCTGTTCTACTAGAGAAAGGTACTCTTGAGCCAAAGCCTCCAGTATATAAAATGAACCCTGCTTTAATTCTCCCCAGATCCTCACAAAAAGAGCCTTCCTTTAAACAGGCTGATCTATTTCATGAAGTCAAATTTTCCAAAGAACTGTGGTCAGTACTTTACAACCAGTGTTTCGTTTAATCTTCACAAAAATCCATTAAGTATCATGCCATTCAAAAATGTTGAAAGTATGGCACAGAGAGATCTAAACAGTTTGTATCAAGAAATAAAGGGCAGAGTTTTATTAACTGAACATTCAAAGTAAACCATGTACTTTTAACCATGAAGCTGTAGCGACTTCTTAGAAGAAATTTAGACTGTGTGTGAGAAGCGGTGAAGCCCCTTGAACATCCCCACAGGGAAATGCAAGAACAGCAGCTAAGACTGCAGCACAAGAAGAAAATTCTTTAGAGAGGCTTCTGGTTGGGTAACCAGATGTTAGATGTGACTTTTCTTGTGGTCTTGGAACGCTGGCCAACCTCCAGACGCCATGAGCCATAAGCACCTGGCCATCTGTGCATGAGCTGCCAAGAGACCCTGACTCCAATTTTGTGATGCTGAGCCCAGAGCTCATCTCCAGGATATATAAAGGGGAAGCGTGTGATAAAGTTGGTTTCAAGAGCCACGGAGATGATTTCCTTAGAGGAGAGTTGTGAGATTGTTGCCAGACTTCACTGCCACTGCCCGTCTCAAGCCGTATGAGGGTGATTTCAAAGGAGCCACTCTAAGACTTAGCAACAGATCTCCAGAAAAATCAAAGTCCAAATATGGGAGGCTGGCCAGGGATACACAGTCTGCAGTAAAATGGGCTTCCGTTGGAGCTGTCTACACTTCCCTAACAAGGTGACTGATGTGGACCCTATGACAGGAGCAGGGCTCGAATATCCTGTAAACTCCCAGGGGGATACGTTGATCCCAGGTACAATACAGAGCAACCAGCCTGTGGAGGAATTGCCTACATCAAGAGAACTGCTGGAGAGACCCCCAGAGGAGGAGAACACGTCCAAATACTCACTGAAGCACCAATTAAGAAAGAATGATTAGGTAGCTGGCATCCTGGAAGGCATTAAGTGATGGATGAAAGTATACTTATCCAAAGCTCCCTCTCCTTTTCTCCTCCATGCTGCAGCCCTTCCCTTCCCTTCCAGCCTTTGATATAGAATTATGAATGAGAGCAGAAAGCAACCAGGCAGTCTTGGGAAAAGGTGGAGAAGCAGCTAACCATGCCCTCTCCTCCACTGCAGGTCACTAGCCAGAGTTGAGCCCAACAGGTGGGTTGGCATGGAGTGTAGAAGTCTTAAATTGAAGGAAGGTTTGAAATTCTAACATTAGGTTAGATCGGACAGTTTATTATCTTAAAAATTAAGACTCTTCATGTTACACTTTAGAACTAGCATGGAAGCCATGGAACCTATTTAAATTTCATTCAAGAGCAGGAGAAAAACAAGCCAATAGAGTAGGTTTGCAGATGCAGTGGTATGGAAAAAGGAAACTGATAAAATGCACCCCCTAAAAATGATAGCTTATTTTAGAAACTGGCTAGAATTAGAGCAAATCCTTAGTCAATCCTTTTTATACCAAGACCCCAGTTCTGCTCTTGGTCACCTGACCAGTTCCACCACCACTAGATTTGGTTCTTGACTTTGCCTAGCTCCTTCCCTTGTACTCCATATTCCTTTATATATCCCTGAGTCCCAGATTTGGTTTTTTTGGCTCACTGTCTGTCCTTGAACACAACCGCTACCCCCACCCCGATGCCTCTGCTGCCTGCTTCCATTCATTTCAGGGTTTAAGGTGAACTCCAAAATCAAGTCCATTATTCCCATTATTGACCCATATTTGGGGGTGGGCTGAGTTCCTGGTCTCAACTCCTTCAGTTTTCCTCTGTCCCAGAGAATTCATTAATTGGACTGTTCCCAGCCATGATCAGAAAAATGGCATTCAAGTAATAAATACAAACTGGCCCAATCAGCACAATAACCTTCTCACCCTCCCATCAATGAGGGATATGTATAATTCCTTCAGAATCATTTTCTAATACATTTTCCCACTTGGTTTTCTTATTAGTGTATTATTTCATTTATTCTATGAGAAGAGTTCCCTGTGCACCTTTTTTAATTTTTTTATTTTTTTGCGGTACACAGGCCTCTCACTGTTGTGGCCTCCCTCGTTGCGGAGCACAGGCTCCGGACGCGCAGGCTCAGCGGCCATGGCTCACGGGCCCAGCCGCTCCGCGGCATGTGGGATCTTCCCAGACCGGGGCACGAACCCACGTCCCCTGCATCGGCAGGCAGACTCTCAACCACTGAGCCACCAGGGAAGCCCCCTGTGCACCTTTAGATAAACAAGTATTTACCACTTACTTAGCCCGGGCAGTAGGCTAATACCTTTTATATAATCAATTCTAATCCTCACCATACCATCTTGTTCAAGTAGGTATTATTTTATCTTCCATGCAGATAAGGACATTAGCTCACAGAGTTTTAATGACTGGCCCAAGAATGACACAATTAGAAGTCAACTCCATATTTTTCTGCTCCAGAAAGAACTAGAATTTGGCAAAATCATGATTTAGAAATAATGTGGTACAGATGTTGGGAGGATCATAGTCAAGTTCCAAAAGGCATATTTAGGGATTCATGAAGAATACTTCAAAATATTAACTGAGGAATTAGATGGATAAAGACAGACAGAGGGAGAGAGGTTGGCTCTGGCTAAGAGCCCAGCAGTAGGAACAAACAGACACTATAAATTAAAGCCAACACTTGGACTTGTCCCTGACTGTGGACAAATATCCATGTGGAGCAGCACGAGAGGGATGGAGTCCGCTTAACCTGATGCCTGTGTTGTTCTACTGGCACTAGTTGGAACTTCAAGATTCGTTCTCTAACAGAGCATAGCAGGGCACACAGTCAAAGGCGCCCACTCCAAACTCAAACTGAGTGCTTCTAAGTGATAGATGAAGGGAGCTTTGAAGGCAGATAAGAAGCAGGGCTTTGCTTTCTTCTCACAGGCTTCTTGCTATTTCAACCATGTGGTTGCACTCCACTTCGGAGCCTAGCTGGGGAGAACCATACTGGTCATTGTATGTTAACAGAGAATTTCATAGAATATAGGAACTTTCTCAGTGTTACATGTGATGTTTCTCTATGGTACCCACAGTGGGTGTTCACTGAGAATAACATTTTCTGCTCCAGCTGCAATCATGAGAGAGTTGGTGTGAGCAGGAAAGGACATTCAGGAGTCCAGTGATAAATTTGCAAGTTGTTTCAGTGGCTACCAAACATTTGTGATCCTGGATATAAATCCTGTAACAACAAATCTCTTTACCCATGATCTTTATAATCAATGACAGCTGTAACTCAGTACTGTATTTCAGATATGAATTCAAAAAGTATTAATAAGGCACATGAGCCATGCACTAGGTACAGAAATGAACAAAATAGACACAAATCTTGAACTTCACCATCAGCTTTCTGGCTACCAAATAAAATTCAGCAGAATACTAGTCCACTATAGATTTTGCTTGGTAATAATATTAATAGTAAAATTTACAATTACATTTCAGCAACACAATAAAATAGTACTGGATCATAGCCCAAAGTATAAAATAAAGATCTATAGTCTATGTTGATATAAATAAATGATTGAATAAATAAGTAAGTGGGGGTGAGTAGACAAATCTCCCATGAAGAAGAATTCCAAATAAATTATGTCAATACTCCACCCTCAAGGACATGGAACGTACGTAACACCCAACTACTTAAGTATGGGCTGCTCGTAGTGACTTCCTTCCGAAGATCACAATATGGAAAGGGGATAAAAAAGAGTAACTTTACAGTGGCAAAACCTGACAAACCCTACATCAGCCAGGTGGTCGAGGTTAACACCAACAGGGATGAGTCGTGTTGATAGTATGTACCCTTGCTATGAGGTGATGAAGGTGACACTTCACCTCTTCAGGCTTCCTCCCCGAAACACATAACCACAATCTAATTATAACAAATCCCAGTTGAGGGACATTCTGCAAAATACTCACCCAGTCCTTCCTAAAGCTGTCAAGGTCATCAAAAATAAGCAAAGTCTGAGAACTGTCACAGTCAAAAGGAGTCTAAAGAGTCATAATGGCTAAATGTTATGCAGTACCATGGGGTGAGATCCTAGAACAAGGAGCAAGGAAAAGGACATTACATAACAACTAAGAAAATATTAATAAAATGCGGACTTTAGTTAATAATAATGTATTGGCTCATTAATTGTAATAAATGTACCACGCCTGTGTAAGATTTAATACTAGAAGAAACTGGGTGGAGGTATATGAGAACTCTATGTACTATCTTCACAGTTTTTTTAGTAAATCTAAAACTATTCTAAAATAAGTAGTTTATTTAAAAAAATAATTACTTTGAACTCTCTTTATAGTTTCCAAGTTACTTTCATATTCATTAACTTACTTTAACTTCATAAATTCAATGAAGAATTGATCCCTCCATTGTGCCAAGTACTCTTCTAGACACACAGAAACACAATCCCTAATCCAAAGAGTGTATAATCTAGCATTGAATGTGGATAGGAGGACTGGCCTGGCTAGTGTTATAAATGCCCATTTTACAGGGAACTCTAAACAGTGGCTTAGAGATGCTGAGATTTGCCAAAACTACATAGCTTTTAAGAGTCAGAGCAAGAGCTCAATAGTAGATGTTACAACTACAAATGTATTTCTTTCCCCATTAAAATAAATTTGTAACTGGGGGAAATACTGTTTTACCTGAGAGGCTCCATCATAACATGGATTTCTAAGACCATGTTAGCATGAGTGCCAGTTGGTAAAGGCAAGTTTTTTATTTTGTGTCATTGCCCCCTGGGGAGTTGAGTATGGTCTCTCAGGTTCAGACTTCGTACAGTTCTTTTCACTGAAACTTCTTAATTGACGTGAAACAAAAAGACTTGAATTTAGTACCGTACTCTATGGTCTGTGTATATCAATCCTTTCATCAAATGACATTTCTATCAAGTTGAATTCAGATATGCTCTGGAATTCATTTACTTCAAAAGTCCAAGTGCGGACTTCCCTGGTGGCACAGTGGTTGGGAGTCCGCCTGCCGATGCGGGGGACGCGGGTTCGTGCCCCGGTCCGGGAGGATCCCACGTGCCGCGGAGTGGCTGGGCCTGCACGTCCGGAGCCTGTGCTCCATAACGGGAGAGGCCACAGCAGTGAGAGGCCCGCGTCCCGCAAAAAAAAAAAAAAAAGTCCAAGTGCTTAACTTCCAAGTGTTTGTTTTCAATGATGGAAGAGCAGAGTAACATAATGGAAATATCACTGGCTTGGAATTAGAAGACATAGATTCAAATTCCAGCTCTAACATTGGCTACTTTCATTATTTTGATCAAGTTAATATCCTTTCTCAGTAATAATTTCTTCCATCTATTAAATGGGAATAATATCATTTACGTAGAGGTGTTTAAAGTATTAAATAAATGTACATGTGTGACTTTCCAAGTACAAAACCTGATACACAGTAGGGGTTCAATAAGCCTTAGTACTGGAAACTTGCTAGGGAATGCGTTGCATGATCCAGGGTGAGGGAGGGAAGAAAAACAAGAGGAATGGGATAAAGATAAGAAAGTCTACATTATAGAATTGTCCAGAAGAATGCTCATCAGACATGTAGAACACAACTATGTTTTCCCTCTTCCTGCCCAAACTGAGACCTCCTGCTATGTCACAAAAATGGGCTAACAAGATCATTTGAATTGGCACGGATCTCTTGACAAGTGTTGGGATTCTCTGAACACTTGAGGCCCAGAAGATAATCCAGAGTGCTTGAACATATTTCTGTCAGAACAAGAGCGAGTAATTTCTTCCTCATGCCTGACATCTTGGCAAATTGCATAATCCATTGTGCTAATCTAGGGGATGAGCCTTTTGAATAATAACTCTTGTTCTCATGACAGTTCAATACAACTACATCCAAAAGTAGTATCAGAAGGTTGTATAAGTGCTTCCTTTAAGTTAAATGTAATTAAATCCCAGACTTTCTACATTATAAATGGTGTTTCTTGATGTTCCTTAAAACTAAAATATACAAAGAGAATAAAATCCCATGTACCTGGTCTTGTGGTGAAGGCCCCTAAACATTGTCTCTGCAGCCTCCAGCTTCTCCCATCTTCTTCACTGTGAGGGAGATGGTCAGCAATGGGAGACGACTTGGAGGGCATCCCTCTCCTTGAAGAGGATGGGAAAGAGGGCCTCCAAAGGCCTTTTCCTTGCCTCTGATTCCCTGATCCCTGGCACTTTTCCCTTTAATACATTCTTCTGACCTTTAGCATCTGCTGCATAATGTTTGGACTCTGAAATTTTACTACCCATTTTTCTGTTTGGAAGTTGCTGTATTTAGTTTAAATGTTGAATGTATTCTCTGTATGCAAGTTCTAGAGCTCTAGGCCATGAACATTTTCAAAATAAATCATCTCGATAATAAACGTGAATAATTTCCATTGTAGGTAATGATCTGTGTGGCTGAGGGCTGCCAAGTTGAGCCCCAGATCAACCTCCGGAACTGTTTTGAAGACCTAATATGTACAGTGGCATTACTGGTACTGATCCCAGCCATATGAGGTCAGTGTTTCAATTTTCCTTGTCAGCAGCTTCTTTGGCAGGACAGAGTATGCAAGGTTTGCCAAAACTAACATATCAGGTAGCTGGGCCTCCAAACAGATGTGTTCCCATTTCCTGTTCTTCTCTCTTTGTCTTTCATTGGCAATTTCTATATGTGTACCAAGCCAAATTGTGATACTTACGTGGATGTGCTCAAAACCCATTGTAGTTCTTGGCCATATGTGACTGAACTTGAGAGTGGAATCTGGCCCATAGTTTGAAGTGGTTGGAAAAATTTAAGGCTCCTTATCCTATGCCTGAATTATCAGTTTAATCTTTTCTAGTGTTATCAGGGAAGCTGAGAGTTAGGGGAGAAAAGGTAGTGGAAATGAGCATTACCTGAACTACCTAAAGTTTTGCAAAGACCTAGATTCATGATATCTAAAGTTTTAGTCCATGCACCAGCTAAATGGCTGCATCAAAATTACCTGATATGGGGCTTCTCTGGTGGCGCAGTGGTTGAGAGTCCACCTGCCAATGCAGGGCACACGGGTTCATGCCCCGGTCCGGGGAGATCCCACATGCCGCAGAGCGGCTGGGTCTGTGAGCCATGGCCGCTGAGCCTGCGCGTCCGGAGCCTGTGCTCCACAACGGGAGAGGCCACAAGAGTCAGAGGTCTGCATACCGCAAAAAAAAAAAAAATTACCTGATATGGTTGCTAACAACACTAATTTCCTGACCCTTCAGCAAACCTACAGAATCAGATTTTCCAGTGGTGGGACCCTGGAATCTGTACATTATTTAACCTTTAGATTATCAGCCAGGTTTAGGATTCGCTGAGAAGGTTCTCTTTGACCCAAACCATTCCTAAGATGTCTAAACCTGGCTTAGGTTATCACTGATCTGGATCTTTCCCAGGGCTCAGTTTTGATCTATAGCAGGGTTATAGCACCACAGTAGATCTTTAAATCTTCACAGTTTGTCCCAGGACTAGCGTCAACTCCTGGAGAAGACAAAGGCCTAAATGGGAAATGGAACAACTCATCACGGAGCACCTGTTACCTACCAGGTTCTATTTGAGGGTTTTCATGTGTAACATGGGAAAATATCATTTGTGATTTATAATTCTCTTCTACTTTCTGAAGAAGATACACCCCAGTGACTGGAGAGCCCCTTGTATACAGAAAAAAAGAAAGAAAGAAAGAAAAAAAAAATGATGCGTGGGGGACAGATGTTTGAAGGGAATAGAAAAAAGTTAAATTGAACTGCATGAGAAGGAGTGAAAGGGAGTGAGACGGGAGCATCAGATCCAGGAGGGGAGAGACTGTAGCCTGGCAAGTTAGGTCCTGGAGGATAAGAGGAGAGAGAGAGAGATCTGAGACTGAGAACTGGTCTATGTATAATTAGAATATAGACTAAGCTGCTCTAACAAGTAGACCTCAAAATATAATGGCTTAAATGAGGTGGTTTATTTTGCTACCACTTAATAGTTCAGGGATGAATAGTTGTAGTTTCTAAGGTGGTTTGGGTTGTCAGTATTCTTTAGGTCACAGGAAATAGGAAAGAGAGTCCAAGACAAGCAGCTTTAACTCTGAGAAGATGACCCAGGTATTGCACATATCATTGCTGTTCATACCCCACGGGCTTGGCTTGGTTACTTAGTCACACCTGGATGCACGTGAGGCCAAAATTATGCAATCTCTAGCTGGGCAGCTGTGTTCTCAACTAAAAGTTGGAGGTTTCTGTTGCTAAAAGGAAGAAGGGATGTATGGATATAATGTTACAGTTAGCAGTCTCTACCCACTCAGCCAAAGATAACTAGTAACTGCGAGTTTTGGAGTGACATGCTACGTCCTGTACCACATGAATGCCCACCTCAACTGTACCCCCAAATCTTTAGTAAAATACACACTGTTCACTGACATTTGGAGTGGTTTCTCTTAGTGAATGTAAAGAGTGAAGTTTTGCTTCACAGTTGGCACACTGGTGAAAACAAGATTCCACCCAGGGAGAGAGACAAATGAGTTGCATATGTATCATCTGGAATGGTCTACACAACAGCCCCATCAAGGAGCTATCACCACCTCCTTATTAGAAGAGAAAATAGAGGCTCAAAATGTAAAAATAAGGCAACTGGCAGCCCCACGCCTAGGAAGTGGCAAAGTCAGGATTCCACAGCTGCATGCCTGATTCCAAAGCCCTCCCACCACAGCAATGTGCTCATTCTGTTTGCTCCAGACTACCTCCTGAGCAAAGGCAGGAAGCCTCACTGGGCCCAAGGATGCGGGTTAGTTCACTCTGCTCCTTTGTACATCTAATCTCCCTTTGTGTTTTCCCCGAAAACAAAAGAATTAAGAATTAACAATCCATTAATTAAGAATCCATTAATCACAAATTAAGAATCCATTAAGTCTTACCTTTGTTTAATGTAGTGTTTCCAAAACTTTTTTGACCACAGAAGTCTTAAGGAAAAAAAAACACTATTAATATCCTACCCCTCACTCCCAACCTACCATATGTTTTTTATTTAATGATCAAGGGATCTTTTTTAAAGCATAAATCAAATTATGTCACACACACACACACACACACACACACACACACACACACACAAATATCTCCAGTGGCTTCACATCAACTCAGCATGGAAATCAGAGTTCTGACCGAGGTCCACAAAGTCCTACACAATCTGGTCTCTCGCCTCCACCAACACCAGCCTCACATATGCCTCCCTGGGCCACACCGACCACCTTGTCTCTGGAATATGTCAACCACTCTTTTGCCTTAGGACCCTTCCCATTGCTATTCTTCTGCCTGCGCTGCTCTTCCCCAGATATTTCTATGCGTTTCACATTCACCCTGTTCTGATTGCTACTCAGGTACCACTTTCTCAGAAAGTTTTTACCTTTCTATTAATATATAAAACATCACAGCTAAAACAATAAGCTCCTTCTCTGTCCTTCAGACTCTTACCTCATCTTATTTTTTTTTCATAGTACTATTCACTACATGAAAATGTAGAATTATTTGTTTGTTTGCTTATTTCACCTCTGCCCTACTAGATGTGAGCATAGATCTTTTCTGTTTTGTTTGCATCTTTACCCCCCGTAACTATCCCTGACACATAGCAGGTGCTCAATAAATAAAGACTTAATGAATGAATATCCCATCAGATCAGCATCTAATGGAATACATTCAGGAATTGTTGGTTCTCATAATGCAAAACAGCCGTTAGATTTGATTAAGTCAAACAACCAACTAAATTCAAACAAGCAAGAAAAGAAGAATTCATAAAACTAGTTATTTAGTCAATAAAAAACAATCCAGAAAAAAATCTTTTGGCTAATCTTTTTTACTATGTGAAGAACTGTTTCACAAAAAGAGCTTTGGGCTTCCATGGTGGCGCAGTGGTTGAGAGTCCGACTGCCGATGCAGGGGACACGGGTTCGTGCCCCGGTCTGGGAAGATCCCACATGCCGCGGAGCGGCTGGGCCCGTGAGCCATGGCCGCTGAGCCTGCACGTCCGGAGCCTGTTGCTCCACAATGGGAGAGGCCACAACAGTGAGAGGCCTGTGTACCGCAAAAAAAAAAAAAAGAGCTTTAATCTCTTTTTGCTGAGATAGATGAGGTTCTAATTCCTTAGAGGGTTTGTTTTCCTGCTTTTTTTATAGCTGGGAATTTTTCTGCTCACAAAACCTACCTAAAGTCTGTGAATTACAAGCTGCCTTGATCTCCACTGGAGAATATTCAAAAGATTCCAAGACCTTCAGTAAGGAAAGATGCTAAGTACTCTTCTGGCAACCAAAATCTACTAAGTAGGTAAAATGTTGAATTTTGTTATGTTGTCATTTAAGAGGTCTTGCATCAAGAAATCAGTGGTACGATTTCACATTATTTGAATTATGATTCCAACGATCTTATTGTGAACTCAGAGTTCAACTATTATAACCCTTGAAAAATCAGAGAAAAGCAATTTAAAAAAGATGTGTTTCCTTGAATACGCCACAAATTGAGAATGGAGTATTATTCACAGCCATCATCAACATAGTAGGAAATAATTACCTTAACTTCAAAAGTGTCACTCACTGTCACTGAAAAGTTACCTGCTTAAAAGACAAAATAAAGAAACCAGCATTGACAGTTACTACTAAATTCCTCCCCCAGAAAGCTCTAATTTCTAGCTGCCACTGAAAAAGAAAAACGATTACCGTACTCTCTTTCTTGCTTGGTAATAGTTTAGAAGTTGATTTTTCAGAGAGCTTAGGAAAAATTTGATGAAAAGCCTAATTTTTCATAATTATGTAAACTGTACATAGTGAGCAGAAAAGAGAAAAATCTTTTGTGTGTGAGAATGTCATCAGCAGCAGAAGCCTAGGTATGGATGAATGACTTGGATGGATTTGAATCCCAATCAGTCTAAGGACAGGAGAATAAAAAGGTTAAGAGGGAATAGAATAAAGCAACAAGATGCTAATTTGGAAGTTTCAAATGAGACCCAGAGAAAGGCTATAAAATAACAATGGCTTACAGTGGGCCAGGCTCTGTTCTAAGAACTTTTCATATTATAAAACTTATGATAAAGACATGAGGCAGGAACTTCTATAAAGCCCATTCTTTAGGTGAGGAAACTGAGGCACAAAAAGGCCAAGTAACTTGTTCAATGTCTCACAGCTATTGTCATGGGTTTCAGATTCCAATTTAAGCCCAGGCATTCTGGTTTAGAGTGCAGGCCAAAAATGTTGCATAAAATACTGAGATAGCTCTAGAGACTGACCATATGCAGAGATTTGCAGGAAACAGCCGGCCAGAAGCTGGTTTTACAACACTAAAAAAATCTTATTTACAAAAGGGTGATGAAAGAGAGTGCAGGTGAGAAAGAGGATTTTGTGAGGAAGTTTCTTTGGCAAAATCCATCTTTTGAGCCCCAGCCCCTCTTCCTTCAATAAGATTGATGGGTGGCTCCAGCCCCCTCAAAACAAGTCTCGGGATTGAGAGACGGTTGGGGAGAGGGGTTCAACAAGAACACTCAGAGAGCCATTGTTATTAGGGACACAGTGGACTGAGATCTGACCTTTGTCTCTAGAAATCTGGAAGGCAGCAGAAATAGGCCCAGGACCTGCTTTGACAGTGGGACAAAGGCAAGTTTCTGCAGCTTATTGAAAGTTACTATACTCCTCTCTTAAGGTGGGTCAAAGAATGTGTGATTTTCTTTTCTGTGAAACAGAATGGAGACAGAATTGACTTGGAAAATATATAAATCTGTGTCTGTTTTGTTCATGCTATTTTCCTAGTACTTAGAATTGTGCTTGTCCTAGTGGCTAGGGCAGATTGTTCAATAAGTATTTACTAATTTTATAAATTATTATTATTTTATTATAAAATATTATTTTATAAATTGTCATGATGAAAGAGGGAGAGAGAATGAGAAGGAAGGGAATGGTCCATTTTGACATCCTAACATTCCTTGCCCTTTCCTGTGGTTGAAGACCCAGATTTTCTTTTAGAAATCTATCCCTCTTCCATGACTTGCAGTGTTCCTTGATGTTTCACTTAGGGAGCTAAGGATAGATGTGTGACCCAAATTAAGCAAGTCAGACTCTGGTTACTGGTATTAGGATTGTTAAAATAAAATATTGCATGGGACATACTAAAAATTATTGGTTGTTTATCTGAAATTCAAATTTAACTTTGTGTCCAGTGTTTTTATTTGCTAAGCCTGGCAACCCTACCTGTAATTTAAGTCATGGTTACTTGGCACAGATAGAAGCCTGATGGAGTCCAGCTACTCCAGTATCCATTAGTTTTTGCCTCCAAGATTCCCTAGCACTACCCAGGCTCTGTCCTGCCTCAAATCTGGTTATTTAGTTATTCCTCCAATTCTTTGTCTATCCCTACTCTTATAGCCTTCCAATATATTTAATTTTTTCCTTACCTTTTTTTGTATCAGATATCTAAAGTTGTTTTTTATAGTTTGCAGCAAAAAATCCTGGTTGAAATATCACCAGATATCACCAGCAGAGACACATTGGTGGTCCCATGCTGGAAACAGCCAGGTTTTTTGGCCCCCAAAGAATCATTAAACTGAATTTATTGCCACTAGGACCTAAGATAGGGATGTTTATATTAAAAAATGGAGACTTCTGGCTTCTCCAAAACCTCCAGTCTGGCAATATGGGGCTGCAATCCTACATGGTGACAACTGTCTGGATTGGACTAGTTGTTCGCCTTAAACAGATCACGTGCTTATTTATCTGTATTTTACAGATAAAAAGTTGAGGCTCTAATGCTAAGGTCAGTAAACTTTTTCTAAAATGGGACAGAGATTAGTTACTTTAGAGATTGTGGGCCATTAAGTCTGTGTCACAGCTACTCAGATCTGCTGCCATAATGTGAAAGCAGCCATAGACAATACTTAAACTAATGGGCGTGGCTGTGTTCCAATAAGACTGCGTCCCCAAAACAGATGGCAGGTGCTTGAACCATAGTTTTCACACTGAAAACATTAGTAACTTGCTCTTGAAGTCACTAGCAACTTGCTCAAGATCACTTAGCTAATAAGTAAGGAAATTTGGAATAAAATTCAGATTTTCTGCTTTGAAGCTCAATATTCTTTTTACTCTCCTATAACTTCTTCAGTACCTAGACACCCATTTTAAAATAGTTATTTGTGGACAAGGTTTATTCAATTGTTTTTAATCTAGCCAAAATAATACCCCAGCAAACTTTAGAAAAGTATTTTTAAATATTAAATCAATAAATATATATATTTTTTGTGGGATTAAGATCAGATTAAACAGTGCAGAAGAAAAAAATCAGTGAACTTGAAAATATAATAACACAACCTTCCAAAATGAGGCAGAGAAAGAAAAACAGGAATGAAAAACAAACAGATGCATAGGACAACATCAAGTAGTCTAACACATTGTAATTGAAGTCCCAGAAAAAGAAGAGAAAGAAGGTGAGACAAAAACATTTGTCTAAGAAATAATAACCAAAAATTTTATAGATGTGTTACAAATGATAAACCTATATTTCCAAGAAACTCAATAAATCCCAAGGAGTGTATGCATAAAGAAAACATGGTAATAGGTAGAAAATCTTAAAAACAGCCAGAGGAAAGATTATTATATACAGAAGAAGGAAGATAAGAATTACAACAAACTTCTCATCAGAAACTATCCAAGACAGAAGAAAATTTAGTGACATCCTTAAAATACAAAATTCTTTCAACCTAGAATTCTCTCTAGTTTATTCTAGGTAGAATGAACTTGCAACCTAGAATTCTTTACCCAGAAGAAATTTATTTCAGAAATTAACTGGAAATAAAGACCCTTTTTCAGACAAGCCAAACTGAAGAGAATTCATTGCTTACAAACCCATAGTAAAAAAAAAAAAAAAATTTAAGGAAAAAATTTTGTGGGGTGCTATTAAAGCAGTGCTTAGAGGGAAATTTAGAGCATCGAATGTTAAATTTTATCAAGTAGGAATGGTCTAAAGTCAATGATCTGTGATCTATTCCACATTGAGAAATAGAAAAAAAAGAGCAAATTAAACTCAAATAAAGCACAAGAAGGAAAATTATAAAGATAAGAATAGAAATCAATGAAATAGAAAAGTTAATACAGAATGTCAGTAAAACCAAAAGCTGATTGTTGGATGAGAACAATAAGTTGGATAGACCTCTAGACCACGAATATGGGAGCTAGATATTTTTGTCCTCTTGTCACAAATGAAGAAACCAAGTCTCAGACTGAAGAATTAATGTTCTTGTGGTCATTTACCCATTAAGTGGTGGGGTCTTAACTCAAACCCAAGTCTGAGTCTCAATTCCATTTTATTTTCAATAAGTCAGCAATAAATAAGTAGATTATGGACTACAGGGTGGTATGGACAGACAAGTTTTCCCTCCTATTTTCCCTCACACTTAAATGAATGACCAAGCACTAAAAATGAAAATGAAATACTTTTAGTATCTGAAGTTAGACACACTAGCATGGGTTACTATTTAGCAGAGAGTAACAGTATTAGTCCATTCCAGAGTCAGGGCATATGGTTGTACAATGGAGGACTCCAGTCAGCACCGTTCACACTATGGTCTACGTGAATGGTTCCCCTGCAGTTGTGCAGCAGGTCACCTTCACAGCCATACCTGGTGGCTGCTCTGGTTCATTCATTAATTAAACAAATATTTATTGAGTGTCTGGTATGTGCTAAGCTCTGGGCTACGTTCTGAGGACACAGAGATTAGTAGGGGTCTTAAAGTTTAGTGGGGAAAATGGGCAAAGGGACAGAAAATGGCAGTACATTATAGTGAGAGCAGAGTAAAATGGTAACGCTTAGGAGAGACTTCTAACTCAGAGAGCAGATGAATATCTGGGATTTGGCTCTATTCTCTCTCCGACTTTGGCTTTTTACTCCTCAACATCAACCCAGGGTTTCTGCTCCACAAAAGTTTTAGTGCACTGATGGTCAAGGCAGGAATGGCTACTTTTCAGGGAGGTGATGGTGGACTCTTAGAATTATTGGCTCATTATAGAGCTCTTAGGCAAATTAATCTATTAGGTAAATTAATCTATAAGGCTAACAGATGCAGGTTTCTTTTTAATGTGAAAATTATTAGGCTAACAGACCCTCCCCATTAGGGGCAAAGCTGAGAAGAAACACGGGAAGGGAATGGGATGGAGAAATCTCCTTCTGCCAGAGCTGTAAATCCCCTGAAGGGAGGAGCCATGAGAGTCTTGTTCAGGGCTATAACCGCCTCCCTCCCACACCCAGCATACACACTGGTGCTGGATTGTTCGTGAACATCAAATAAGTGAATGAATGATTGAATGATAGATGCACAAAAGTATTAGCCTGGGAATGTGGACATTTCAGGGATGGGAAAGACTATTCTAAGCAGAGAGAATAGCATATGCAAAAGTATAGGCAAAAGAAAAAAAAGGACAAGAAAGTATGATGAGTTCCAGGAACTGATAATAGTCTAGTCTAGCAAGACTTGAGAATAAGGGGATTAAGGAATGAAAGCTAGAGATGACATTCTGAGTCAAAACACTGGTCAATTCGATCCTTTGACATCATGAACTTGTTGAATAAATTGTTTCCCTTTCCATAGACTGGGTTAGCATTCTCTAGCATGTCATAATATCTAGTTAATGAAACATTAAACCACCTTCCATATGTCATTTCAGCTTTTGGGGGTATCACAACAAACAGATCTACCATTTTGAATATAAGTAAATATAATTATTTGAAACATATTATGTATTCTAAGTTTTCCCCAACTTAGTAACTTTATCTGAGTTGTCATGGTTGGGAAGCTCATAAAATCATTCTGTAATTCAAAATATTGTTAATCAGTCTGAAAATTAACATTTTTTTTCTTGTGCTTGCAGCAAAAGCTTCTGAGAGCTTCATTTCAATTAGATTTGTCCAATTATAATAAATGCCTTTAATGAAGATATAAAAGGACAGGAATAAAAGCGAAAAACCAGGAACACTGAAGAGATAGATCTAAAGGACACCCATTATTCACTTTCTTGTAACTGACCTCAGAATTTACCATCTCCCTTAAAAGAAGGAAATCGGAATTATATATAATGTATAAGTAACAATTGTACTTTGGGAGTTTTTCCAGGTAGTTTACATAAATGGGAAAACAAGTGTATATGAGGTCATGCATTTCCATCTGAATACTTAAGGGTAATAATACTAATTTTAAAGTACACTAGAAAAAAAGGGTTAATCCTTCCCCATTGCCCTTATATCCCTGTTGCCTTATTCGGGTGTACTTGTGAAAAACTTGCAAGAAGATAAATTGTCAAGGCCAACATTTATTCATTTTAATCTATGAGCACATATTTTAACTGTAAAAAAATTTTAAATTTCTCGGCCTAAATCCTTAATTACCAGGACTAATGTAATTAATACTAATGTAATTAATACAAAGTTAATACTTTGCCAGATCTGGGTTTGTGTGACACACATGTGAGAATATTTCCTGACTAGCTCTTAAGAAGCAATTAAAAATCAGGGTTTCTGGCTGAACTTGTAATCACACAAGTAGCATTAGATAGAATCAAAGTCTATTTGAAACCTATAAGCACATTTTCTTTTAGCAAATTAGCATATGTCCAAGGATGGAACAGCACATTCTAAGTGCAGAGTTAGGGGAAACTGACAAACTTGTCCGACCTAATAATACTAATCAGTTTTGCTCTATTTTTTGCCATAAGAAAGTCTAGGGGGCTTCCCTGGTGGCGCAGTGGTTGAGGGTCCACCTGCCGATGCAGGCGACACGGGTTTGTGCCCCGGTCCCGGAGGATCCCACATGCCGCGGAGCGGCTGGGCCCGTGAGCCATGGCCGCTGAGCCTGCGCGTCCGGAGCCTGTGCTCCGCAATGGGAGAGGCCACAACAGTGAGAGGCCCGCGAACCGCAAAAGAAAAAAAAGTCTAGGATTTTTAGGGAACTTCACAAGAGGTCTATGGAATGAATATATGCCTAGTATCTATTAGATTTTTTAGTTCCATGATTTAGTTTATGGAACTTCACAAGAGGTCTATGGAATATATGCCTAGTATCTATTAGATTTTTTAGTTCCATGATTTAGTTTAACTCTCAAACCTCTTTGAGTTAGATACGTTGGTTTTATCATCTTCATTTTGCTGGTAAAGGAAATTAGGGTGAAAAACTTGACCAATGACAGCCAGGAGCAACCAGAATTTGAATTCAAGTCTATCGAACTCCAAAGCCTCTGCTTTATCTTACATATCCACAAAGTGCCAGTCCTATATAAGTTTTTTAAAACATGAAGTTAGTGGCTGGGAATATGTAGTCACTTTACTCCTAGTACTCGTACATCAGTAGTTTTCTTTCCTTCAGCATAAAGGCGATACTTTATTGTCATGGGGAAATAGTCTGAAATAACCCATTTCTGTAGAAAAGTTTATGTAAAGTATTCTAAAGAGAAGATACCCAGAATTAATATATTTTTTTCTGTTTATAAAGGTTTGCATTTAAATATCACTCTATAGAAAAAAATTTACACCTATGTCTCAATATAATCACAAAGGCAGAGAACATTTTCTCCCCTTCATCTCGAATATCAAACATCATCTTGAATATCATACATTTCTACAGGAATGTAGCTATTGCTATAATAAATTAACCATTAATCCCCTCCCTTATTCGAATTATTGAAAATCTACCTCAACAAAATTCCATTTAAAAAAGAATAAAGTACAGAATGAACTACAGATTTCCTCAGGAAAACTGGGGTGGGGGGTAGAACTGCCACGTGGATTTGACGTTTCCTTTTCTTCTAATCTTATTTAAGTATTCTAAAATCACAAGAGTTAGGGAAGCTCAGAGAATGCCACCCAAGGGAAGATTCTGCTTAATGAGAACACAAGAAGGGGAGAATAATGCCTCTAAGATTCCCATTAATAAGGCACCAGTCTCTTGGCACCAATATATTACTTCCCAAACTCCATCTCTAACCCTCCAATAACACCTCCTCCTTGTGGCTCTTCCCAACTACTTTACTTCCTACATATTTGGAAATGATTTCAAAGGGAGAGCTATAAATAAACAGAAGTACCCCACTTTCTGCCACACCCTTACTAGATGCAGCATAGAGGTTAAACACATGGACTCTGGAACCTTTTGGCTTGGTTTTTGTCTTCCTGTTTTGCCATGGTCTTGGGTATGTTGCATATGCCTCAATCCCCCATATATAACGTGGGGATAAGAACAGTATCTCAGTCCCCCATATATAACATGGGGATAAGAACAGTATCTGCTTCACAGAGTTGTGCTGAGGATTAAACGTAAAACATTTATAGCAATGCCTGGAACAAGAGTACGTTTTCAATCAGTGTTAGCTATTGTTAATATTTTGAAGAAGTTGTAAGTTTAATTCTCCAACTTCACACCAATATAATTATAAAAATTCCATTTATACTTTCAATTTAATTGTGAAAAACCGTGTTTTTGTTCCAGACTTCATCAGACTCTCACTAAATACTCAGGAGAAAATATCCCATCTGTCTCTGAACAATATTTCAAACCTCACTGGTCACTAACCTCCCTCTACTCAAAGTTTTTCCGTGCTTCTACAATTTATGATTATGTGTTTCTAATGAGTCGAAAGACGAGCATTCACAATTTGCCACATTTATTCCCTCCAGCTTTTAATGTGAATAATATTCTCATTTATTTATTAATTCACTTTTAGTCACAACCCACTGAATGGCATGCTAATCTTTCCATGGCTTTTTTTCCCCTATAAATACACATGGCCATTAAAATCAACAACTGTTGTTTTGGTTTCTTTTTTTTTTTTTTGGTTTCTTTTGAATTATATAAACAATTAGATTTACAGAAGGTAACCCAGTAGTCCCAGTTTTTTGGAGACTTTCTAGATTTAAGCACTGAAAGTCCTGTGTCCAGAGAACTCCTTGATCCCAGACAAACTGGGACAGTTGGTATTTCTACATCATTCATATTGAACAAATGTATTGCAGTTGTCTTTAAAATATTCCAAACCATTAGAAAATGAAGTGCGGTAAAAATGGCATTGGATTTTAGACTCAGAGTTGCAGGTTTCAGATAACATCCTGTTTTGCCTTGCACTCTCTGTGATTTCAGCAAGTCAGTCAAACATTCAAGGTTGTCATTTATAAAATGGAATTGGAACATTGGTCTTCATTACACTAGGGCTGTTGTGAAGGTCAAATGTAGTAATGGTCATGAAGACAGAATCTTGATGAAGAAAGTTTTACATATGTTATCTTTTCTGATCTTAAAATTTAGTACTAAATGGTGCTCCTGTGAATTCACGATGGTTACTAAAATTCAGAAGTTAAAAGGAAGTCTTATACATGAAGTTTTTGTTCTTTCATACAGATATTTCATATCCAGCCATATCTGTAAGCAACTCTATTTTATGTTTAGTCAATTGTAAGAATTCACATCTCTTCTGGTATTCTAATACTCTGTCATGAGAGTCCCAAAACCCTCCTTCTAACATTTATAGTACAAATATCTTCTCAGTTCAAAAAGGATAAGTTAGGAGAGATCATTTTAAGTACTGCTCTCACCAGTGAGCATTTCACAGATACTTATAAAGATATTTTTCTAGGATGACCATATTTCCATAAACTGGATGATATGCTGGTATGCAACAAGCTTCTGAAAACAGATTTCTGACCGTCCCTTTATGAGTTGTATGACTTTGAGCCAGTTGTGTAGCCTCACTCTGCCTATACCCTGCATCTGTAAAATGGGAGTAATAATAACACCTCCTACCTAGGATTGTTATGAGGACCACATGGTTGAATACAGGAGAAGAGTGTAGAACAATACCTGGCACAAAGCAGGTATTCTCAAAAGTATTTTACCATTCTTATGACTTTCAGCCAATCACAGCACTAGGCACTAAGAACAAGCTATTGAATAAAGGTGGTTACTGCCCTCAAGGAGCATTATGTGAGTATTATAAATGCTTTAGGGGAGGCAATCCAGGATCATGGTGTCAAGCAAGGCTATCCTAGAGAATACTATGCTTAGTCTCTCCCTTTAACTCAGGAAAGGGGCCTAATCTAAGCTTAGTAGACTCTCCTGTTGAAAACCTTAATTCCAAATCATTTCCACGTTTTAAATGTGTTTAGTCTTCAATAATTTCTCCCCCCAATTTGAACATCAGGACTTTTGACATTTCAAGTACATACCAGGGTCAATGAAAGTAGCTTCTGTCTATGTCTCAGGGCCTTCTGTTTTGAATATTTGAGTTACTAATTTGATTCCTCAGTGCTCCAAACCAAAAGATTCTTTGTTTTCATCCTAACCTTTTCATAGCTTGTCTTCTGCAAGGAAATGTTGCCAGAACATCAATATTTCCTCCATTAGAAAGCTGAAGAATTTGGTTTCCACGTAATTCAGTAAAAATGTGAGTGTAATTGGGATATCTCACTCAGACAGTTAAGCGGACAATATCCTTTGTCAACATCTGTGGTCATGGTGACAGTTTGGGACAGAACCCCCCACCTCTACCCAGTCTCTTCTGTCACTGCTTTCCCACCCTCTCCTCAGTCCCTCACTAATCCTTCAGTGAGAGTCAACTTTCAGCACACAAGGGGGATGATCAGTGACTTTCTGCTCTGTACAATTATTGAAAGTGTAATTATTATTATAATATCTCCTGCTGAAATGAAGCCCATCATATCTCATTTGGTTTTATTAATTGCTAAACATTTTCTTTAATTCTCTTTACAACATGGCGCCTACTACTCAGTTTTCTTCATTGGAAAAATAAGTGTCTTAAAGATGGTACTTAGATCTTCTCACTTTCTTCTACCTTGTGTATTTATTTATTAAGGGCAAATGGGGATGATTTCTAAGGAGTGTGCAGTGGCTGCAGGGAAGCTTGCAAGGCAGGTGCAACGCTTGGTGCCCATGTCCAGTCTCACACAGTTGTTCCATTAGCCCCAGCAGTCCATCATTCAGCCGAGCCCCACCAGCAGCCAGGCTGCCTTCCTGATTCCCTTCATGGTCCAGTCCAGGTACCAGCAGAAGCATCGTCCAAGAATCAGAAGACCATGAAGTTACACAGGCTTGGAATTGGGTCCCTCTGAACAAAAGTGACTCAACCAGTCAGTTTTCATCTTGTTTAAATTTCTCGTTAGGGCTCTTCAGAGATCCGGGTTCGGCAACGAACCCTGGGTTTATGTTATGGAGGGTCGCACATTCCTCCCTATGCCCATATGCACTCTTCCTTGCCACATTCCAGACTGCTTTATCATGTTTAGTTCTCCTAATTCATGAAGTTTTTTCTTTCACTATCTTACCGATAGGAGGACTATTTCTTTATTTTGTTTAAACTCCTCATATTCTGGAGGCCAGGATTCAAATCCCATTACTCTGTCTGCCCTTAGATATCAAGAGTAATCAGTTACTGAGTTCTAATGATTCCTATTCCATGGATTTTTATCACATCTTCCCCCTTCTTTTTTTATTTTTTTAATTGAAATATAGTTACTGTACAATATTATATAAGTTATAGGTGTATAATATAGTGATTAGCAATTTTTAAAGGTTATACTCCATTTATAGTTATTATAAAATATTGGCTATATTCCCGTGTTGTGCAATACATCCTTGTAGCTTATTTTCTACCTAATAGTTTGTACCTCTTACTCCCGTAGCCCTATCTTGCCCCACCTTCCTTCCCTCTCCCTGCCGGTGACCACTAGTTTGTTGTTTATATCTGCGGGTCTGCTTCCTTTTTGTAATATTCGCTAGTTTGTTGTATTTTTTAGATTCCATATATATATATATATATATATATTTTATCTTCATGCCACAATTCTAATAAGGCCAACAACAATAACTGTAGTTTATGAAAGGTCTACTGTGGGTCAGATACTTTACCCACATTATCTCTAAATCCTTGCCACTTCCCACCGTGCAATGAAGGGCCTATTACCTCTACTTGGTTTTTCTGTCTCACTTATTATGATCTGACATATGCATATTTAATTAATTTATTTACACGTTTATTGGTTGCATCAGCCAACTCGAATGTAAATTCCATGAGGACAAGGGTATTTGTTAGGTTCATTGCTGTATCACTAGTTCCTAGAACAGGTACCAGGCTGGCAAGGACCAAATCTGTTGCCTATTATTTTCATTTAGAACATAGCAAAGTGTCTGGCATTTATGTGTCACCCAATAAATATGTGTTGAATTAATTAATGAGATCAAGAATGACATACAAGACTCCTTTTCTGCTTCTGCCTAGTTATATTTTATTTTTGGCATTTCATCCCTAATTGGTCCACGTTTCATTTATTTATTCCTCTTAAATTTCAAACTGTTTTGGAAATGTGCTGATGCTAATGATATTGATATCATTGCATCAGTCAAGCTTCAATCAGTTAAACAGAACCACTGGAGGAACCCATAATATGAAGGGATTTGTTACAGGGATTTGACCTTCTACAATTGTAGGAGCTGGTTAAGTGATCTTTGTAAGGTTATTGTCTTTGTGTCTGATGTTACAGCTTGAGGTTCTCTCATTAGCCAGTCAGGAAGGGAAGACGGAGATAAAGTGGGAGACAGCCAGAAAGAGCTGGAATCCATAAACACATCCTGGAATCCACGAAGAAGAACTGAAACCTGTGTCATTTCCTGTTACTTCTGACCTTGATGGTGTGGGTATCTGCAGAAATCTAGGCCTTTCATCATGGAATTAAACACACATACCTGGTCCAGGATTCAGAGACACTGAAAGAGGATCCAAAGGAAGGCGGAGTAGTTGCAGGCCTGGCCACTGCTCACGGTTGATGAGGTGAACTAGCAGGTATGTGACATGTTGTATAAGTTACGAAATGGCTATGGCTTCACTTCTGCCCTCACATATCCTACAAGGTTCTTTCTCGTGGCCGACCCTGTCTGGAAATGTACAGAAAAGGGAATCTGAGAAATATAGCTCATCCTGGCCAAGTTGACACATTACGAGACTGCCTCTCATATCTTCCAATGAATTGGTCATGACAACTTGTTGCATTCCTATTTTGTCGGTTGTTAACAATCCCACCCTAATTTAGACTAGAAACTTGAGGAACAATGTTTCCTTCTTTTATAAAGGTACTGATAGTATTACTGAATTCCCATTAACTTCTTGCTGTTCCGTGCCACTTAAAATGTAATTGGATATTCATTTAACTTCTCTGTTGGTTAGAAATGTATTCGTCTGCAAATTTGAACCCAAACAAACAAATAAATAAAGTCATGCCTTAAGTAAAGTAAAAATTTATTTCTTTCTCACAAAAAAAAGTAGGAAGTCTAGAGCTGGTCTGTCCATGATCATCAGAAACCCAGGCTTTTTCTTTCAGTAAGTCTTAGCATCTTCAAAGTTATTTTATGATCCATGAAGCCTGCTAGATCTCCAACCATCACACTTACTTTCCAGGAAAAAATAAAATTCAAAGAGCTTACTTCCCAGATCCCTTATAGCTTTCTTGAAGCTTTCCTAGAACTTCTGAAAAGCAATTTCCACTTGTATCTCAGAGCTTCAAGAGAAGCTGAGAATTATAGCCCAGAGCTGAGTACGTTGCTCAAGGAAAAATGAATGTTGGGAAGCAAACAACAATATCTGCCACAATTCCTAAGAAGAAATACTCCTGACACAAATCATACTAGCCGAGACAGTGCTTTCTTCCCTAGGGATGAGAATATCATCAAATACAATGGTGGGCTTTAAAGCAGTTGTATCATGATGTGAACCAGGTTGTGGCGAGTACAGGGGTTCATTAAATGCCAGTGGGCATTTTTCCAGTTGAGAGAAAGAAGGGGCCCCGAGAAGAAAAATTTAGTAAGAATTCTGAGGACCAGCAGAAGTGGAGGAAGCTATGCAGACTTGACTTTGGCCACAGCATTAGTGTCTATTTAATATCACTGCATGTAAACCTGAATTACCCACCTACTAAAGATAGATATTCATCCACTTGATCAAAAACACTTCATCAAAACACTTTTTGTCTTCATAATTAAGAATGTTACACCAGACAAAGCAAAACCTTAACGAAACCAATATAATGTTCTGTCTTTCCTTTTACTGCCTTCCCCCTCAAGCATTTTAAGAAAAGAGAGAGTTGATTTGTCAAAATTTGCTCATCATGTAGCCCTTCTGATTCCTATATATGACATGTAACTACAGTGTAGTGAGACTAATGTCTCACAATGGAGTGGCATTTATGAAACCCAGGGAATGCCACACCTCCTTCAAAGTGTCGTGGGGAAGAAGGCAGTTATGGTGGCTGCTACAGTTCCAAACATTTTGGGGGCTCATGTTTTAGAATTCAACAGAGTCTGTGGCATTTTCTTGTTCCTTGTTTTCGTGGGGGGTTTTGCCACTCTTGTGTGTGCTTCTTCTTTTTCCATCCTGCTTGGGTAAAGGAGGACCCAAAGAATGAGTCTGTTCTCTGTGGTAGGCATTGGGGAGACCCAGAGCATGCGGTTAAGAGCACAGGCTCCGGGAACAGGGCATCCAAGTTCAAATCCCAGCTCTGCTCCACATGATCTGGACAATCCTGGGTGAGTTTCTTCCCATCTCCTTGCCTCAGTTTTCTCACCAGCAAAGTGGGGAAACTAAAAATAGCTCTGCATCATAGGGCCTAAGGCAGGGCTGTGGCTTCAGTTAGAGTTTAAGTAACTTTAGCTGTGAGAATAAGATCCCTGGGAGTAACCAGAAGAGGAATTTGGTATTGGTAAACAAATAAGTATGAACTTTAAACTTCTATTTTTACCTCATAAAATATCCTTAAGCAATTAAGTTAAATCTGAACAGCCAAGTACTTACAGTTTTTTTATAAATAAAAATGTAACACCTTTATAATTAATGTCTTAAATCTTCTAAAAATAATGGATTCTCAATAATGTAAAGGGGCTTCCCTGGTGGTGCAGTGGTTAAGAATCCATCTGCCAGTGCAGGGTACACGGGTTCGAGCCCTGGTCCAGGAAGATCCCACATGCTCCGGAGCAACTAAGCCCGTGTGCCACAACTACTGAGCCTGAGCTCTGGAGCCCGCGAGCCACAACTACTGAGCCCGCGCACCACAACTACTGAAGCCTGTGTGCCTAGAGCCCGTGCTCCTCAACAAGAGAAGGCATCGCAATGAGAAGCCGGCACACCGCAACGAAGAGTAGCCCCCGCTCGCTGCAACTAGAGAAAGCCCACGCGCAGCAACAAAGACCCGATGCAGCCAAAAATAAATAAATTTTAAAAATAATAATGTAAAGAAAGAGCAGAACGAGGTATTTCTAAATTAGCATTACTGTTTTGAAGACAAAAGTTATTGAGAAGTTAAAGGCAGTCTTTAGTTCCTCATTAGCTTGCCTTCAGGACTGTGAAGTCTAAGCTCTATGCTTTGGAATGATTTTACTTCCTCTCTTCAATAATCCAATGTACATAAAGCTGTGTCAGTTTGACAGCTCAAATTTAGTTTGAGGGAACAAACTGGAAAAGTAGGATCAGTTATTGGACAGTTTAAAGATCTTCAAATTGTTTAATTGCAGCCTTTGCTGAACTTAACTAAATCTATTTTTATTCCCCATTAAGAAGGGAGCGGTTATCCCCAAACCGCCCTGTAGAAACAGGACCGCCATCTGCTCTACCTACAAAGCCCCAGTGCAGATGGATTCCCTGGGCTCCATGACTCACTCAGAGCCCGGGACAGCAGACCAATCAAGCATGCTGGCCATGAAACTGTCGACGTGCTCTAGAAATGTTCATTTGCATTTGGAGTTTTGCAGGAGTATGTGAATTCAGACTTGTGGATGGCTATGGAAAAAATTAGTTTTGACCAAAAGTATGTTTCTTTATTACCAGGATTTGAAAAGTTCAGGTAGGTTCTTGCTTGTCTGTTTAAGCACTCTGTGACTCATGCTCACAGGTAGAAAATTCTGGTGGCTGGCCTTGGCCATGGCTGTTCCCTTCATTCTTCTTCAAAAGGATACATTTGCTTTCAGGCAGGATATCCCTGCCTATGCATCGTGTATAACCCCTCTTTCTGATTGTGAGCATTGTAGGAGCAGTACCTGAAAGTAATTTATATCATGAGCTTGGATCAGACAGGAGGGAACCCTTTATTAATGCACAAGCAGGATTCTTTCAAATCTAAGATGAAAGGCTGTTTTTGGAGTTGAATGAATTTCAACTACTGATTTTCCTTTTTTCCTATTATTTGCTTTCTTTCTCCTATTTCAAATTGTTAATCTGATGTGTTGAGAAAGATTCCTTAAAAAAATTTAAGATGCTCATTATAAGTTAAAGCAAATTGCCCAAGGTCACACAGCTAGTAAGTGAAAGGGGCTGTAAAAACTTAATAAACAGAAACCTGTAAAATAGAGTTGGGAGAGCTCCCACACCCTGTGAGGATAGCAGAGCCCAACAGAGAGAGGAAAGACTCTTCTTTTCTGGCAACAGCTCGGCCAATGAAAAGCCATGGGCTCTATGCTTACTGTAACCCTCCCAACTTTTCCCCCTCTATAAAAATGTTCTCCTTCCCTTGCTGTGTGGGGACTTGCATGTGCCTTGCCCTGAATTGTAATTCTCTGCTGATCCTGAATAAGCCCATCTTTGCTGCAAAAATATCTGGCAGTCTATTTGTTTCAGGTCAACAGGGTCAAGGTCTGAGCATAATAGGGACAAATGAGCTCCCTAATGAATAATTAAAGAATAAAAAGAGTTAACATTTCTTGAATTCTTATTCTGTGCTAGGCACCATTCTAAGAAATTTTTATGAATTATGACTTTTATTCTTTACAATTCTATGAGATGCGTGTGATTATTACCCTCCTGTTTTTTACAGAGAAGAAAATTGAGCAAAGGGAGCTTAAATAACTTATTTAAAATTACAAAGTTAGTAAATGATGGGGCCAAGATTAGAACTGACTCCAGAGCCCAGGTTTTTATGATTTGAATGAATGAATAATATAATTAAGTTTTTTAAAAACAGAACTAATTACAACACAACTCAGTAATCATCCACCTAAAAAATTTTTCATAGGAATCACAAACCTATGAAAATCACCAATCTCAGAAAATGTCTGACACCATTTTTAAGAAACAATAAAAAGTGTCGTCAGCGGTCTCCATTACGAAATTCTCCAAATTGCCACCTGGATTTTCCTAAATTAGAATATTTTGGTACGTCATTCCTTCTTATGGCTTGTGCCTTTAAAATAAAATTAATTAAGATTATGATTTGGCCTCTGGGGAAAACTGATTTGCAAGATTTGAAAACAATCATCAAAAAAGAAAATCATCAGAAGGATAACTTCAAGATATTTTTAAAATTCCTCCCCCTCAAAACAAATATTCCTTAGGTCTAAGCTCCCCTAAAGGACCAGGAACCAAAAGTAAATGGGAACAGTAAAACAAGGAGAGAAAACAGTAAACATCATAAAGACAACTTTGTATTTTCATGGACAACTCTGGAAAGGCAGTTCTCTGCTGCCCAACAGCTGTGTGATGTTCTGCAAAAATTGGCCTCTCTGGATTTATGAGGTATAAAAAATGGCCATCATAAGATCCGGAAATGATGAGACCAGTCCTGAAATGACCGTGCCAACACTTAGAAAGTGCTGTGGAAGGCAAATAAAAATGATTAAATTTTGTGTGACAGAAGGTACCAGCATGCAAAGCACCAGCAGCCATTTCCACAGGGAAGCATTCATCATAAATAGGCCATAGATGGTGGGCGGTAGGTGGGCAAAAGGCAGCCTGTAGTGCTTTGGTGACTGCGGAGGAAAGGAGGGGTGGTCGTATTCTCACTGTAAGTCACCCTGGCTTTTTCCGCAGATGTCAGATCTTACGACTGACTTTGTTCCAGTCCCACCATGACAGAACATCTCCCCTAGTGCCCTGAGGTCCTCTGTGGATGATAATTACTCCTATTAGTGAGCTCCTACTGTGTTAAGAAGAATTCTAATCACTCTTATCTATCCCCTTATTTAAAACGTAAAAACTCCACGAGTAGGTATTATTACCAACTTCATTGTATACATGAAGAAACCAAGACAAGGAGAAATTAACGGCTCAAGATAAAACAGGGAGCGTCCCTGGTGGCGCAGTGGTTGAGAGTCCGCCTGCCGATGCAGGGGACACGGGTTCGTGCCCCGGTCCGGGAGGATCCCACATGCCGCGGAGCGGCTGGGCCCGTGAGCCATGGCCGCTGAGCCTGCACATCCGGAGCCTGTGCTCCACAAAGGAAGAGGCCACAGCAGTGAGAGGCCCGCGTACCGAAAAAAAAAAAAAAAAGATAAAACAGGTAGAATGGAAGAGTACAGAATTCAAAGACAGACAATCTGACCCCAGATTCCACCCTGTTAACATTCTATGCTAGAGGAGAGCAAACAGCAGCCTGCTGGCCAAATCAGCCCACTGCCTGTTATTTTAGTGGCCATAAGCAAAGAATAGTTTTTACATTTTTAAATGGTTGGGGAAAAAAATCAAAAGAAGTATAATATTCTGTGACACATGAAATTCACACATGAGTCACATGAAATTCAAATTTGATTGTTCATAAACAAAAGTTTGATTGGAACACAGCCACTCATTCATTTATATACTGCCTATGACTGCTCTCATGCTACAATGGCAGAAGCGAGCAGTTACAACAGAGGTTGATATGGCCTGCAAAGCCAAAAATATCTATTCTCTGGCCTATTACAGAAAAAGTTTTCTGGCACCTGGTCTATGCAATGCTAAGAAAGGGCTGGGGAGGATTCTCCAAGTTTGCCATACCCAAGTGACGACCCGCCGTCCAAGCAAGCCTTCCTTTCCACCTACCGCCATCTATTGATGTTTCATTCTCCAGTCTTTGCTCTTGTGTGTGAACCTGACACGGTACCACATTTCTGACCTACCACCAGTAGGTTAGCTTATTCTGTCTTGAAATGTATGGACAGAAATGGAAGCATGGCGCACCAGCAAAACTGGATGAGGGCATTCTACAAAATGGAACTATTGTAGAAACAAAACCAAGTTTCCAAAATATAATTATTGAGACTTTAAAAACATTTGAGCCAGTGTTCAAGTGGGAAGGGAAAGAAGTATTTTAAAATCTCTTATTTGAAATTAATTATGTGGCTCCCATCAAATAATGGATGGTTAAACTGTTGAAAAAAAAAATTGCTGGTCCCTTCAGCTGATCCAGCCACTCAACTGCCTTCACTGTGGTCCAGCGATTCTCACCTGAGAATAATACAAGTGAGTCACTCACTGAAAGCACCTGTTTGCACGAAACAGCAATCAAGGAGGAAAAGGCAGAGGAAAAAGTAAAGCTTCCATGATCACCGAATTTCAAATATTTTAATAAATAAATTAAAATCCATTTTTAATTTAAACATTAGTTTAATCAAACTTGCCCCTGCATATTTCATGCCTGGCTTTTATCTCTCAGGAATCACTATAGCAACAGGACAGGAGCAGGATTTGGCATTTCCTTAACCACAGTCAAGTAGACAACCAATAAAAGAGGTGAACTTTCGACAAAAGAACCATAAAATATACATCATTAGACCAGTAGAGCTCTGGCTTTCTCTTGTGTTAACGTGCATTCCACAAGAACAGAAAGCAAGGAAGTAAATATAATAATTGTCTCCAAAGAGGAGATACTACCCTGTACTCTCAAGGGGATTTATCTGCATATGTACAGTGGGTTTAAAGGTCCCCAAAAGCTTGATTCTTTGGCATCGCGTGGGTTGTTCTGCTCTGTTCCCTTATGCAGCTTTTAGCCTCTGCAGTCTCTGCAAGCTAGTGGCCTTGCGTGTATGATGCCCAAGAACTTGGGCATTTTCCACGCTGAGGTAAACCAACACAGGAGACCCAAATAGAGCAGCCTTGTAGGCTGCCAGCAAATGCAGTTTTACAGACGTGATAAAATATCAGGGGCACAATCAGAGGGTCCCACTTCCCTGCCTAGGTCCAGAGGACAGCTTTGTCCAGCTTAGAGAGGAAACCCACTTTTTCCATTTTGGTTCCCTCAAGATGTCGGTGTAGGAGAGGCAATAGAGTATGACTCTGGGCTACCTGAACCTTAAACATCATTTCTTTTGATTCTCGACAAGAGTCTAAAATAACCTCAAAATCAAACATTTAAAACCAGAACATGTCAATTATTCCAACATCTTCATTTTATAGATGAGGAAACTGAGGCTCAGAGAATTGAAGTAAATTGTCCAGGCTCATTATGGAACACTCAAGTCTTTTATGGGACACTCAAGGCTTTCCTTTCCACTACACATACACCTTGCCTCCCTGCTCTTCCAAGCATGAAGCCAATTATTTTTTCATATGCCATTGGATCGCTTCACATTAAACTGAACCTGGTTTGCAAAAAGCTAATGTTGCTTGTTGAAACGTTGTTAAAAGCATGTGTCTAGAATGAGGAGAAGGTATTCCCATGACTTGTTCTGCCCTGGAGAGGTGGCGAACACTTGCACTAATCTAACTGAGACAAGCAAGGAAAGTTGCTGCCTGCAGCAGCTCCCACGGAAGGCAATCAATCAATCAATCGAGTTTCGGTCTTTGACGTACACCGAGCCCTTAGGTTAGCAGATTCAGCTAGAATTTATTAGGGACAGGCATAATGTTGTAGAAATTTTCTTTTTCCAGCTGCATTAGTATTCAGTTACGCACATGCAGTAGAGCCTAGGAGAATGCAGCGATTTTGGCAAGGTTCAGTGCGTCTTCAAATATTAGGATGTTGTAGAAAAAAATAGAATGTTTATTCCCAAAGACATTCTCATTACTAGGGAACATGGTAGTGAGTAAGTTGGGACACCCCAGCATTCTCGAAACATGCTCCACCTTCCCACCCTTTCAGTTTATTACACACATTCTTCCCTCAGCCTGAAATCCTCCCTCCTCCTTCTACTCTCAAGATTCAGGTCCAGGATTGGCTTCTCCATGAGCTTTTTTCATCCTCCAGGCCAAGTTGGTGGCCACTCTTATGTACAACTGAGAAGCTCACTGCATTTCTTCTCATTTCTATTGTTGGACTTACAAGTCATAGTATAACTCAGATTTTGTGCTTGCTTGTCTCGCCCATTGGACTATAAACTATTTGAGAACATTGGACCCTGTTCTACTTATCTTTGCTTCCCACGATCCTTAGAATAAGAAGGTGCACAGTTAACATTTATTTTCTGAAATAACACTTTGTGCGGGATATTAACTGAATTTTTTGTAATCTGCACATCTTAGCAGTTCACCATTTTCTCTCACTAAAAGCATGCCCTTGACGACTTGGACATCTTACTCGTTTGCATACACTTACCTTCCTCTTTCATTCTTAAATTGATTAAATCATTGGGCTAAGATTCAGAAGTAACCTGAATATTAACACTGGCTGTGATTGCCAAGAGGTTGGAAATTCTACAGAGCTAGTGCATTTGCCCAGGGATGCTGGTATGGTGGGGGCTGTCTATCTTCTCTGCATCAGAGTGGCTTTCAAACCCATTTGACCCATACCCACGGTAAGATGTATATTATATATTATCACCATGTACCTCATACCATCTAGAGCCAGACTTCCAGGTCTGCACCCTGGCTCTGGAATATATCAACTCTCTGTCCTTGTGAAGTTGTTTAACCCCTTGGTTTTCTCACCTGCAAAATGGAGTTGGAAATGAGCTCTATCTCCTAGGATTGTTATGAGAATTAACTGAGTTACTATACATTAAAGTTGTTAGAACAGCGTCAGCCATCATATTATTGCTTATATAAATTAAGTGAAACTAGAAGTTTATGAAATAATACCCATATTATTTGCAATCTAAAAAAAATTTGTCCTGAAATTTTAAATTGATTTCACAACTCAATATTGCATCTCAACTTGCAGTTTGAGGATAACAATGCTTAGCAATTTCATACTCTTTTTAAATACTCATTTGGTAGAGCTTGGTAAACATCAGTCATTTGGGAGAATCCCTTTAGAACAGGCAGAGGGACTATAAAACCTCAGTCAGATGGAGTCATAAGAATGGGCATCCTAGTCTCTCTGACTTACTTTGAGAATTTTTTCAGCAGGATAGAAAGCTCAGAGATAAACCCACACACATACGGTCACCTTATTTTTGATAAAGGAGGCAAGAATATACAACGGAAAAAAGACAGCCTCTTCAATAAGTGGTGCTGGAAAACTGGACAGGTACATGTAAAAGAATTAAGTTAGAACACTCCCTAACACCATACACAAAAATAAGCTCAAAATGGATTAAAGACCTAAATGTAAGGCCAGACACTATCAAACTCTTAGAGGAAAACATAGGCAGAACACTCTCTGACATAAATCACAGCAAGATCCTTTTTGACCCATCTCCTAGAGAAATATGGTTCTGAAGACCTAGGGGCAGAGCAAGAATAAAGATGCAGACATAAGAGAATGGACTTGAGGACACAGGGAGGGGGAAGGGTAAGCTGGGACGAAGTGAGAGAGTGGCATGGACATATATACACTACCAAATGGAAAATAGATAGCTAGTGGGAAGCAGCCACATAGCACAGGGAGATCAGCTCGGTGCTTTGTGACTACCTAGAGGGGTGGGATAGGGAGGGTGGGAGGGAGATGCAAGAGGGAGGAGATATGGGGATATATGTATATGTGTAGCTGATTCACTTTGTTATAAAGCAGAAACTAACACACCATTGTAAAGCAATTACACTCCAATAAAGATGTTAAATATAAATAAATAAATAGAGTGAGATGCAAAAAATAAATAAAATATCACTGCTTCTTGAAAAAAACAAAAAAGAATTTGTTCAGCAAAAAAGGAGCTACGCTCTCCACTCCTTTCATCATTAAATAGATTCGAATCCTGTCTTTGCTTTGTCATTTCTTTGTAATACAGATGAGCATCCAGCTTCTGTAGACAGCCCTGCCACTTCTTGAAATCAACAAGAATTTAGCTGGGTACAACTTCAGAGGACCATGCCTCAAAAATCAGCAGATTTGGGCTTCCCTGGTGGTGCAGTGGTTAAGAATCCGCCTGCCAATGCAGGGGTCCCGGGTTCGAGCCCTGGCCTGGGAAGATCCCACATGCTGTGGAGCAACTAAGCCCATGAGCCACAACTACTGAGCCTGCGCTCTAGATCCTGCAAGCCACAACTACTGAGCCCATGTGCCGCAACTACTGAAGCCCAGTGTGCCTAGAGCCTGTGCTCTGCAACAAGAGAAGCCTCCGAAGTGAGAAGCCCGTGCACCACAACAAAGGGGAGCCCCCGCTCACCTCGACTAGAGAAAGCCTGCACACAGCAACAAAGACCCAATGCAGCCAAAATAAATAAATTTATTTTTAAAAAGAATCAGCAGATTTAGAAAACAGTCTTTTTCTTCTCCTCTAAATATAGTAGCCATTAACATTTACTCAGTACACTCTTGTGTGGGCATAGTTCTAATAATTTTAACTCGTATTACTACATTTAATCCTAAAAAAAACCCACACACAACCCTATGAGATAGCTACTATTATTATCCTTACTTTATAAATGAAGATATTAACGTGCAGAAAAGTTAAATGACTCACCAAAGTCACACAGACAGTAAGTGAACCGGGATGAAAGACCCAGTCAGTCTGTCAAGAACGATGGGCTTTGTATATGCCTTTGCATTGGGCTCTATGTTTGTCCAAGGGTGGAGGAGTCAGGCACTGCACGTGTGATAGAGTAGCGTTCACCATGGGACATCCTCAGGGAAAACGTGGCACCTACTGCTGTCCACTGAGAATTTTCCATGCATGGTAGCTTCCCTACACCCCAGCTGATTGGTCAGGGGCCATTTGTCCCACTCTTTATTGCTTTTTTTCTCTCCTGGACCAAGGAGTCCTTCTCCTTGGTCTTGTGAATTTACTCCATACCATTTCACATAGAATTAGTCACTCCTAACACCTTACAGCTTTAAAAATATGTACATACCTCAATTATAGCAGCTAACACACTGCATTATAATTGGCAGCTTGTATAAGTCACCCCTGCCAGGCTGGGAACTCCTCTGTGCTTTTCATATTCACATTTCTATCTATAGAGTCTGGCAGAGAGCCTGTCAAATAACTGGCACTCAATAAGGCAGCATTTAACAAGTGTGAATGTATGAGCAGGTGGACTGACAAATGAACCTCCACACTGAAGGTGAGAAATCACTCTGCAATGTTGTCTCTTAATTCATTGACCACACTTCTTTCTTGCCATTCTTCTTGGAAAAGTATTTCCCAGAAGACTGAAAGTTTAAGAAACATTGTAACAAAATATTACAGAAGTATCTCACCTTAGAGGAAATTACTATGACGATGTCACAAACTGAAAATTTGTTCCACATTAATGCCTCTTTTTATTTTTAAAAAGATAATTTTCAGTATTGAGGTGGCCTTTGATTCTCTAAGATGCTATACTTTTGATTTTGGCAGATCTTATCTCCTTCAAACAAACCCCTGTTTCCTATCACCATCACACCCAACAAGCCCCACCCACCTTCTCCAAGGGTTTGGGCCACCTGTGCGGGGGTCCAAAAACATTTCCTCAGGGAGATGCATCCCTTCTGCACATCAGTGCTTGGATGATTTCATCAGTAACACCAAATAGTCAGCTGCCACTACAATCTAATAATTAAGTGACTGGATTTTATTCTTAACTACTTACTGTCTTCCTTTCCCTTTTTTTTTTTTTTTTAAATATGTACAGTTTCAGTATTCTGTGCTCTCCTTTCTGACTTAGCATACTATGTAAGCCAACAATTCCTGACAACTAAAACAAGCCATTTTTTTCAACGTTTCCTATCACAATTGTAATTTCGAAGGCGTCAGTAAGAATTTCAATTCTACAAATTCCCTCATTCGTTATGAACATAATTATGGTGAATGAACAAATGCTTGTATTTTGTTAATTAATTAATAAACAGTTATGGAGGCATGAAAACATTTAATGTTATAATTCACATTTACTGGGTTTTAGAAGAATAAGAGAGATACGGCACTAGGATCTCCACAGAGACATATCTTAGCCCAACCACTAAAAAACCCCATTGGATTCAGCAAGACATATTTTATAACTTAGAGATTTTAAAGGTGGTATGTGGTGTTTTAGCAAATTTAATAATACCAGTTTTATTTTCCATGAACACATTGTGTTTATAGAATAATAAATATAAACTTTTATTATGTGCCAAGTACTGGACTGAGTGCTTGATATATATTATGTCATTTACTCAGCATATCTGTTCTATGAATTAAGTTTAAGGTAATCATTTGAGAAAATTTATTCACTCATTTATACAACAAATTCATGTTGTACACGAGCTGCCTTTTCTGTATACTCTGTGTATTCTCTCTGCTGCATGCTGGGGGACAAACAAATGCATAAAGCACACTTCACCCTAAATGTGTACAGTTACTTTCTGCTTTGAATTTTTTATATGTAGCCATTACGTAGGTTTCTATGAAAACAAAACATGACGTAAATTTGTATGAAAATGGTGCAATCATTTTGGAAAACATTTTGGTGATTTCTTAAAAATGTAAGCATATACTAAATTTATGTCCCAACAATTTTCACACTTGGAGTTTGGTAATTCTTATCCAAGAAAAATGGCAGAATGTTTTTACAGACATTGTATTTGCATGCATATTTATAGCAGTTTCATTCATATTAACCAAAACCTAAAAACAAGTGAGATATCCACCAACAGGCGATTGGATAAAATATGATATATCCGTATAGCCATACGATGGAATGTTGTGCCGCAATAAAAGGGAACAAACTACTGATTCAGGCAACAAAATGGGTCAATATAAAAAACATTGTGCTGACTTGTGTGTGCGTAAGAGTGCGTACTGTATAATTCCACGTATTTGAAACTCTTCAAAAGATAAATATAGTCTAGAGATAGAAAGCTGAGCAACATTTACCAGAACATAGAATTGTTTGGGGAATACAGAATTGCATGGGAAGGAACACAGGAAACATTTTAGGACGATGGAAGTTTTCTGTATCTTAATTGTGGTCGTGGCTACAAAGTTACATGTATTTGCTATAACTCACAAAACTCTACATTTAAAGTGAATTTACCTCGATAAAATTGATTTTTTAAATGATATATACATATCTGGGAAGCAGTGTTATGTGTCTGCATCTGTGTGTCTGACATAATAAATAAGAGCAGAGGAGGAACTGAAGGTCAAATACAAAGTTGATAGACTTAGTAAGCAAAAAAAACATTTTATTGATAAAGCCTTACACAACCATTTATGTAAGGATACAAATTCGGACTTGAAATTCCTAGCAGCCAGAGTCAGCCATGTTCAGCTTACAGAATAGAATTTTATAATAACTAAATTACAGTAACTTTTTAATATTATATGAATTTTTAAAAATAACTTTAGTGTTCCATAAAACATGAAATAAATCAAAATAATCAGAAGCTCAGAAGTTTTTTCTTTTTATTTATTTATTTTTTTTAATTGAAGTATAGTTGATTTATGAGCTCAGAAGTTTTGATTAAAATTCTTATTCTTCAATCTTTTGTGTAGGTCACGACACTTTGGGGAAACTTTTGTAACTGGTGTTAACATTTCCTGAACATGCTTCACCCAACCAGATAACAAATGCTACAGACTGCAGAGGGTAAGAAGCTATGTATATATGTTTCTACTTTTTCATTTTGAAATATTTTTAGGTTGACTTCTACTATACTTCATTTTAAAATCTAAGATCTTATTTTCTCCAGAAGTGTGGACACTAGGGAATGGAAAAATAAGAGTATATATGGTTGAGAAATAGAAAGGAAGGGTGCTTTGTGCCCAAAATATACAGTATTACTGTACAACTTATTTACCTTTCAGGTTCTGTACCTTTTCCAATAAGCACAAACACAACTTCATAATCCCATTTCATAAAGTATTTTTCTTTGTTGATCAACAGCCAACAGTTTTCTCTAGCTAACGTTTAAATTTCAGTGAAAATGAATTTTGACACCTTTTCTATAATGTTTGCCAAATGCTTTCTTTTACTCAAAGCTCTGTGATCAAGCTTACACCTGAACAGGGAAATTTTGAAGGATACTTAGTTCAGTATCTAGGTGACTTAGCATCAAATCCTGAGTTGACTTTGTTTACTACTTCCAGAATCCAAACCTTCTATCCCAGTTCCAGTGACCCAGTCTTCTGTGGTTTCTGTGTCAGAATCTCAACTCGATAGGCTGTACCTCACTCTGCTCTTCTAAATCTAGAAACCTGTATAGTTATATAATTTTTCCCAGGAGCCAGAGTCTGTGCTAGTGTTCTGTTGCCAACATTTTCTGTTGTCACCTTTCCAAATCTGGGTGGGTTACCCGCACCTAGTTTACTCATCTCCCTGGCCCTCCCGCAGCCTGGACACCCACATACCAACCACTCCCTCACCTCCAGAGACCAACATTGTTTGGTGTAGCTCAGTGGTTCTTAATCATCACCGTACATACCAAAGGTTAGGCTTCACTTCCTGACTAATTAAATAAGAATATCTGGGAAAGGGACCTAGCTATCTATATTTTTTAAAACTCCCCAGACGATTCTGAAATTCAACAAGGGACAGAAACAAGGGAAAATTCATAATATTGATGCTGTCTTTATTTAAAAAGTTGATATTGTATTCATCATAGACTTTTTTGCATAAACTTTAATTTTAAAAATATTGCATTAAAATATTGATGGTATAAATTACTGAGGTTTTGGGCACCCCCTTAAATTGTGCCCTCTCCTCACCATGGTCTGGGTCCTGCAAACCGCTGACCTAGCTGGCTGCTCTACAGTATCTCTGACCCCAGCGCCACTTGACCACAGTGATCATAGATCTTCTCTTTCGCAGCAGTCCGCCACCTGCCAAGCCAAGCTCCAGGTATAATAGTAGAGATGAAAAAGAGTGATAGATACCAAGGAGAACAAGTCAATTGCTTTTGTCCAGAGCCCCACTCTCTTTCTCAGGCCCTGGTCCAATCTGAGGACATATACCAAAACCCAAAATACTTAGGAGGGCTAACCTGATACGTAAATTTTTAGAACTTTCTCTAGGTGATTCTGATTCATCATTGCTCCCACCTCCCACACCAGAACCGCTGAGCTAGATCATATAGTACAAGGTTATTCGAAGTGTGGTCCACAGACAAGCAGCGTCAGCATCACCTGGAGTTTATGAGAAATGCATATACTCAGGCCCCACCCTAGGGCTACTGAAACAGCAATTTGGGGATGGTTTTAACAAGCTCTCCTGGAGATCCAGATGCACACTAACGTTTGAGAAATGCTGATAGCATAAATAATCATCTTTCTACTAAAGGGTTCATGATAACCAGCTGATAGCCAGCTACTACCTAGACAGCTAAGATCACCTTCAGAGACCAGGGTAGGGCTTTCCTGAATTCCTCTTATGTAGAATTCTTGTAGAATTCCTCTTGTGTAAAATCATGTCAGCCACTGTGTCTCAGGGACAGAGACTTGGACAAGCAGATGATTTCCTAGGGTAACTAAGAAAGGGAAAGCCAGATACCAAGAGCAAGCTCTCTGGGTGGGAATGCCAAGAGTGGGAAGCAGAAGTGCTAAATCTTTCCTCAAGCTTGAGGGTCAAGTCTGAGGCCAGGCCAAAAAAAAAAAAGTCCCAGCTTGGAGTCCAAGGGCGTTCTTACAAAGGAGCCTGTAAGTGTGACGCTCATTCTTATTGATGCTAGCCAAGTGGCACACGACTGAGAAGGCCTGGATAAAGGGCAGAGGAAACAGAGCAAAACTGAAAGTGGGCAGTGAGAAGTTCATGCACCATCTACATGCTGTAACCATGACTTAGCAACTTTTTTTCAAAACAGACACCACTGAACTATTTTCAAAGGATGCATTTCTCTCTAGTCAGAATTACTCAAAAGATATAGAAGTCACAGTTGGTTAGAATTTAAGATATTATTGTGAGAAAAAAATCTCAACCCAAAATGTAAAGTGTAATCTAGTTGTACACTGTTTCTTTTTTTTTTTTAACATCTTTATTGGGATATAATTGCTTTACAATGGTGTGTTCGTTTCTGCTTTATAACAAAGTGAATCAGCTACACGTATACATATATCCCCATTTCCCCTCCTTCTTGCGTCTCCCTCCCACCCTCCCTATCCCACCCCTCTACATGGTCACAAAGCACTGAGCTGATCTCCCTGTGCTATGCGGCTGTTTCCCACTAGCTATCTACCTTACGCTTGGTAGTGTATATAAGTCCATGCCTCTCTCTCGCTTCGTCACTGCTTACCCTTCCCCCCCGCCCCATATCCTCAAGTCCATTCTCTAGTAGGTCTGTGTCTTTATTCCTGTCTTACCCCTAGGTTCTTCATGACATTTTTTTTTCTTAAATTCCATATATATGTGTTAGCATAGGGTATTTGTCTTTCTCTTTATGACTTACTTCACTCTGTATGACAGACTCTAGGTCCATTTCTGTGCAGTTCTTTACACTTAGGGAGCATTTATTAGATATTATCTGATTGAGATTTACAAATAAAAAACCTACCTTATGAAATCACAGTTACTTTGAAAATATAATTTTGCAAAGAGCATAAATTAGCTTGAAAACAGACAGGAACATAAGGGACAGGCAAGTCTGCGATGGTGAAAGCAGAAGTTTGTACTCTCCAGAGAGGAAAGAGCTAGCTAAAGGGGAGGGAAGAAGGAGCCAGGGGTGGTGTGAGTCAGCGCAGAAAGGGGCGCTCGTTACTCTGAAAGCTGCCTCGCGGTCACCAGCTCATACGCCTCACGACCAAAGCAGAACCAGAAAATTACCCCCCCACCCCCCACAATCCTTGCCATTTTACACAGCTGGGCCTTATATATTCTGTCTCCTCCAGTCAGAATAGCTTCACTCATCCCACCCTTCAAAAAGAAGCTATACTTTTCTTCAAGACTGTTCTCAGATGTGACCTTGCCTCGGAAGCCCTCGCTGGCCCCTCCGTCTGTTGTGCCTACTGCCCACAAATGCTTTTCCCTTCACAACCTAAGCCCTCTCAACATATCTATGCATATTTATAACTGTTCATAAGTCTGCTTCTCCCAATACACCATGACCTATCTGAAGGTAAAAACAAAATGTTATATACTAGATGCCTGGTACATAGTGAGAGCATAACAATTAAGTGCTGAAAGAATGAAGACTGCAGCAGGCTGCAGCAGTAAATCAGCAGTTGCATTCTGTTACCACAATTGTTATGTTGGGAGAGGAAGAAAGGGGAAAAAAGGCAAATGCTCTCTCAGAAGCAAAAAATAATAGTAATAAAAATAAAAAATAATCAGAAGAAAACAATGAAGAGCTGGGAAATAAAAACTAAGATTCCCTAAGCCCAACAGAGCTCAAAGGAAAGCAGAAGAGCTAATAGGAAGTAGAAGGAAGGCAGCAGATAGGCCCAGAAGCTAAGACCAATCCTGTTCCTAAGGGGGGCAGGGGAGGGGAGAAGAAGCCTGGAGAAATGGTTTCCCAGCCCCAAGGCAACGAAGCTGAAGACTCAGAATGGTGTCCTTACATAGAAATGCTGAAGAATGTGCTAAGATTTGGAGGGAGGTGGAATTGCCAGGGCAGGTAACACTGTAGATGTTCTCTCCCCTCATGTTTACTACCCAAGACTTAAAATAAGGTCTCTTCAGAAGGCCTGAAAGCTGACTAAAATCCTGGGGATAATGAGAGGGGAAGATGTGCTTTATGAAGTGTGACTTTTGAAGAGGCCTTTCAGATTGGAGGTGGTGGGGCTGGGATGGGGTAGGGAGGCAATGCTTTCACCTTAGAAAGCACTTTTCATTCCAAAATGCAGAGGACTCGACCAGAAACAAGGTGTTCAGAGTAATCTCTGTCCTCTAGGGCAGGGAGAGAAGTAAAGCTGGCACCCAATCTGCTAAACCAGTTGAGGGAACAAACTAGAAGGTGGGCAGAAAGCCTATTCAGGGTAAAAGAGTTTGTATTTGGCTGGTACCCTCCACTGTCTCTCTCAGGAACTGCATGTGATACAAGAGTCAAGACTCACAGAGGCCAGGTGTGCAGGATTACTGAGTGAAGCTGGTGTGTGTGACAGAAAAGAGGGAGGAAAAGAGGAGAGGACACATCCTGTCCCCCCACAGACTGCTACTCACAACCACTACTCAGCTTCAGATGGTTATTTCTAGCAGGAATATGGACTCTTGGTTGCCAGATCTTTCCATGTTTATGAGAGGTAGAAATCCAGATTTACTATACAATCTCTCAATATTGAAAGGTAGACAGACGATAGTCTACCTTTGAGCCTACATTGTGCAGGCCAAACAATACATTTCTGAAGCCTGAATCTGAGTCATGGGTCATTAATTTGTAACTCTGGTTGATTTAGAAGGAGAAGTAGATACTCAAGGAGCCCTCGATGGTTCAGAGGGTGGAATTCACTCAATACGATCCAAACTTCGCCTTCATCCCATTGTTACCTAGCCTTGAACGTGACTCTGATTCCTTCATGGTCCTGTCTACACCGAATCTATTCTTGCATTGACATCTTCTATCAAAAAGAATATCTAAAATTCTTAGGGTAGAGAATCAACCTGTTCACTCTATAGGGCATTAAGTTAAGGGCTGTTATTCGTTGTCAGTCTGAAATAAAAGTGGACAAACATTAACATTTGGTGTATTCAGTTGGTGCCTGGAGAAGAAAGACATATTTTCTGAGATCCCATTGAAAAGTATAAAGATTTGCCCATGGGCTACTTCAGAGAAATAAAAATCAAGCCGAAGTACACTTTCCTAAAAAAGATTGTTTATAAAGTTTTGTTTCAGAGGCGGTTACCAGAGTGGCCCTGGTTTAGATTTCCACCTAGAAGTAAATTGACACAAAACATTGCTGGGCGCTACATGTTGTGTGGCAGTCCACAGGGCGGGTGAAGAGGGGAGAGGTGTCCAGAGCAGTTAGAGAGATCCTAGTAAGTGACGCAGAGCCAGAGGTGAAAAACAAAGTTCACAGATCATATGTAGGTTTGAATTGATGTTCTTAGCCCAAACGGGTTTTTAAAAAATAATCTTTATAAGCCTCAGAAGATTGCAGCTGAAATGGTTTAAAATCCATTTCAACTCATTTTCCATTCATATAATATGAGAGGAGGGAGTCAATTTCACTCGTTCACTGGAGAAATAGTCTAAGGGTTTCCCTAGTAGGGAAAGAAGTTGATTTCAGCTCAGTCACATATCTCAAGCTTCAAGGGCTGTGTCTGGACTGAGAAGGATTTGCCATCCCCAAGTCCTATCAAACAGGGAGTGTAAATATATTTCAGGGCTGCCTCAGGTACTGGAGTTGCTGTAGAACTTAGACTATAAACAACTATAAGACCAGCTGCCTCTGGACCCCTTGCTGGTGATTTCAGCCTTCCAGATTAGAACTGTATCACTAGCACATTTAAAAGTAAATCCTTCAAGGGGAGAAGATTATGAATCAGTGAGGACTGACTGGCATTTGCCATTGTGAGTGTGTGTGTTTGCGCGTGTGTGGGAGGGGGGCGGGGGGAGACAGAGAGCGAGCGTGTTCTCATTAGGGGGCGATCTATGATTTGGCAGGCTCTCTGCTGCTGCTTCTGCTGCTGCTTCTGCTGCGGCTGTATGGTCTGTCATCAGTTGGAAAGGCTGCAAGGGTTTAGAAGAACCGCAGTTCTGAAGACAGAGCACTGCTAAGTAGTCTCCCTGTCAAACAAAGTAGACGAGGTTTTCTGCAGCGTTGGAAACTCACGCTTAATACTGCCTCATCTACCTGGAAAAGCAGGCAACGCTACAGAGGAAAAGGTAAGAGAAGAAATTGTTCTCTGTTGGGTCTGCAGGGCAGAGGGCATGGGGAGAGGTAGGTTCAAAGGCTTGCTATTTTGTAGCAAAGTGATCTCACCCTTTGAGAGCAGAGGAGGCAGATGCTAATTTTCTGTCAAGCTTGATCATTGAGCCTCTTGGCTTTTTCCCCCCTCGTATCTTTTTCTTCTCCACTGTACTTTTCCCAAGCATCTGAGAGATGTCTTTGTATTTATTTTTCAGGTAGCAGATATTGTTTCTTTGCTTTTTTCCATTGAGCACTCTTGCAAAACAAGGAGCATTTTCTGTGTCTCTTTTCTTGAGCATTTTTCTCCATTAAGAAAAAAACCGGTCCCTCTTATGGTAAGGTAGTCAAAACAGTTATTCCATCCTACTCTAGAGTTGCAATAAAAGGAGTTTTGGGGAGTACATATGAGCCCTATTACTGCAGAAAAATGGGAGGTGAAAGGAGAGGAGAATTACCTGTAAGTGACTGTGACTTGCTCAGAATCGGTGATGCTGTGAATGAATATGAATTGTAACTCTTCACAGGGGGAGAGAACCACTGTGATAAAGGCAGGGCACTGGCAAGAAGATGTGTTGAGAAGTGTTTCAGAGAAACCTCAAGCCACTAAAGATGGAAAACGAGACAGTAAGTGAACTGAACCAAACCCAGCTTCAGCCTCGCGCCATGGTGGCCCTAGAATACCAAGTGGTCACCATCTTACTTGTGCTCATTATTTGTGGTCTGGGCATCGTGGGCAACATCATGGTAGTCCTGGTGGTCATGAGAACCAAGCACATGAGGACGCCCACAAACTGCTACCTGGTGAGTCTAGCAGTAGCTGATCTCATGGTCCTGGTGGCCGCAGGCCTCCCCAACATAACGGACAGTATCTATGGTTCCTGGGTTTATGGCTACGTTGGATGCCTCTGCATTACTTACCTCCAGTACTTGGGCATTAATGCATCCTCTTGTTCAATCACAGCATTTACCATTGAGAGGTACATAGCAATCTGTCACCCCATCAAAGCCCAGTTTCTCTGCACATTTTCCAGAGCCAAAAAGATCATCATCTTTGTCTGGGCTTTCACATCCATTTACTGTATGCTGTGGTTCTTCTTGCTGGATCTCAATATTAGCACCTATAAAGATGCTATTGTGGTGTCCTGTGGCTACAAGATCTCCAGGAATTACTACTCACCTATTTACCTAATGGACTTTGGTGTCTTTTATGTTGTTCCAATGATCCTGGCCACTGTCCTCTATGGATTCATAGCTAGGATCCTCTTCTTAAATCCCATTCCTTCAGATCCTAAAGAAAACTCTAAGACATGGAAAAATGACTCAACCCATCAGAACAAGAATTTGAATTCAAAGACCTCTAGTAGATATTTCAACAGCACAGTATCTTCAAGGAAGCAGGTAAGCAAATCTGAACCTCCAAGTCCACAGAGGAAATGTGGGAGAGAGTTCCTTGTGAGATGGGATCAACTTTGCCCTACTTAGCTAATGGTAAAACTAAAATACAATCATGCAAATGTTTCACAGTGTAAGCTTCTGCTTTACATATTAAATCCACCTCTAAAACAACTGAAGATCTAAAAATAGATGGGAAAATGTTGATAGCACATCAGCAGATACCAGTTCACGTGCTATTAGGATATAAGGAGATATAACAAAACCCCTAGAATTCCACCTTTAAAATGTTTGCGTCTCTCTGAGAAATGTTATCAAAATATTTAGACCATTTCTGGCTTCTATAGGGAGCAGCTGGATATTTTTAAGAATTCTATTGTCTGACAAATATTTGACAAGATAGTTTGAGAAAAGATGAGTCAAAACAGTAATGAAACTGAGAGGGGTTACTGGACTTTTTTTTTTTTTTTTTAGTCTTAGTGGAGAAAGATTCTATTACCTTCTCTTCCACCTCCCTACAAAGTGTCCCAGCATGTAGCAGTTCAAAATGCACTTTGCTCAGGAAATGTTCTAATAAAAGGCTAACACCAGGGCTTCCCTGGTGGGGCAGTGGTTGAGAGTCCGCCTGCCGATGCAGGGGACACGGGTTCGTACCCTGGTCCGGGAAGATCCCACATGCCACGGAGCGGCTGGGCCCGTGAGCCATGGCCGCTGAGCCTGTGCGTCTGGAGCCTGTGCTCTGCAACGGGAGAGGCCACAACAGTGAGAGGCAAAGGCTAACACCAAGCTCAATTTGTTACAAACAATTATTGAATTTTTTTTAAATGTCTGCTTTTCTTGCTAAGCATAACTAAAAATCCTTTTACGTTTCAGATCACCTGAATGCTCAGGTGGTTACAGTTGAATAATGGTTTTATATGAGTTAAAGAAAGGGTTTCACTTTGTTTCAGTAGATATGGTTTATAAGACAATACAGGAATGAAATACTTATATATCATATGCACATTTACCTATAGTTACACAATTGTTCTAAGTTATCTGTGAACTTGGCTTTCAGGTCCTTTTCCTTCTTTGTTAAGCAGAAAAAAAATAGATGGTAAACATCCTCAGAGCTGAAAAGAAAAACTTGAAATCAACAATACTGGCTCTTTCAAATGGGTTGAATTTTCTTTCTGTTTTTTAAAATCCTGCAGGAATGCAGTTCTTCCTATGTGCACAGATAGAAACTGAGTGTACTTTTTTTTTTTTTTTTTTTTTTTTTTTATCTCACCGCTGTGGCCTCTCCCGTTGCGGAGCACAGGCTCCGGACGCGCAGGCTCAGCGGCCCTGGCTCACGGGCCCAGCCGCTCCGCGGCAGGTGGGATCCTCCCGGACCGGGGCACGAACCCGTGTCCCCTGCATCGGCAGGCAGATTCTTAACCACTGCACCACCAGGGAAGCCCATGAGTGTACTTTTTAAAGTAAGCACATGAATCATCCACACTATCACTTCCTAAACTCTAGATCAGCTGAAATATGAAGAACTGTAATTGGACATTGGGCACATAGTGAAATAAGTTACTAATAAATGTAGGTGTTTTAGACATGCATGAAATGAATAATGAACTGTCACTAGAAAGAAATATATACAACATTTTAAATGATACCATGATACTTGATTTATATAACATTTAGTATTAAAGATGCCCAGGTGATAGAAAAGACTTGAGCAACTATTGCCAGCTCTTAGATTTCTGTTGTTTGGGTCTAGCAGTACTACCTAATACAAGGCATATTTACTGGGCCTTGTATTGGGCATCTGTTACCCAAAACTTGATTAAGGGAAACTTAGAGAGATCTGTTGGCCATCTGCCAAGACAAACATTAAGAGAGTAAAGAATACATACCTCTCAGTTAGAGACTAAACATGGGGTAATGTCTGTAGCAAAGAAGGTCAAGGAGTAGATTCATTCATTAGACTCTAATTTAGATCCTTGTTTTAAATTCTAAAATATTGTTTGTCTGGTCTAATATCTTCCCTTTCAATTATAGTCATTAGCACCTATCAGCATTAATAACGTGCTTCAAATTGCTAATTGTGTTACATGTTCACACTCTTATTTCAAAGCTGTTACAAATAGGCTGCCCTTATAGAGGCTGAGTGGTGAGAGAAAAAGCCAAAGATTTGACTCCAAATACCCTGGGCTTTAAAAGGCCAGGGCTCTAATCAAGCTTGGATGTATGACCTTGGGTAAGCAGAACTCTCTGAGCCTCAGTTTCCTCATCTTTAAGGATAAGGATAAATAACAACCAGGGCTGGTGTGAGGGTTTAATGAAATACCTTATGAATGACACCTAAAATAGAGTGTTGGTTCATCTGAATGTCTCATTCAGAATGGTCTCATTCTGAGTTTTTTTAATATGTTGGCAACTGTAAGGGAAATATTTATTCTTTAAAATATGCATTCACCATTTAAACAAAGATCATTTGTTGAGCAGGTGTGTATATGATATAGCAACTTCTCCAAGGAACTTTTTAATAATTAGGGCATTTGGAATTGTATTCAGAGCATTTGGGGTTGTCACAATAACATCCCTGTCACTTAGCATCAGGAGCCTGGGATGCCAAATGACCTGAAATGTGCTAGACAGCCCTGCACAATGAAGTGCCCTGTTACAAATGTCAAAACACCCTCCTTGAGTAACAAGGGATGCCATATAAATCAAAAGAAGTGTATTGAAGTAATATGTCATGTAATTCAGTCTTGATTATAGATAGGAGGAGAGTTCAGAGAAAAGAAAGGAAATTATGGGTCTAGAGGGATCAGAGAAGCCTTCATGGAAGAGGTGGCATTTGAGAAGGCTCTGGAAGGATGAGGATAATTTGGAAAGTAAAAGTCAAGAGGGACAGCACTTTACACAGAAAGGACATGGCTGGGATGAGAATGGTATGGATTTGGAGAAGGGGTCAGGAAGGGGATTTTTATAGTATGTAGTGATTTGGTTGACTAAAATGAAGTCTTTGGGGAACAGCAAAAAGTACGATTGGATTGATGTGTGTGTGTGAGAGAGAGAGAGAGAGAGAGAGAGAAGGAGAATGAGAGAAAGGGCTGTAGAGGGTCCCAGCTATCAGGCAGAGCAAGGAGTTTGAACTTAGTGCAGGGACAATGAAGGAAGTGAGCAGTGAGCAGGCGGCAGCAATGAGGAAAGTGATGTTTGGGGACAGTAAATCTGACAGCTGTGGACCAGGCAGGATTGGAGGCTGAGAGACTTGTGGCAGAGGGACCACTTTGGAAGTTGTTGGTAGTAATTCAGGCATGAAGTAGTCCGACTCTCTATCAGGAGAATGTAAAGTAAGGTGTGAACCAGAGAGAGCTTTCAAAGAAAGAGAGGGTGAGATGTGAACATATCAGATACAAAGGATGAAGAGGGAACAATTCAATGTGGCTTCAGGGTTCCGAGTCTGGAAGAACGGTCGTGCCTCCAATGAATGGAATGAGAGCCATGAAGGGGAGTCAGTTTTGTCCAAAATCAGTGACCCTTTGATCTGGCTCTTCCTCTTCTGAAATGGTTCTTTTCTGAAACGGTTCTTTTCTTAAACCTTCCAAAGGTTCTAACTCCACCTCCTATAACCCAAGGACTATTATTCTAATATTTTCTCTGCATGTTTTTTCTTTCAGGCAATTTTAATGTACATTTTAATAAATATTCTGTCTGGACCAGGTCTTTCTAACCAAGTAATGAAAGTTAAATGTGCATAGCCTAAAAGAACTACTTTTTAAGAAGAAATAAGAGAGTATTTATATGTAAGGGACAAGTGTGGGGTTTTTGTTCATTCATTTGTTTGCTTTTAACTTATATCCCCTATGCAGAAAATTCAGACCAGAATCTTTTTTCTTCCTATTATTCAGAGTCAATTATGTTTTAGGAAACCAACTAAATATTTGGTAAATTCAATGAAACAGATTACTCAGAATGATGGCTTGGATTTGTGTAGACAAAAGAATTATCTGATTGACGAAATCTTTTGCTTTACAATTGGCTGTGATGATAATGGAGACATGGTTTAAATGATCACATTTTTCCCATTTCAGCTCTACACACTCCCAAAAGATCTCTCTGTGTTCAGTCAGTTCAGGTGTTCAGCATTGTGTAGATAAAATATCTTTATCATTGAGTGCATATATCAAAGGAATTGACTGGATCTTTCAGTATTTTGGAGACACAGAAATATCTTGGTAAAGGACTACACTATGGATAAACACATTCAATTCAAATATATTATTTCCACAGGATACGGGGTATGCAGAATATTTTACAGATCAGGCTATCAGTTTCATTTTCAGTGGAGTCACACTAACATACTTTTTTGTTTGTTTTTTACAGTATATCTGGTGGGAAACTGTGCAACATAGTCCAAGTAGCAACTCCAAAAGTTTATGGCAAAATTTTCATTATGGATTTTGTTTGGCTTAAAAAGCCTTTGAAATGCCAAACAGTCTTTGTTTACATAAATTTCTTAAAAGCCTTCTACCTAAAAGGCTAACACCAAGCTCAATTTGTTACAAACAATTATTGAATTTTTTTTAAATGTCTGCTTTTCTTGCTAAGCATAACTAAAAATCCTTTTACGTTTCAGATCACCTGAATGCTCAGGTGGTTACAGTTGAATAATGGTTTTATATGAGTTAAAGAAAGGGTTTCACTTTGTTTCAGTAGATATGGTTTATAAGACAATACAGGAATGAAATACTTATATATCATATGCACATTTACCTATAGTTACACAATTGTTCTAAGTTATCTGTGAACTTGGCTTTCAGGTCCTTTTCCTTCTTTGTTAAGCAGAAAAAAAATAGATGGTAAACATCCTCAGAGCTGAAAAGAAAAACTTGAAATCAACAATACTGGCTCTTTCAAATGGGTTGAAT